>NC_073302.1:292381812-292706098 GCF_027595985.1 Sorex araneus
AGGTTCCTGCTGAGGTCTCTCTCCTGGCTTGAGGATGACGGCCCTCCCCTGTGTGTGTGCACCCTTTCTCCTCCTCTCTCGGCACACCCATCCTTCTGGGCCTTGAGCTCGGCCTTCTGCCCCCAGGTGACCTAGGATCACTTGGTGTGTCCAAGTGTGCTCACTTGAGGTGATATCTCAGCATAAAATTGGCAAGACGTAAGAGATTGGCATCTAATTTTCCAAAGTGAAACCACAGAGCCCTTTCCTTTCATTGATTTCGGTTTTTCAACCTACCTGCATTTCTGCTATAAGTTTAGATTTAAATTCCAGTAGTCAATTTTTTTTCTTCCTTTACCTTTTACAAAAGCAAAAACATCTTACCCTTTTCTGAAAGCTTGTTAGAGTTATATTTAAAAATAAATACGCCTGGGACCAAAGACACAGAAGATGCTATGTCTGTAAGTGAGACTCTTTCTCCCTTTGTATGGAATTTTTACCACTTTATTTAAACACTGTGGTTTACAAAGTAGTTTGTGATGCATTTGTAATAGGCATCGATATTCTAACCCCATTCTCACCACCACTGGCTCACGAATGGTGACACTCAATCCCCAGTGCCTGTCTCTGTAGCATCCTGCAGAGAGAGCATTTGGAGTTCTTTAGAAAGGACACTGGGGAACAGCATCAGCATTTCTGACTGAGCAAAGGAGATTTTGACACAGATGGGAAAGCAGGGGAAGGGTAGAGAGGTGAAGATGGTCTAGAGCCAGAGGAGGCCGAGAGGGCCCGGGGAGGACGAACATTCCCAGGTGGGACAGGCAAACAGTGGTCAGGTCTGATGAATAAGCAAGCAAGGCCAGAGAAGACTTGCCTTGCACACACTGACCTGGGCTCAACCCCTAACACCCTGTATGGTCCCCTGTGTCCCACTGGGGGAAATCCCTGAGTGCAAAGCCATGAATAAACCCGAGCAAACCAGTTTTGCTTGTTTTTCAAAATAAAGAAAGAAAGAAAGAAAGAAAGAAAGAAAGAAAGAAAGAAAGAAAGAAAGAAAGAAAGAAAGAAAGAGAGAGAGAGAAAGAGAGAGAAAGAAAGGAAGAGAAGAAAGAAAGGGAAGAAAGAAAGAAAGAAAGAAAGAAAGAAAGAAAGAAAGAAAGAAAGAAAGAAAGAAAGAAAGAGAGAAAGAAATAAAGAAAGGGAAGAAAGAAAGAAAGAGAGAAAGAAAGAGAGAAAGAAATAAAGAAAGGGAAGAAAGAAAGAAAGAGAGAAAGAAATAAAGAAAGGGAAGAAAGGGAGGGAAGAAAGAAAGAAAGAAAGAAAGAAAGAAAGAAAGAAAGAAAGAAAGAAAGAAAGAAAGAAAGAAAGAAAGGAAGGAAGGAAGGAAGGAAGGAAGAAGAAAGGAAGGAAGGAGAAAGGAAGGAAGGAAGAAGAAAGGAAGGAAGGAAGGAAGGAGAGAGAAAGAAAGAAAGAAAGGAAGGAGAGAGAAAGAAAGAAAGAAAGAAAGAAAGAAAGAAAGAAAGAAAGAAAGAAAGAAAGAAAGAAAGGAAGGAAGGAAGGAAGGAAGGAAGAAGGAAGGAAGGAACGAGAGAGAAAGAAAGAGAGAGAGAAAGAAAGAGAGAGAGAAAGAAAGAAAGAAAGAAAGAAAGAAAGAAAGAAAGAAAGAAAGAAAGAAAGAAAGAAAGGCCATGCAGTAGTGAGTTTAGGTGACTAAATATTGAGTATCTTTCTCTTTTTTTTTTTCTTTTTGCTGACCTCTGGCCATAGCGACAGTCTTCCCTTGAAGGAGGGGGAGAAATGGCATCTAGCCCGTGCTGTGTTGGGCAGGAGCTGCTCTGGTTCTAGTGGAATGAGAGAGAGACGAGGTGTGCAGGAGGGTACCGCAGCAGGAGAGATAAGGATGCTGTAATTCTCCACCAACTACACCTTCCAGGCTTGCGCCCAGCCAACGCCAAGGACCAGCACTCCATCACTTGCTGCCCCAGTCCTCCTGCCTTCTGATGAGGCTGAGTGGGCACACACCCCGCGGGCATTCACTCTTGAGCGGCAGCCGCTTCCCTGGATTCTCCGCGGCTCACTCAGCCTGCTCCATGCCAGAGTCCAGGCAGTCCTCTCCACTTGTTCCCGAGATTTCCCAAGGGTCTGTGGTGATGAATAAAGACCTTCCAGGCGAGAACTAGCAAAGCCTCTTTATTTGCTGGTGTTTGGCTGACTCAAGGGAACACACGGGATTGGGACACAGGCCTGAGGACCCTGGAGGCAGGCCCGCTAGAGGTCAGGAGGTCCAATGTGATGATGGGGTGGGGGACAGTTTGCATTTGTTTCCCACTGCTGCCCTACCACATCGACGGAAGCGTAAGAGTTTGACAATTCCCGGTTAGTGGAGGGGGTGGGGGAAGAGAGGGAGGGAGGGAGAGAGAGAGAGAGAGAGAGAGAGAGAGAGAGAGAGAGAGAGAGAGAGAGAGAGAGAGAGAGAGAGAGAGAGAGAGAGAGAGAGAGAGAGAGAGAGAATGAGAGAGGAGTGAGCAAGGGAGACAGCGGGGAAGAGAAGAGAGAAAGGGAATGTAGTGAGAGCTAGCCAGCTAGCCAGTGAGGGGGGGGGGGAAGTAGGGAGGGAGAGAGATATATCAGGCGTTAATCTTGCCTGTGGCTGACCTATTCAATCCCCAGCACCACAAACACTGTCGGGGTTCACTCCTGAGCCCAGGCACCCAGGAAGAGATCCTGAGCACCATAGGCTCTGTCCCTAACACCCCCCTCCTCCTTGGATCCCCCAAAGGGCCCATTGAATCTCTCACAGTTCAGGAACTAAGAAGTTTAACTAAGTTTGGGGGTCTTAAAGATCCTTATCTAAATGTGGTGGGTGGGTCCGACCTGCTCATCTGGTTTCCTACAGGCTGTCCACTGTGGTGTCTCAGCTTCCTGAGACTTCTCAGTTCCTTTGGACTTTTCTCCTTCACTTTCAGAGACGATGAGATTGGGGCAGGGGCTATGGCTTGAGGGTAGAGCACAGGACTTGCCTGTGTATGGGGACCGTCCTCAGCATGTTGTGGCTGAAAATCCAAGGGCCCTTTAGAAATTCTGTCCGCCATATTACCACAACTCTAGAGCATGCTAGTGAGTCTAGAGCCACACACACAAAGGGGGAAGTGTGTCTGACCCAATATCCACATATAGGAATTATTTGCTTGCCTCTCAAATGTTTATACTTGATAGTTAACGAGTTTCCCCACTGGTTATTGTATTTCACCTCACAGAATTCTATCAAGCATTATTCTTCTTACCTCCACCCCTGGATGATGAGACTGGAGATCGAGGACATTTATTTATTCAAAACTTGTATGCAGAAAGTAGCATATTTATGGCTGAAGAGCAGCTTTTTATATATATTTTTTTATTTTTTTGGTAGTGAGTCACAGTGAGGGTACAGTTACAGATTCACACCTTTTCGTGCTTGTTTTTCCCTTATGCAATGTTCGAGAGCCCATCCCTCCACCAGTGTCCATTCTCCACCACCAATGAACCCAGTATCCCTCCCACCCCCCCCATCCCATCCCCTGCCCCACCCCGCCTTTGTGGAGGGGCATTCCAATTTGTTCTCTCTCTCTCTCTCTCTCTCTCTCTCTCTCTCTCTCTCTCTCTCTCTCTCTCTCTCTCTCTCCTTTGGGGTGTTGTAGTTTGCAGTAGCTTTTCTGAATCTAATCTAAAGCCCAAATGTGTCCCTTTCTATCACCATGTTTCCCTAATTTATTTCCATCAGTTCGGTTCTCCATCAGGGACACACACCTACTGGGCTAGGCTAAAGAGACGAGCAGAGTCATTCCCGTGTGGATGCGAGTGCGGGTGGCTGCAGGGGGGCTGGGCAGAGATAGACACGCCTGCCATGCTAATTAAGGGATGAATTCTTCCAGACGCAGGGAAATATTTCGCTCCTCAAGAACTATTGTTCTTAAGCAAGAGAGTCACGAACATTTTAAATCTAAGTTTGAAAATGACCAATTTCATACAGCGAAAGCTTTGTACTGAATCACAAATCAACCAGCTGATTCTCTTTAAGAAATGATAGGACTTGGCCAGTCAGGTAGAACTGTCTCACCTTTGTGGTTAGGGCATTAACGCGGCCCTCTATAAAGCTCTGGAAGAGATTGTAGAAACACCCTATTGTAAAAAACTAAGGCTCGCCGAGGGGGCGTGTACTCTCGGGCTCTCCAGGCGGCTCTGTCTCACCACCCGCATTCGGTGCCCCTGCCCCGGAACTGCTGTGTGTGCTGTCGGTCAAGGGTAGGCGATGGAAGGAAGAAGGCCAAAATGGTTGCTCGATCAGTTTATTTCATTCTCTCTCTCCGCTTCTCTCCCGGCTCTCAGTCTCTCCCAGGATCTCTGGATCTGGCCCCCGTGGATCTGGCCCCCGAACCCACTCTTACAGCCTAGTAAAATCTCCCCAGCATGAGGGGGTTGTGGCATACACATAGGTGTGGTCACCATCAATAGGGTAAGGTTCCTTTCCTTTAGGGTATGCTTCTCCTAGGACTTCTCTTTCAGCAGGAGGATCCACCCAAGGGCGGAGTCCCATGAATGTGTTTCTCTTCTCCTCAGCCAGCAAACATATAAGAATTCATAATATTAATCATTTTGTATGGACACAATAAGAGATGCATTAAAGCTTATGGAATTGCTCTCCTAGGGCCATCTCAATCTCAGACTACAGTGCTCAGGCCAGATCAGTCTTTCCTATCCCTAGCAGGGTCCTAGTCTCGTCATTACTTTTGGATCATGACAGTATTTGTCTATGATCAAGCTCTTAACTTAAGAATTAGGCACTTTGGCCAGGCCCATCTCGATGCCAGGGTAGCACATAACTCACCGCTTGCCCTGGATCCTTCCCGTCCCTCGTTGGGACCCTGCTTTTGGGGTGCTAGGAACTGAGGGCAACTGAGGCTTTAGTGGAGAAAGCAGATGCCCGGGAGGGAATAATATTCAAGGCCAATTAATTCCCAAGTTATAAAAACATAATATTGTCTTCTTGTGTCTATACAAAACAGACATAGCTTTAAAGTAAATTATTCAAAAGGCACAAGAAGAGGAGAAAGGCAATATTAACTTATATAATATAAATTCAGTATCCTAAGGGAAAGCCGTGGATTAACTCTTTTGGGGAAGAGAGCATGGAGAAGTGATTATAGCTAAACAAAGGGATGGGAGAGATTCGGGAACACCTTGATGGGTGTGACTGGAGTAAGCCTAAACTCCGGGGAAAACTGGAACAAGCTACTTGTGGCAAGGAGGGAAAGGACAAAGTAATGTTATCCTACACACTATGACAAGTGAATCTTTAAAAATGGGTTTATATTTTGGGGGAGTGTCCCAAGTGGTATGCGGGAGACTCGGGGCCCTAACGGGTGATTTTCAGGCAATCAGGGCCAGCGATTCTCTGTAAGTAGCTCAGGATGCATTGATGCTAGGCCCTGCGGTGCTGGGAGGCTGAGCCAGGGAGACCCGAGCCATCCCAATGGTGTTGGGGAGACTCTGGCCATACTGACCGTGCTGGGGAGACCATGCCTTCCTGCCAGTGCTGGGAAGACTGGGCCACCCTGATGATTTTAGGACCTCCCTTCCATCCTAATAGTGTCGGGAACCCCTCAACCATCCTGACAGTGCTGGGGGCCTTGAGGATCACAGTTGGCAGTGTCCGGGGGCCTCAAACTGCACCTGGGGGTCCTCTGGGCCCCAGGTGTGGTGCTACTCATTGTACTGTCTCTCATCTCCCCTCTTCCCCCCATAAATCTTTGGATTCATTCTTTGGTTTCTAATTAAAGGGAAAGATTAATAATGTAAGTAACCCACAAATGGAAGAGAGTAGTCTGCGATTAAGAAGGGACTCTACCTTGAGAGGTGAGAGGGATGGATGCCAGGTAGGGCTTTCCAGGCACTCTAACTAGACTGTTGGCATGAGAACTTGTTTCTCCTAAAATTACAAATAATTTGATTGCTTTTCCTTCTCTAATGGGAAGCAATTATTTTGTTTGTTTGGAGACTGAATCCATCTGTGCTTTGCACTCAGGGATCACTCCTGGCAGGCTCAAAAGGCCATATGTGGTGCTGGGGACTGAACCCAGTCAGCCGTGTGCAAGGCACACACCCTAGTTACTGTACTATCTCCCCAGCCCAGGAAAGGGATTCTTATACTGTCTGTTGGGAGGATATTTTATGTTTAAAGAATGACCCATCTTGGGTCTGGAGCAATAGCACAGTGGGTAGGGCATTTGCCGACCTGGGTTCAATTCCCAGCATCCCATACGGTCCCCTGAGCACAGCCAGGAATGACTCCTGAGTGCAGAGCCAAGACTAACACCTGTGCATTGCCGGGTGTGACCCAAAAAGACAAAAAAAATGACCCATCTTTTGTTCAAGCAGAAAACTGACTAGAAATCCCATCCTATCTTGAGCCTATTTCCTTGCCATCATTTACAAAGGTAAAAAATCTTTTATAATCTTGGTTGTAGTTTATGATTAAAACCAATTATAAAAAGAATTGGGCCCTGGTGTGGTTCATTTTAGTAAAAAGTCTTTAGGTTTTGGGGGAATCAATGAATGGGAGAGAAGCAGTAAGCCTTGGTGTATAAAGGATCTCTTGAGAGGAAACTTGCTTTGTTCCCTGGGCCACCTCTGATCCCTGTCTTCAGTTGAAGGGAGGTGAAGAGGACAGACAGGTGACATGGAGACACAACTCTCACTATGTGCCTTTAGCTGGGAGCATGATGCTTTTATAGTGGCTGAGGTGGCTGTTTTAACAAGCAGGTCTAAAAGCCGAGTCAGCATCCAATCTCTCACTTCTAATACAAACATTCCTGAGAGTGCGCTGCTCCTATTTGACAGAAAGTCCTATCAGTTCCCCATTCCCTTAGAGTGCTGTGGTATCACAGGCAGGAGAACAAGGTCAGTAAATGAAGGAGCAGGAGGAGAAAGTCGGTGGTTTTGTGTGATCTTGACTTGAGGTCATTGAGTCTCCTCCTTGTATCCCCTTGTATGCAGAACTGGTTGTGAGCACCAGAGACATTAATAGAGAAGCAGGAGGGGACAGGCAGAGTGGAAGTTTCCATGGGAAATGGTGATGTTTGTATCAGATCTGACAGTGAAGCTCTCCATGCTGGGTGGTGGATAAACTGAACAATGTAATACAGTCTCTACCACCAATGACCTAACGACAGACTCCTACTCTAGTTACTAGTCTAGAGTTGTTTTTTTAGGAAAAGCCTCCATCGAGATCATTCCAGTAATGGCACAAAAAGACACTCTAGAATAGGATGAAATTATTTCTCAAGGTGGCAAAGTACTGCTCAAGACCCCATTGGAAAGAGTTTGCACGTTTGCTCATAAAATCACATGAGAACTTGGTGGTATCTGGGGCGGGATTACGTGGAACACAGAGAAAAGGCCTACTTAGCACACACTTCAAATATAACTTTGATGCTCTGTTTATTTCTTTATTTATCGCCGTTCTGTTTTGTGTTGATCCATATCGGTTCTATTCATAAGTCGGAAAGAAGCAGAACCACACAAAGCAGGTCTGACATCACAGTGGCCCCGGAGCCAGTGGCTGGTCAATACAGGAACAGCTTGTGCTTTTGGGGTGACCCTCTGCCTTCCCATCCAGAGGTTTCACATCCCACTCTCACTCTCTCACAGGCATTTGCTTGAAGTGGGGAGAGAGGTGGGGAGAGAGATTAAGAATTAAATTAAGTTAGGCCCGAGTAACAGTCCAATAGGTGAGGTGCTTGCCTTGCACGCGACTGTCCTGGGTTCAATCCCCAGCACCACATGTGGTACGTAGCCATGAGTGATCCCTGAGCATTGAGCCAGGAGTAGTAATCCTGACCCAAACTGGGCGTGCCCCCCCCCCCCGAATTAAATTAAATTCAAACTCCTTTTGACTAAAGTTTGGATCCATGGGCAGAGCATTCTGCCTAGAGCAACCGTCTTCTAGAATGGGGATCCTTTTGACCTGATACATGGGTTGTATCGCAGGTCGTAGACTAGGTGTCAGACAGCCTCCTGCCATCTAGCTTTTGGTCACCCACATGGCCTGCTGTTGCAACATCACAGCTACTGGGTGTCTCCAGAGGCGGAGGTGGGACCCCAGAGGGTGCTGAGGCCTCGGGGGAAGGTGCATATCACCTGGTTTCCACCACACTTTCCCGTCACAAGAACAAGCCATGTGGTCTCTGTGGAGAAGTGGGCCCTGGGAGGCTTGGTGAGGGAACACAGTTTGGAAAAACAAGCCCGCTCTGGGTGGTGGAAGATGTTTGCTTTGGGATGGATGCCAGGGATATCAGACATTTTGCTTTAGGGGTGAGGTTGAAGGAAAAATCGGAATCAGTCCATTCTGTTTGGCTTCCCGAGCAAGGCTGAGTGCCCGTGTGTGTCCGAGTGCCCAGGTATAGTGACGGGCCAACAGCCTTGCCCTCGGCACCTGGGTCAGAGCAGCCAGCTTCAGAGCTACCTGCAGAAGCTCATGACCAGAGAGGCCTGGGCTGCAGGGCTCGGTTGCCATGAGTGTGTTGGCTGCCTCCGCATCACTCCTTTCTGCACAGCTCTCCTGGGAGGATGTGACTCAGACCTCGATCCATCAGCGTCTGTGAGCGCTGCAGCCAGTCTTTCTGCAGCTTTTTGAGCGTGTGTGTGTGTGTGTGTGTGTGTGTGTGTGTGTGTGTGTAGCTCTGGGAGCCACGGCGCTTCCTTCGCTCTCAAGGAGGCTCTGGAGAAAACTTTTTCAATGGGCCACCTGCAACATTACCTGCTTTGGTGGCTGGGCGCCTTCAAATCCAATCTATTCTGAAGGATGTGATCAATAAACAGATGGCTCCAGCCCGTCCACGTGCCAAGAAACAAGGCATCTAATTAACAGTTAGCGAGGGGTGTGAGTGACTGCAGAAGGGGAGGGAAGGCCCAGGCTGGCCGGGAGTTGCGGGCGGAGCAGAATGGAGGCTGCTGCCCTGACACGGCAGCCCAGGTGCTTGCTGGCACTGAGAATGCTGGCGGGACGCCGCTCTGTGCTCATCAGGGCTTTGCAGAATCCCCAGTGGTCTTTGGACCTGGTTCTGAGGACGGTCCTTTCCCATGGCCCGCAGGAGGGGCCGGTGGCTCAGAGGGAACACCCCGGCAGAAGCCCGACGTGGGTTTGCCTTGAAGCCAAGCTGGGTGAACCCAGGAACGAGGCATCCTCATCCGTCTGGGGTGGTCATGGAGGGGAGGAGAGACCGGTGGGCAGCGTGGGTGGGTTCCGCAGGGTCAGTTTGATGTCCTGCACAGAGTCAGGCGGAGACAATGGCAGGAAGAGGCCAACTCTGCCGTTGCAGTGACGGCTGGGGGCTTGTCGGCTCCGAGGTGAGCTCCAGCAGAGGGTCAGGAGGGCCCGGCTCATCTCCTGAGTCAAGCGGGCACCGAGAGGGCCCTGTCCCCTTCCTGCACCCGGGAGAGCTTGTTGCTGTGGGTCTCCGGCACCGGAGGAGACTGCTGAGTTCACTGTGTCCATGCTCCCTGGGCTGCAGGGACAAGCTCTTCCCCTATGGCCACCCTGCACCCCTCATGTAGCAATCTGCCGTGGTTCCTTGCCTCCCTGGATAGTGCCGACATGATGCTTCCCTGTGAAATGGGGATTCTGCAGGAGAAATGCTAGGGGCCATATACAACTGGAAGAGAGTCCCCTAATGCTCCTGCGATCTATGAGACCTCCCTCCCTCCCTTCCTTCCTTCCTTCCTTCCTTCCTTCCTTCCTTCCTTCCTTCCTTCCTTCCTTCCTTCCTTCCTTCCTTCCTTCCTTCCTTCCTTCCTTCCTTCCTTTCTCTCTCCCTTTGTCTCTCTCTTACTCCCTTTTCCTCCCTCCCTTCCTCCCTCCCTCCCTTCCTTCCTTCCTTCCTTCCTTCCTTCCTTCCTTCCTTCCTTCCTTCCTTCCTTCCTTCCTTCCTTCCTTCCTTCTTTCCTTTCTCTCTCTCTCTTCCTCCCTCCCTCCCTCCCTCCCTCCCTCTCTTCCTTCCTTCCTTCCTTCCTTCCTTCCTTCCTTCCTTCCTTCCTTCCTTCCTTCCTTCCTTCCTTCCTTCCTTCCTTCCTTCCTTCCTTCCTCTTTCCTGCTTTATTTTCCTTTTTGGCCCACATCCAGCCGTACTCAGGAGCTATTCCCAGTTCTATGCTTGGGGAAGGGGGTCCCTTATCAGGTGCCCTGGGGGACCATGTTTTTATGCTGCCGACTGACCATTGAACTGCTACCAAATTCTGTCTCAAAACTGTATTTCACTGTCCTTCTTGAGTCATCATCACATAAACTTATTACAGGAGAGGCAGAGGAGAAGTCTGTAAGCAAAAAGGATGATTTCATGGATTGAAAGAAAAACCAAGGGTCTGGAGTTTCCAACGCAGGCGGTGACCAGCTTCCTGAGAGCCAGGGCATCAGCAAACTAGTTCCAGCAGCTCCTGGAGCACGCTCAGTGGACAGCACCCTGGCCTTGTTTCTCTCTTCATTGAGCTCTGAATACATAGTGGCTACATAGTGGCCAACACACTCCCCAGCTGCAGGATTAGATGCTACTGATGCACGCGAGGTATGAGCAAGAACACGGACCTTAGATGCACGTGCAACTTCAGCCATCGATCATACGGCCCTCAGACTCAACCCTTCATGTATTTTCCTCCCCTTAGCTCATCCCTTGACACACTCACCCCCAAATCCAGTGTGTGACTCTCCCTTGAGACTGTGTCCGCCCATGACTCGGCCGTGTACTATCACTTCACCCCATCTCCCTACTGTTATCCACATTGTCTTGCCCTTGGATTCTTTCTCTGACAATGACAGAGAACCAAGATGTGACAGACCCTCACCCCTGCATCCTCATCCTCTTTTTATTTACTTATTTATTTTTTTGGTAACAAACCATCTTCCTCCAATCCCTTTTCTATTTCAATATATATAGAAACGGTCTCTATTCTAGGCTCCATTATTGGAAATAAGTCATGCTCTCTCATGCTTATGTACATCCTTATGATTTCGTCTTTCTGGAGCCATTTTGTCTATCTCAGATAAAATAGTCCAGCTCTCCCTGGCCAAACTTCCAGCAACTTTACCCACAAACATGAGATAACATGATCTATTTCCAAGAATGGAGGGATGGGATAGAGATTACTTTATTCTCCTATCATCCTGTTCCCCTTGCTCCTGCCTTTAACTTAACCTGTCTACAAATCATTATGCATCAAGATTGTTATCTGTTTTTATACTGCTAAGCTTCGAAAATCAAAATTAAACAAAGAATCTTTCCGAGTATACAGACTACTTGATAAAAACAGCTACTATTCTTGGTGTAATTTATCAGTACAGATTTCTTTCTTGACATCTTGACTAAGGGGGATTTTTTTGGAAATATTTTTATGCTATTTCTGGAAGTCTCAGACCAAGGTGTTGATTTATTCTTTTATATATATTTTATTCATGACTTTGAGTGCAAGGTATCCTGCTTTAAAAGATTTTCATTTGGGGCAGGAGCAATAGCACAAAGGGTCAGGCACTTGCCTTGCACATGGCTGACCCAAGTTCGATCCCTGGCATCACCCATGGTTCCCCAAGCCCTGCCAGGAGTGAACTCTGAATGCAGAGCCAGGAGTAAGCCCTGAGCAGCACTGGGTGTGCAGACTGAATAGAATAAAAATATTTTTATTTGCTGCGAACCCACTGCCCACTTCGATACCAACACATGCATTTGGTCTCATTTGAATGTTAAATGCCTCAGTGGCTGGCCAGGCACGGGGACACTGCCTCAGAGCAACTGTTCCCACTTAGTATTCTTTCGGGGTCCTCATCCACATGGTAGATTAGGAAATGAAATGACATACATCAACGAGTGAAAGGAAGGCAATGAAAAAACATAATCCCTGTGTTGGTTGATTGATTTTGTAACCAAGCCTTGAAAATTGGTGTTGGCATTGAACCTCAGAGGAAGATTGAAGTTTCTGAAGGAAGATTGAGAAAATAACTTTAAATCTGTCTCCAGGGGACCGAGAGACCGTACGACAGGTATGGTGCTTTCCTTTCCGTCATCTGACCTGCCCGGGGTCCTTTACCTGTTGGCCCTGAGTTCTTCCAGGATTTAGCTCTCAGCACCACCCAAATGTAGCTACACAGCAACAGAGGAACACACAACAAACCTGTCTCCAGCCAAACCATCAGACAGATGAAGCTCTGGCTGTGCGGGAAGCCCCGCCCACATCAACCTCAACAGGTGGTCCTGCAAACACTCTATACTGCTGTACTTTTGAAACGCCTTCCAGACACCCCACCTGTTGCCCTGAAGTCTCGTCCAGTGGGCATCTCCTTTAAAAAGGCCCATCCCCCAGCCGTGACGGGTGCACAGCCGAGACTCTGCACCCCCACTGCTGCCTGGTAGCAAACTGTCTCTTGAACTCCCATCTGAAGTGGGTTCTGCTCTTCCTCCGGCCTGCACTGATAACTGGCACGGGTGTGCGTCGTGATGCGGGCAGTTCAATCAAACCGTGATGCTGTGCAGCTGGCCTGAGACCCAAGCAAAGCTTGTCCTGTGAAGACGGCGGTGAGCCCGCTTGGGACTTGCAGCTCCTGTTGCCAACAGCACCACCTACAGGCCAAGGAGGGAGGCTTCGTGGAAGCACCCCGAGCACAAAGCCAGCTCTGCAACTGAGTGTCTAAGCCCCAGGGTCTTTGTAGAGTGGTACTGAACCCTCAACACAGCCCTGGGCACAGGAAACCCAACACCTCTTCTTTCTCTGCTGAGCTCGCTTTTAAATTTTTGGACCACTCCAGTGGTGCTCAGGGGATACTCCTGGCTTTGCACTCAGGAATCACTCCGGGCGGTGCTCAGGGTACCAAATGGGATGCCAGGATCGAACGTGGGTTGGTTGCACACAAGGCAAGCACACTTCCTGCTGTAGTATTTCCCCTGTCCCTCTCTGTTGAACTCCTAGGTGGTCTTATATAGATCATGACTTTGGGGTGCCTTCTCTGCACCTGTGCTCCCCAGTTGTGAATCCTCCCAAATGTGGGGTTCTCCTCACCCCCATCTGTTCCACAGCTATCACATGGATATCACCATGACTGGTCTAGCAAACAAGGGTCTTGGCTCGGAGCACCCCCCCTTCTCTTCAAATATATCCAAATACTTTCTCCTACTGACAGAAAGGAACAGCCGAAGCCCACCACTTTCTGCCGAACTTCAGCTTACAGAAATGTTTCCTGGCCTCCTCAGGAAGCAAAGACAGTCTCTGGCCAGAAACTGGAATGGACCAGCTCGAGCATGGTTTAATGACAGATCTTCCACCTCCCCAGGACACAGACCTGCTTGCTTGCTTGCTTGCTTGCTTGCTTGCTTGCTTGCTTCCTTCCTTCCTTCCTTCCTTCCTTCCTTCTTTCCTTCCTTCTTCCTTCCTTCCTTCCCCCTCCCTCCCTTCCCCCTCCCTCCCTCCCTTCCTTCCTTCCTTCCTTCCTTCCTTCCTTCCTTCCTTCCTTCCCTTCCTTCCTCTCTCCCTCCTCCCCTCCCCCCTTCTCTCCCTCCCTCCCTTTCTTTTTTCTCTTCCTCTCTTAGTTCTTCCCCCCTTCCTTTCTTCCACCATACCTGCTGGTCCTCAGGGTTTCTTTGACTCTGCACTCAGGGATCATTCCTGGTGGTCTCAGGGATCAATCCTGGTAGGCTCAGGACACCATATGGGGTGCCAGGGATTGAACCTGGGTCTGCAACGCAAGTGCTTTACCCGCTGTACTATCACCTCTCTTCTCCCTGATGACATTTTCTTTTAGAAACTGATATTCTCACCCAGATGCCACCCTGGGAGAAGCTGCAATCACAAGAGGAAGATGTAAGAAGGCATCAGCCAACGATGATTGGGTGTATAGAAAGGAACTTCCTGAAAGTGCTCCCTGGGAATGGAACCATCCTAAATACAAGGCAGGGTGGGCAATGTGTCCTTGAGTGAATGTCTCACACAAATCTTCAATCAAATCGGTGTCTAAGTCTGATTGGAACTAGCTGCAAAATGACAATTTTGCTTGACATTCGGCCAGCTGGGGCACCAGTGGCTATTAGACAGCCTCTCCTGGCGGGCGTGTGCTGCCCAGGAGCTCACTGCAGCCTTCTGGAAGGTTTTGTGAGCCTCACTGGAAAATGAAGTCAATCTACTCACTTCTTCTGACTCTTCTTAAAGCAAGAAGCTGGATTTAACTCAGGAGGTATGAAACTCATCAGGATGCACAAGGAGTAACCAGGAACCCAGAGCTGAACAATCCATCCCACTCATGGCCCCTCTGCCTACTGGCCGTGTTTAGACTGGGTTCATGCAAGCCGTGGGTTGGGTGATCCATGCATAGGCTGGAGGGCGTGTGTTGGGAGCAGGAGGTCTCACTGGTTTCTGGAACTGCTAGCTAAACACTGCAGACTGGTGACACATATCCTTATGGTCCTAGCTAGGGAGTTTGGAGATCCCCAAACCAGGGTGTCAGCTGACCCTTGCTCTGTCTGAAGCCCGACGAGGTGCCCTTGCCCGGATGGAAGCTTCTTGGAGCCCAAGCATCATTTCCTGGCCCAGGACAGCACAGTCCCTTGCTGCTTCCTTTGCACTGGTGTCTTCAAATGCTTTCTCCTTCTTGTACCTCTCGTTGAAGGACCACGGGCAGGTCGGACCAAGACCCGACTGTCTCTACTCTACCTGCCTCCTCTCTCATTGGATCTGCAGAGACCAGTGCCCGCGTACAGCCTGGCTCACGGGGTTTTATGATTTCAACGGGGTGGGGGGCAGCTCACAATTCAATCTGTCCCAGGAAGTGAGTAGCGTTCACGGGAGCGGGTTCTCATCTTCATCCCAATCTCCACTTGGGCTGCCCTGCTTCTGCCTAACATGGGGGTCCCGCAAAGGCCTTTTTTAGAGAAAGATCTGATGCTCAGTCATACCTTGAAATCATCTATTTGAGGAATGAGCTTTATCCTACAAAGAAATAAAATCAGAAACCGCTTTTGCCTAAGGCAACCTGACTCGCTTTTCTTACTCCTGCCTGCACCGATTCATCTCTGGCAGGACAAAAGCCACTGGTCACTCTGATAGGTACTGTCAAGGCCCACTTATGAGTACCAGAGTGAACAGCTTCAGGGAGCCACCGTCCACATCGGGGTCCCTTGGGTCCTGTTCATTTGCCCTGTGTGCAGCGCAAATGTTCCCTGACATCTTGTTGTCCAACATTCTGTCCCTTGTGTGTTCTGGTGTCCTAGGAACCCACAGCGCTTGAATTCAAGAACAGTGACAGGTGTGCTAAGAACCAGGGGCCACTGGTGAAGGGATGGGTTCTCGAACTTTGTATCCTCATACAAACATGAGCACAAAGATGAGTAAATCTGTAACTGTACCCTCACGGTGATTCACTAATTAAAAATAAATAAAGAAAAAATTAATTAATTAAAAGAAAAGAACCAGAGGCCATGTACACAATGGAATACTATGCAGCTGTTAGGAAAGATGAAGTCATGAAATTTGCTTGTAAGTGGATAGTCATGGAGATTATCACGCTCAGTGAAATAAGTCAGAAAGAGAGGGACAGACATAGAAGGACTGCACTCATTTGTGGAGTATCAAATAACATACTCTGAGACTGACACCCAAGGACAGTAGAGGCAGGGCCAGGAAGATTGCTTCATAGTTGGAAGCCTGCCTCATGAGCTGGGGGAGAAGGCAACTAGGATAGAGAAGGGGTCACTAAGTCAGTGATGGTTGGAGGGATCATTCAGAATGAGAGATGTGTGCTGGAAATAGATACAGGACCAAACGTGATGACCTCTCAGTGTCTGTATTGCAAACCATAATGCCCCAAAGTAGAGAGAGAGTACGGGGGACATTGTCTGCCATAAAGGCAGGGGGTGGGGTGGGAATGGGGAGACGATCCTGGGGACACTGGTGGGAGAGAATGTGCACGGGTGGAAGGATGGGTGAACTCATTGAGTTCAATGACTGAAACTCAAACATGAAAGCTTGTAACTGTATCTCACAGTGATTCAATAACATAAATAAATAAATAAATAAATAAATAAATAAATAAATAAATAAATAAATAAATAAATAAAAAGAACCGGGGACTAGAGTGGCCAGTGACGGTCTCTACTCTGAATCACCAGTCTGCGGGCATGGTTATAAACCCCCGGAAAGGGGTGCCTCTTCCTGCTGGGTGTCGGGGGGAGGGACTGCAGAGCGGGGTCTTGCGGGAATGGCCTGGCTTCTTTGGTCTTTGGGAATGGCCAGGTGCTGCGACTTAACTGCATTGCGATTCCATCCTGGCTTCTTGGCAGAAGGCGGAAGCAGGGCGCTCTGTGGAGCAGCAGTCACACTTCTGGGAAGGCCTTGGCAGCGGCGTGAGTGAACGGAGCTGTCTGCCCGAGTGTAATGAGCAGAAAGAAAAGTGAAATCTTGTTTTCAGGCTGCACTAGGGCAGACCCCTGGCTTTCCTTTCCATGGCAGGTTTGGACGGTTCGGGGGGTTCATTCTGTCTGATTGGTGCAAACGTGAAAGAGGGGGAGATTTTCTGCCAGCTAATTGCAGATGGGATATTCGCACGCAGGGTTTACAAAAGACAGCTATACCCAGTGGCTCTGTCCCTACAGCCCCCTCCCTGCCCCCACCTCAAGGCAAGAGGTTGGAAAGGATGTACTCAGAGCAAATTCTTTTACAAATCCAGGATTTATTTTCTTTTCTTATGTACAAAAAGAAAACCCCACATAACTCAGAACATAAAACCACTGCGCTGACTTTACCTGTCCACCGCCTTCTGGTCACGATTCATCACTAAAACAGGACACTCCCCGTTGCGGTATACATTTGCCTGTCTTTGAGAATGTTAGGCAGAGAAACAGACATCATAAAACAAGGTGGATGTCAAAGGACTGAGATGGCCCCTTTTGGAAATCACCTATCTACACAGCACAACTCCAGGACTTGGTGTAACCCACATCTAATCCGGTGCACGTTAGTTTGCCAAGAGGACATGGACCACTGCTGTAGGAACAAATTCACTGGAGTTGGGGCGTGCCCTTGCTGAGCCCAGAGCAAACTTTTCACAGAACATCATTATTCCAGAGGAGAATCTGGAATTGAAGGAGTCGTCTTTGAGTTGGACACAGCAGTGGTGCTGGGATTAACTCATAATGTCTTTCTGGCTTATGGCAAGGACAGATAATGGGGACCATGAAATGAATAATAGCATCAGATGGCAAAATTTGTTTTATCAGCTGCATTGTGTCCTTTCACTTTTTTTTTTTAAAAATTAAACTCAGCTATTACAACCTTTCAAGAAAGTTAGCATAGTGCCATAACTGTACCCCCGAGTGATCTATATACACTGGGTTTGTCGAAACCAGCCAAGTTCTGTGTCAATTTATTTACCTGCAACACACAATTTTCCTGGAAGCAGGTAACAGTTTCTTAAGTGACGGAGAACATAAATGGAATTGTTCCGAGCTCTAAGTATCTGTGTGGATTTTACAAAAGAACCGAGAAGAAGAATATGCTTTTTAAAATTCAGAATGTGTAGTTTGTAAAACTACTATTGTTTTAGCATGAGTTCAATGCTGACCTTTTTCAGATCAATCATAAATGAATAATTCTCCCAAGAGAAGTAATTCTAGTGGAGGGAGGTATATGAACAGAGGATCTATAGTTCCTATATCATAAATGTCAGCCACATGGGCTTAGCACTCTTTCTTAGGGCAGGGGAAATAGCACAGTAGAGCAGACATAAAAATAACACCTTGAATTACCGAGACAGAATATATGAAACTCGTGACTGCGCTATATCTGGGGTTGGAATAGTTTCTATTATTACCAGTACAGACTATGCACATTTTCTTGAAGGTATGGGGATAACCCCTGGTATACACAGCTTTTCTGCCTTCTTCTGGCAGGACAAAAATGCATGTTAAGACTCTGTGACAAGTTGTCATTTTAATGAGGTTTTGATGCTCACTGGACACTGAGGAAAGCAGAGACCGTGGCTTTTACCACTGGACTGTCCTCTGAGTTGCCTTCCACCTAAATGTCCAGAAGGTCATCCCCACTCTCATCGCTCTCCACGGTTAGCTGCCGGGTCCACCACTTCTTGACTTCAGAGCCACAGGAAGCAGCATCTGTCATGGGGTTCATCTTGCACACGACTGATTTCATTGTGGTCCGTCCTCCAAACCGCAAGTTGACCGAGGACACAGAGTGGCTGATGGGCTTTGGTGCTGTGGAGTGGATAAGGATGCCGTGAGTCACGGTTCTTGAACCCAGGGCCTGTTCTTGGTTAAAAACCATGCTAGACCATCATTCATGCTTTCGGAGAACAATTTCTCCCCCAAATCTCCTATTGTAGATGTTTCATATCAAGTTAGTAATACCTTTGGGGGATGGCCGTGTGTGTGTATATGTGTGTGTGTGTGTGTGTGTGTGTGTGTGTGTGTGTGTGTGTGTGTGGAGGGGGAGCTTGGGTGGGAATGCTGCTTGCCCAGGTCCTCTGATATCCTTAGGGAAGCCAAAAATTCATAGGAAGTTTCAAATTAGACAGCTTGGTTTATTACAGGGGCTCTGTGTGAGTATGTGCATGTGACGGGAAAACAAAGGACCAGAGGGGACAGTGTAAGGGAGTGAGGGGAAAGGTGGAGGGACTGAGAGGGGGTGGAAGAAAGAAGTGAGCAAATAATTTTGGGGGTGTAAAAAAAGACTGAAGTATAATCATGAGAAAGGAGTGATTTGCAGTGAGATCTAAAGTTGGGTGGGGGGCATCTCTCGTATGCGTCTCAGTAGATCAGTGTGTGTGAAGGCTTGGGGGTCACGCATGGTTTGGGGTTCCACAGTCATGGCGATATGAGACCCAGGGCGAGATCATGTCTCTGAAGCCAGTTCCACAGCTATAAAATAAAGAATGCAAGTTTCCTCACGGAAGTATTGGGAGACTGCGAGTGGATTCGATGCGATGATCTTTAGCAGAACCGCCAAGCAACCAGCCCTCGCCCTGCTGGGTTTACAGCTAAAGGAAGTAAATCACCACCACCTGGATGATGCTCATGTTCTCGGCAGCATCGTTCACAAGAAAAAAGAAGCGGAAGTAACCTCAGTGCCACCGAAGGATGAGTAGAAAAGAAATGTGGCATGCCCAATGCACACACGCACAAGTCTGACTCGGTCCTAGGAGGATGAGATGCTCCCTAGGGAAAAACCACGACCGGACCAAGAGCTCGAGTCCTGGAGGAAGGTGTGCTACGTGAAACAAGTCAGACAGAAAGAGGAAACACTGCAGAGTCTCATATTTTGTGTGAAGGGGTCAAACTCACAGCAGCAGAGAATCGAGGGGTGGTGGCTGGGGACGGGAGTGGAGAGACGGGGGTCAAGGAGCACTGGGTTGAAGCTGAGGAGGGCGGGTGGCTTCTAAGATCAAAGGCACAGCACGGCGGCCGGAGCTCCCAGTGCTCACCAGAAATGCGCTAAGAGAGTTCATCTCCCGTGTTCTCACCTTGCGCAATGGGTAGCCATGTGAGGGGATGGATGTGTTAATTAGCTTGGCCGTGGTGAGCAACTCAGCATGACTATGCTTATCAAAATGCCACATTGGACACCTTAAACATATACAATTTTATTCTTGATAGAAGAGGAAAAAAGTAATGCCTAACGCTTGGTACATTGCTAGAACCCCCCACCAAACACTTCTTTTTTTCTTTTTGGGTGACACCCAGCAATATTCAGGGGTTACTCCTGGCTGTGCTCTCAGTAATTACTCCTGGCAGTGCTTGGGGGACCATATGGGAGGCCGGAGATCGAACCGGGTCGGGCGCGTGCAAGGCAAACGCCCTACTTGCTGTGCTATTGCTCCGGCCCCACCAAATGCTCCTTTCTTTGCCTTTGCCTCCCTGATCACAGCATGTCCCCAATAGCCTGTCCCTTTAGTAATCACCCTTTGGTCACTCGACCTCCTGGACTTGGACTCCTGCAGTAGACACTTTGGACTCTCTGTTACCCACATAAGTGAACGCCCAGGACCAGGCGTCCCCCCGAGATCGTGTCTCTTCTCTGCCCCTCTAGTATCTAGACCACTGCCACTGGCCTTGTGCACACCTTCATCCCTGCAGGACCTGACTCCCACCCTGTCATCCTGCCTGCAGGCTCTGCCAGGGACAGTCACTCTCTACATGCTGCCAAGTCAGATTCTGGAATCCCTGATGCCAACTCTCCAGCCTTGCTCAGAGGCCGTCCAGGCTCCTAATTACCTGCGAGATGGAGTGGAAACCACTCATTCTGTGATTTAAGATTCCAGGACCTGGCCAGAGCACATCACTGCCAATGTGCCTGGGCAGGGTGCCCTGAGTCCCTGGATAATAAAGCCCTGGATATGGGGGGAGTGGGTTTCTCTCCGAATTGAAGATCCACCGATCATGTTTTCCCTCCAAAGTAAGACCCAACTGTCTTCTGCTCCGTGGGAACGAGAAGCTGCAGGAGAGTTTGCAGTTACCTCTTCTCCTCTGAACTGGACCAAAAGGTATTTGGAAGAGCAGGAAGAAGTTCCTAGTTGCCACAGGGGTCAACTATGTGCAGAGAAAACCGTGTCAAAGGGCTTAGGCTATGTGGCTTTATGCCTATCCCTGAGTTCATTTTTTTTTTAAAACGCAGGCATCATTATTCATAACATTTTTCATAATAGAGTTTTGAACATACAATGTTCTAATCCCATTACCAGTATCAACTCCCCTCCCCCAGTCTCCTGGGTTCTCTCCCACCCCCCAGTCTGCCTTCCTTGACACTTTTAGACACAGCCTAATTCCCAGAGACTCCCAGCGCAGCTAACTACAAAGATGTACCCTCGTTGCTGTAGCAGCAGAGAGAACTCAAGGGAGAGATGGCTGGACGCCTAACCAAGTAAGTGGAAACAGTAACACTGAAGGCTCCACCGCACCAACCAGCTCTGCAAATTCTCTGAGAAGGACTACAGTGTCACCATGCTGAGGATGTTTAAGGAGCTCAAAGAAATGATGGTGCAGGTAGGCAGTCAGCAGAGCATGGCAAGGTCTGACACCGGAAATGAGAAGACTACAGCCAGAAATGAGAAAAGGAAGTAGATATGAAAACCTTAATAGAGGGCTGCAGCAATAGCACAGTGGGCACGGAAGGGGTGCCTGTCTCGCACGGGGCCAACCTGGGTTCAATCCCCCTGCAGCTTATATGGTCCCCGAGCCCTGCCAGGAGTGATCCCCAAGCTCAGAGCCAGGAGCACACCCTGAGTACAGCTGGGTATTGCCCCCCTCCCAATAAACAAGCAAACAAAGAAACAAAAAACCCTCTAATAAAAGGTCTGAAGGGCAGAATGAGCAGCTGAGGAAAAGACTGAAGAGCTCCCAGATGAGATGCAGAAAACCTCTAACTAACAGAATATGGAGAAATGTTTTCAAATAAATGAACAGCACAGCAGAGAACTATGGGATGAGTTCAAGATGAAAACCATAAGAATCACTGGAGCCCCCAAAGAATAGGATGGTCAATTCAATGAAGAACCAATGGTCAAAGAACTCATAGATAAGAATCCCCCAGAGTGAGGAATACAGGCACCCAGAGCCAAGAGGTCCCAGGGTTCCAGCAAAAAAAAAAAAAATTAAAATAGAAAAACTCCACGATGCATTGTACTCAGGATCACCAAAGCCAAAAACAGAGACAGAATATTGAAAGCTGCAAGATTTAAAAAGGAACTTACATACAAAGGAAATCCCATGCGATCTGCAGCAAATTTGTGAAAAGAGACTCTACAAGCCAGAAGAGAATTGAGAGATACAGGACAAAAATTCAATGACAGAAAAGTCCCCAAGAACACTCTGCCCAGCTCGGTTATTTATCACTCAGATCTGAAGGAATGATGGGGCGCTTCGAGGATGGGCAACAACTCAGGGAATTCACAGCCTTGAAGC
Organism: Sorex araneus; assembly: GCF_027595985.1. Taxonomy (NCBI): domain Eukaryota; kingdom Metazoa; phylum Chordata; class Mammalia; order Eulipotyphla; family Soricidae; genus Sorex; species Sorex araneus. The sequence continues at coordinate 292,403,766 of NC_073302.1, forward strand.
CAGTCTCACAAGAAACATTAAAGGAGCTTCTTTAAAAGACTAAGAAAGCTTCTCAGTACTTAGCACTGAGGAACCGTATCACTCACAGCACTTATGATGCCTTCTACTAAATTAGGAAAGATTAGTTTACTTCCAGCTTACTAAAGAACTTTACACATTTTCAATAATGAATTGATATTTCACTTATATTGAATGTTCTATGGCTATTTAGGCGTTTTGCTTTTACAATCATAGAGATTTTTTTATTATAACCTTTACTTAATAATGAAGATAGTTAAGCATTATCTGTAATATTTGCTAACATAAAGACAATATTCCCATTCTTAGGATAAAACTCACTTTTTTTAAAACTCACTTTTATACATTTTGGACCTATTCAAATTTTCCACTTAGAATTTTCTTAATTGCCCTCACTCTTACTAATTCTCATATTTGCAGGCCTTATCTATTTCATGTAAATTAGAAATATATTAGTATGTAATTATTCTGAATATTAATTTTGACAATTTACATCTTCAGAAAGAATGCGATCCAGCTTTTGAAAAAATTTTATTTTATCTACTAGCATTGGGAAGGGAACGTACACGGCGGAGGGTGTGTATGTGTGTGTGTGTGGTGGCGCTGGCCTTGGGACACTGGAGGAAAGCAAGGCTGGGTGAGGGGTGTAGTGATGGAGTGATGCATGCACGAACAGCATAGCAGACAATATCGCAAATTCCGGTACCTCATTGATATGCTTTAAAAATAAACCTGAGGTCTCAATCAGGGAACACTTATAATAGCGACTTGCATACGGTATCATAGCACGTTTATGCTAGTTGTGGCATATGATGGCATTACGGCGTGTTCTTTGAGAACCCTGTGGCATTTTCTTTTTCTGTTTTTAAGAAGAAAATACAGTGCAAGCACATCATGTGCTAAGAACATCACATATGTTTCAGGAAAGGCCTGGTGGCTTGTCATCAGGCCCCCACCTGAAGTTCATTTCCCTCTGTCATCCACAACATGACTGACCCCCCCCCCCCCCCCCCCCGCTCCTTCCACCCCTCCCCCCTCCCCCCTCGGTAACCAGCAATCTGTTCTCTGTACCCAACGCTGGCTTTGGCTTCACATTGTCATGTTCTTGGTTTCCCCGTCTTCCACACACGGGGGCTCCAACAGCATACGTCTTTCTGTCTTTCTGTCTTCTCACTGCACTCAACACGCCTCATCCTCCTTTCTAACCACTTCTGGTCCCTGTATCTACTTCTTCCCTCTCCCATCAAAGACACTTTGCCCGTTGGAACAGCCTTCAGTGTGCACAGAGGCCTCGGGAATCTCTCCTTTCCGTGTGGATCCCGGCTCCGGCTCCCAACCCTGCTCTCTACACCTCAGGCCCAAGGTCATTCTAGTTAGGGAACTCTTTTTTTTTTTTAATTTTTGGGTCACACCCAGCGATGCTCCGGGGTTACTCCTGGCTCTGCACTCAGGAATTACTCCTGGCGGTGCTTGGGGGACCATATGGGATGCTGGGGATTGAACTCAGGTCGGCCACGTACAAGGAAACGCCCTCCCCGCGGTACTATAGCTCCGGCCCCTAGTTAGGACAGTCTTAGGGGAGTCTTTGCCATCACCGTTCCATGGTTTCCAGTGAACTTCCGACTCGGACGTGCATTCTGAAACCCGACACACACCCAGAGCGGCGTGACCCGAAACAGCCTGGCTCTGAAGAGCAGGAACTGCAACACGTACCTGAGGGCAGCCGCCACTGCCCGAACTTCCTCTGTGGTTTCCCTGCGTCTGCCGCGTCCTGCCGGCTGCCGCCTCGGTCGGACAGCGTGGGGCTCAGCAGCTGCTGCTGGCTGCTGGTCTGCGGAGCGGAGGAACCAGCGTGAGGAGGCGTCCTTCTCCGGGCGGACCCTCACTTTCTTTGACAAAAGGAGGAGGGCCCTTTACACCCCGAGGGGCCGCGGGGTGCTGGAGATCAAAGCAGGGCCCCTCGCATGCACATCAGGGATGAGATTTCACACGGGGACATGTTTTGAGGCTTAGGTGGATAGAGTGTTCCTGGGGGCATGTTCTTTCATAGAAATTTCTTACCGTCTCCCTCAGTTCTCTTCTGGCTTTGCATGGGGGCGGGGGGGCGGTTCGGGGAAGCCACTGGTCCTACCACCCCTCACACCCCTACCATGCTTGAGAGGCTCCCCACAAAAAAAAAAATGAAAAAAAATGTGCAAAACCAGGAGGGAGCTGCAATGTCCATCACGGGGAAAACCCCCCAACAAAACAGTGAAGATGGGTAAAAACGCTTAGGCAGAGCCCGTGACCAGGGCGTTGGGGTGTCAGGGGCCAGAGGAATGAATGGCACAGTGGGTAAGGTGTTTCCGTGCATATGGCCAGCTCGGTTCCATGTCCAGCACAGCATACGGACCCCTGAGAATGGCCGGGAGTGACCGCTGAGCATACAGCCAGGAATAAGCCCTAACACCAGCAGGTGTGGCCCAAAAACAGAAAAAAAAGGGTCCACTTTCAGGGGCACCCCCAGGCGTCCTCCCCCTGCCCACACCCTGTCCACTCCTGGGAACATCCCCACTGCCAGGGCAGAGGCTGGCCCCGAGGGGAGGCTGGCAGGCCTGCCTTGGGGGAGGCTGGCAGGCCTGCCTTGGGGGGTGGTGCCGGGCCAGCCTGGGGCTCTGGGGAGAGCAGGAGGGGGTGCAGGTTCTGATAGATGCTGAGTCTGGGTCGGGGCAGGGCCGCCTCCTCGCCCCACAGGCGCCCCCTGCCTCTCAGCTCCCGCTGGTGCTGCTGGTGTGACTTTAGTTCTGACCAGGGAACTCCGTGACCCCCCACTTCCCCTTCTCAGCCCATATCACTGCCCACCCGCTGCTGTCCCCCACTCGGCCAGGACGCCCTGCCAGCCCTTGGGGAGAAGCCCCCCACGTTACTATCAAGGCAGCAGAAGATCCTGCAGGGAGGGACCCCGAAGGGCTGGAGGAACGGGAGAGCCCAGCACTGCCCTTGGGGCCATGCTCGGGTGGCAGTTCAGGGCCCGCCCAGTGTCCCCAGAAGCCGACACCTAGTGCTGCCCGGGTGTGCTTGGGGGTGCTGGCCCAGCTCCTGCCCTCCTGGGACAGCCCCCCCCAGCTTCTGCCCTCCCGGGACAGGGCCCACTCCCACCTCCTGCCCCCCTGGGACAGTGCCCACAGTGGCCAGGTGTCCCTACTGTCCCTCCGGGGTGTCAATGGTGTCACCTGCCTTCTCAAACGGCCGTGACGACTGAGTTGGAAATGAAAGCCAGCCCTATCACTAACAGTGCTGTCAGCCACTGTGCCCCAAGTCACTTCGGGCATAAATAAGCACAGCAGCTTCCTCCCTGAGCAGGCCAGGGAAGCCTCCCTTTGCGGCAGCTGGCGGCGGCCGGTGATTCAAGGTTTGCAAATCTCTGTGACTCAGTGGAAGGAAACGTTCAGGGCAGAGTTTCAGGCAAATCACGTTCCCTTAAGTACCAGTATCGTTGGGCTCGAAATATAGTTTTACAGATGTAGAACTAACACAGCAGACAAAAACCAAAACTGAGAAAGAAAAAAGAAATCAAACCCAAATAAAAAAAGATTTCATTCAAAGAGAATCACTTTTTAACTATTTTTTTTGGATATTTTACAAGTCCAAATCTTTTCTCTTTTTTGCCACACCTGGTGGTGCTCAGGGCTTCCTCCCAGCCCTGCACTCAGCGATCACTCCTGGTAGGTTCAGGGGTGCTGGGGGTCGAAGCCGCGTCAGCTGCAGCAAGGCAAAAGCACCCCACCCATGGCACTATCTCTCCTGCTCCTGAATCCAACTACTGAGGGATAATCTGGAGGGAGAGCCGGATGCCAAAGGCACAGAGACACAAGCTGGAACGACACAAGTGGCCCCGTGCGGTCCCGCGGGAAATCGTCACCGCCTCTGCAGCAGCAACGGGGACAGCGGCCGTGCGTGGCCGTACCTCGGGCTGCGTGCCGATGTCCTGGCTGTTGGCGTGCATGTCCTCGCTGGGCTGGGTGGTCTCGATGCTGGGGGGGTTCAGGAAGCGGCTCAGCTCCTGCTGCTGGCTCTCGCGCAGGCTGTGGATGATGCTGCAGGACTGTTGCTGCTTCTGTGGGCGCAGGGTCCCCATCAGTCAGGGGTGGCCCCGCAGCCCGCGCCCGGCCCCCTCCCCGGCCCTCTGCCCTCCCGCCCAGGAACCCAGGGGCCTGCAGACCTCCAAGGCTTTCCAGCCTCGGAGCCCGACTGCGAGGAAGGCGGTCTCGAGGGCTGAGCCGGAGCCCTTCCGTGCTGTTCTATTTGGAAAACAACTGGGCTCGTCCGTTTGTCGATAGAAGTTTCAGCTTCTATTTTCATTCGAGTAGGATTTTTATTTTAGATTAAGTTTAGTGTTTTGGGGCCGCACTCCACGTGCTCTATGCTTCCACCTGGCTCTGTGCCCAGGGCCCACGCCTGGTCGTGGTGGGACCTCCTAGAGTTCCCCGGGGTCAACCCCCTCTTGTCCCTGTGCAACATGCACCCCAGCCTCTGTCCCAGTTCTCTGGCGCCCCAAGTAGGTTTGTTCTATTTGGTTTGTTTTATTTTCTGGGCCACACCTGAGGGTGCTCAGGGCTTACTCCTGGCTCTGCACTCAGGATTCACTCCTGGTGGGACTCGGGGGATCTTTTGGGGTGCTGGGGAATTGCACCTGGGGTGGCCGTGTGCCAGGCAAGGGCCCTACCTACTGTTCTATAGTTTCTGCCTCTCATCAGGACTTTTAAATCACTAACATGAGGGTTAGACTCCCCCCACCCCGGCCCCTTTTTGTCTGGGTCTGGGGTAAAGAAACCCCGCCTGGTCCCCTCTGCTCCTGAGAGACGGCAGAGCAAAGCCCTGGGTGGACAGTACAACCCTGCCTTGGATGTGAGTCAATCGTCACAGTGAGGCCAGAGAGCTGGGTGGGCATCCAGGGGTCCCTCCCTGTGCTCTGATTCCTGGAAGGGGTCTGGCACCTGTGCGGTAGGAGAGACCAGGTGGGTGGGAAGCTGCTATTAGCAACGAAAAGGACCCTCACAGGAGTCTGAGGGACGCAAAGACGCTGAGCCAGGCCACCTGCGGTTCCTTATTTCCTGGTCAAGAAGAGGCTTTGGAAAGCCAGCCCGAGCAGAGCCCTGACCTTCCTTCACAGCTTTCCTCCTTTCCTCCAAAATATGTACTAAGGTTTACGTGTCCTTCTGTGTTTGTCATTCACTCACACTGAGCTAATGGTAATTAACTGACAAGTAGAATCAAAGGCCCAGCTTTGAAGACTACATGCATGTAAAAGCTACAGAATGAGATTATGCATGTAAATCCATGTTCACGTTCTAGACATGGAAATTAGGACCCTAATACACTGCCTAAATAATTATGCAAAAAAACCAACAAACTAAAACCCCTTACCCCCAAGCCCAGGAATACTCCCCTTGAGCAAGCCAGCACCCCCACCTGTCCCCTTAACTATTATCTCTACCATCATCGACACTGCCTCATCCTGGAATTCTTTTCCTGACCTGGACAGAGGTCCTGGAGCTCCCTGGAAGAAGACCATGTTTGCACACACCCTCTTCTGGACCTAAAGTGTTAAGCTCCTGTGAATGTTGGCAGGGTCTGTTCCCAGGCTGAGCCAAGCTAATGGACACAGCCATGGCCTGAAGACCCTGAGTAGAACTCACCTGGGGACTCCCTTGCCTGCACGGGGGTCCAGGGAGAACAGAAGCTCACCCGGAGTCTCCCCCTCTCTCTCCTTCACCTCCCCGAGTCTATTCCCAGTCATACCTGGACCTTGCTAGTTTGGCCTCAGACCCCATGAGTGCAGCCTTGCTGGAGGTCGGTGAGTCTCTTTCTCCAGCCCCTCCCTCCTCTACTAGAATGGGTGTTCTGGGGGAAAGGATTAATCACAAAATGATTACATAAATAACATAATAGGAGACTAACACCCAAGGTCAGTAGAGACAGGGCCAGGAGGATTGCTCCATGGTCGGAAGCCTGCCTCATGAGCTGGGGGAGAGGGCAGCTGGGATAGAGAAGGGATCACTAAGTCAATGATGGCTGAAGGGATCACTCAGGATGGGAGGTGTGTGCTGAAAGTAGATAAAGGACCAAACGTGATAACCTCTCAGTAGCTGTATGGCAAACTATAATGCCCCAAAGTAGAGAGTGAGTAAAAAGAAAATTATCGGAGGGATGGGTGTTTGATCATTGTGTAATTGTTACTCAAACACGAAAGCTTGTAACTATCTTGCAGTGACTCAATAAAATTTTTAAAAAATATTTTAAAAAAGAAAATTATCTGCCATAGAGACAGGAGGTGGGGTCAGGTGGGGGTGGCTAGAGGAATACTGGGGACATTAGTGGTGGAGAATGTGCACTGGTGGAGGGATGGGTGTTGGGTCATTGTATGACTGAAACTCAATAATGAAAGCTTTGTAACTGTATCTCACAGTGACTCAATATTTAAAATTTTTTTTAAAAAGCTATTACAGAAAAATGCTTCATGATTGATTAGAGTTTTTTCCTCTGCATGTGAAGTGGAAGTCAGAAGCTATCCCACACATAACCATCGAATGGAAACGTCCATCGTTACTTTAGGCCCCGGGCATCGATGAATGAGTCTGGCCAACTTAATTCAGGAAGCAGCAAACAGATCATTAAGCTCCCTGGAGAGATGGTCTTTGCTCATGCGAGACCCAACAACACGAGCAGGGGAGTGCTCAGGCTCAGCTTCACAGTGATTCTAAAGTCCAGTTGTCCAGTGAGACACACAGATTTCCAGCAGATTTGAACTGCCAAGTTCCGAAATGGTGATCAACAATATTTTCCTATCAGTGGACGGATATATATATTTTTTGGCTTTTTGGGTCACACCCGGCGATGCACAGGGGTTACTCCTGGCTCTGCACTCAGGAATTACTCCTGGCGGTGCTCAGGGGACCCTATGGGATGTTGGGAATAGAACCCGGGTCAGCCGTGTGCAAGGCAAACGCTCTCCTGCTGTGCTATCGCCCAGCCCCTGGACGGAGTTTTTGATCCAGGTGTTCGCATTAGATGATGAGGATGTGATTCTATAGGAAATTGGCAGGGACCTGTGGGCAGGGGGTCCCGCTGAGTTTGGACCAGCCTACCTGGGATGAGCACAGTGGATGACACAGTAGAAAGGGAAGTAGGTCCCACAGCAGAGGGCTCAGGCCCCTAGTCCCTCTGAGTTTTCTGTCATCTCGTTCCTTCCCCCCACGCCCCATGGAGAGGTCCTGGGCCCCGGGCTCACTCACAGCTCGGATGCGCTTCAAGCACTTTTTCAGCCACATGCGGATGGTCTGCTTGGCCACCTCCTCCTCGATGGTGTACTCCAGCTGCTCCCGGGCCAGCAGCTCCTCCAGCTGCAGGCTCTTGCGGATGTCCACGGACCGGTAGGACAGCATGCTGGGGGCAAGCACAGCGACGGCCACGCTGATGCCCCCGCGGCGTGGACGCAGCGAGGCTTCCAGACCCGGAGACGGGGCTCCCTGCCAGCCCCCCGGCACCGGCCCTGGGCACTGCCCCTAGCGCTGGGAACCTGCCTGGCTCTCTAGAAAGGGCCGGTGCCCGGGTACCAGCTTCATGGCCATGGCCCGCTGAAGGACTTAACACATACATGGCAGGAAAGTGTCTCCAGTGAGACCTTGAGCGACCTTAAGCTCTGTTTCAGGAACTTTTCCCGAAGAAGGAAGACCGACTCTCTCTGTGGTCTTCACCGTCAGCGCTGATTGGCTAAAGGGCTTGACTGGGGGGTCTTATAGAAAGCCCGCCCTGCGGCGGGGCACGCCTCCCGGTCTTCCTGGCGAACCATAGCTGTACGCAGAGCCAGGACTGAAGACCTGCTCCTGTGTAGGCCTGCTCAGCACGTGAACCAATGCAGCTGATGGCTCAGTCAGGCCTCGGACAATCAGGCCTCAGGGGTCCACAGCCCATGGTCCTGTCAGTAGCTGCAGGATCCTGGTGGTGTTTCACCTCCTGCCCACCCTTACTATTTTTTTTTTTTATGTGTGGCTTTTTGGGTCACACCCAGTGATGCTCAGGGCTTTCTCCTGGCTCTGCACTCAGGAATTACTCCTGATGGTGCTCAGGGGACCACATGGGATGCTGGGAATTGAACATGGGTCAGCCACATGCAAGGCAAATGCCCTGCCCTCTACACTATCACTCCAGGCCCCTGCCTGCCCCTACTTTGAGCTTCTTTCTATCTCTGGGTTTCCTGTCACTGCATCCAACTCCCCAGGCGGGCCGGGAACACTGACCTGCTCCTTTTTGGGTCATTGTTGCAGTGCATCTCCTCCTCGGGGACGAAAATGCATCTGCTCTTGTTTTCTTCCCTGCCTGGGCAAGAGTCTCATCATTGTGGGGCTGTTTGCAGTCGAGAGAGAGGGTCCTTGCCTCGTGCAAGTTGCACAATGAGGGTCCGCATCCTACACCCTCTGCATATCAGAATGGGGTGATTGGGGGCAAGCTGGACCAGACTGGAGGACAGGGAGGCTCTACGACCACCGCTGCCTTTGTCTGTCATTTTACAAGACACCCCCATGCTCCACAAAGGGAGAGTATCCCTCCTTCTTCTGCTCCTCCTCTTCCCCTTTGTTCTTTGGGCTACACCCAATGCTCAGGGGTCGCTCTTGGCTCTGCACTCAGAAATTACTCCTGGTGGTGCTCGTGGGACCATATGGGATGCCAGGGATGGAACTTGGGTCAGCTGCAAGGCGAACACCTTACCTGCTATATCATCACACCGACCCTTTCCTCTTTATAAAGTGCTTGGTGCCAGGCAGTGCCAGGGATCAGGACTGACATATGCCAGGCATGTGCTCTGCCACCGAGCTAGCTCCCCAGTCCTGAGCGTTTGTACCTGTGTGTAGGGGGAGGGGCAGGGGGCTTGGCTCACGCCTGGAGGTGCTGGAGGGATCAACCCTGGGTTGGTCCGGAGAGAAGGGGGCACCTCTTGCTGGTACTAAGGGGATTCAACTCAGATTCCTGTTCACAAGCCCTGCACCAACCCTCCCAACTCTCTCCACAGTCCCTGACTAACCATTTCAAGTGACAGCGACCCTCCAGGTGCCGACACATGGGTCGGTGGCAAGACGATAAGAGCAGGGAGCTCCTTTGCTCCTCGCGTAAGCTCTCCTCCCTGAGTGTCCTTCCCTCACTCCTGGGAGAAGTGAAAGGCCAGGGGCAGCTGCAGAAGCTGAGAGGATGTCTCCCTCCTGCTTTCGTCTTTCCAACTCTGCTCACATCCGCATCTGTCTCCCTGGCTGCTCCTGAGATTTCTCGCCCAACGTCCACCATTTAACTCGCAAGAGACAGTCACCGTGCAGAGAACCCACAGCTCCTCCTGTCTGGGGAGCCCTCTGGGCGTGTCACCTATGGGACAGTTCCTAGGCCAGTGTCTACATGACTGCGAGGAAATCAGTTATATCAAACTGTCATCCTCAAATGCCTTTGGGGGAGGTTGGGGATACCATCCTCTGAGTATTTTTTATCACTGCATTATCCGACACCTCCTTGCCTATGCCACTGGCTGTATAACTCTGGCGCACTGGTGAGCAGGAGGGAGGTTTTCAGATCCCAGCCCTGCAGCGACAGGATTTAAAATATCTCTGACTTCTCCAGCCAGCAAAGCCCCGGGCACTGCTAATGCTGCTGTGATTTGCTGCCTCCGTGGACAGGACACGCTGCCTTCCGTTGACTGAAGAGTGATGAATGAGAAGCAGCAGAACGCTGGCCCTGCCGCATCCACGGGCCTCCAGATTTCAGCCACGGACTCCGTTCAAGAAGCTGTTATGGACGAGCTGTCCCCTAAGCACCCCCAGGCCCTCAGAAGCTGGTCTTGCTGGAACTAGGTCACTGTCATGTGACTAGTAAGGATGAGGTCCTACCGGAAGGGGTGGGCCCTAAACCAAAAGAACGCGGTCTTGGCGGTCTTGGGGCTGGAGCGATAGCATGGCCGGTAGGGTGTTTGCCTTGCACGCGGCCAAACTGGGTTCCATTCCCAGCATCCCATATGGCCCCCTGAGCACCGCCAGAAGTAATTCCTGAGTGCAAAGCCTGTGCATCACCGGGTATGACCCAAAAAGAAAAGAAAAAGTATTCTTTTTTTTTTTTTTGAGGGGGGGGCGGTGTAGGCTGATACCTGGTGATACTTGGTGCTAGTTCCAACTCTGGGGTCAGGGATCATTCCTGGCAAAGCTTCTGGTTCCAGGGATGAAACTAGGGCTGGCCACATGCAAGGCAAGTGCAAGTTCTATCCTGTGTAGCACCCCTGTACTGTGCAGCCCTGCACCCCCTCTCTGCTCCCTAGGATGGGGTCCTTTGGTAGAAGGAAAAGCTCGCACGCACATTCACACACACACACTCACACACACAGAGTTTTGTTCTGAAAGTCATTCCCTCATTGCCTTTGTTCCCTCAGTCCAGGTTCAGTTCTTGAGACTCACCCAGAGTCTCAAGAGCTTCATCAACACCCTGGATGTGCCTGTCACGTAGCAGTGGACCCCAGGAGGGAGAGGATCAGGGCGCAGCTGTGGCCTGGCTACGCAGGCAGAGGTGCCTGGGCCCGTGACCCCGTTTCCCGCCCGGTCCCTCCCTCCTTTGAATGGGTGGTGGTGGCTGTCCCCTTCAGGAGCCCCGGGCTGGGCCTGGGGGCACCCTGGGGGTGCAGGCTCTCCCCCCCCCCCCCCCGGCTCCTGGGAGGCAGAGGGACACGACCCAGGATCCCCCTGGAGGAAGTGCTCCACGTGGGGAGACTGTCACCTCGTGTGCCTGCCAGCCACCTGAGAGGTGGTACCTGGGCTCGGGAACGTTCTAGACTCTCGGACGGCAGCAGCCCCCCTGTGTCTGGGCCCCGGGCCCCTACCTGAGGACGTCGTGGAAGGTGACGTCACCGCCGTTGTGCAGACGCTCCATCTCGTAGCACATGTGCTTGAATAGGAGCTTGTCCTTGTCCAGGTCCACCTCCAGCCGCCCGCGCAGCAGCCGCAGCAGGAACTTCACCCGGAAGGTGGGGATGACCCCCTGCAGGGGTGGGGCACGGGGCACAGCGTCTGCATCTGCGTCTGGGCGGGGCAGCGAGACCCCCACCCCCGCCGGGATGGGCAGGAGGGCCGGCAGTGCAGGTGAAGCCCAGGCACTGAGCGCGGCTCTGCTTGTGGGGCGCCGCCCTCTGGTCGGGGCCAGGCTCTGCTCGCCGCTGCCCGCGCCCCTCCTCAGGCCTGCGTCACGGACCCCTGGACATGACGTGCGCACCTACGGGTCTCAGTCACGCGTGCCAGGAGGCGCCCACGTGCTGCCTTCCTGGGCTCATCCCGAGTGATGGTTTGGTACTGAAGCGCTGGGCAGTGCCCTGGACTCTGAGCCGCTCCCGCCAACCCCCGTTCCCGCCTCGCGTCCCTGTTGGCCCCCAACCCTCCCGGCCAACACACCCTCCCTGCTTCCTTCTCGTCTGTGCTCTGTCCTGCGGACTCGGGATTTACTTCCCCTTCCCCCCCACTAGTTTTGAGTCAAATCAAAGTCTTCATCCTTCTCTGACTTCTTCCCATTCATGTGACCCTCTCGAGGTCTATTCATCCATGTGGCCTAAGGTTACGAAGGGCAAGAGCAGTCCTTCCTTCCTTCCTTCCTTCCTTCCTTCCTTCCTTCCTTCCTTCCTTCCTTCCTTCCTTCCTTCCTTCCTTCCTTCCTTCCTTCCTTCCTTCCTTCCTCCCTTCCTCCCTCCCTCCTTCCTTCCTTCATTCCTCCCTTCTCTCCTTCCTTCCTTCCTTCCTTCCTTCCTTCCTTCCTTCCTTCCTTCCTTCCTTCCTTCCTTCCTTCCTTCCTTCCTTCCTTCCTTCCTTCCTTCTTTCCTTCCTTCCTTGTGCACGGAGGCGAAATCTCTGGTGTGAGAGTTGGGTGAAAAGCAGGTCACAGGAGGCCCTGAGCATGGGGCGGAGTCAGATGGGGAGCCCACGGCTGGTTTTCTCAGAGCCCCCTGGTGTCACTTCCTGAATGTGTGAGGAAGAGGAAAGGCCACTCCTTCCACTCCCTCCCCTCCTAGCATCTATGGCAGGATAGTCAGCCCGCGAGCTCCGCAGCTCACCGCCGGCCCCTCAGTGAGTGTCTTCTGCCAACCACACAGCTGTGGCACCGTCTGATTGGGGGGGTGGACATCCCAGGGAACATGCAGTCACCACCCATCCCTCTACGTGACCTGAGCCAGAGCTGGGGGGTGGACATCACGGGCAGCATGCGGTCATCATGCATGCCTCTACCTCTCTTTTGTCATCCACCATATTCCATATAATCTGAAAGTGGCGAAGGTCATTATAACTTAGAAGCTGGTCCTCTTCCGTGGAATAAAACAGGGAAAAATTCTCCACAATTATGGCTGAGGGGGAAAAAAATACCACCTGTTAGACTGTTGTGCAAATCTGTCATTCTCAGGATAAAGTAAAACATCCATGATAAATAATGGATTTTATCACCTACATTATCAGCCAGAAATTTTAAGTGCTTTGAGTGAGATTTCCAAGCTGGCACATGTCACCCTTGGATTAAGCTATTTATCAAGCTACTGCCATCCCCAAACACAGTGGCCACGGGCGTAAACACACAGTCTGTGGCACGGGAGCGGCCTGCCAGCTGGCTCTAAGTCCTCACTGGGAGTTCCAGGGCGGGCTATGCAGGTCAGACCGAGTTCTGGGTGGCCCTGTGGCTGGGGAACAGCTGGATCTCTCCTAAACATACATGGGATGTTTTGAGGCCCTGGAAGCACTCCCTCCGGATATAGGTTCCACGCAGTCCAGGGAAGAACACTTTGAAATTCATCATCACAATAAATAGCGCAACCCTTGAAATCATAGTCAGCTGTTCTGTACTGGCCTGCAAAACCCTTTCCAGCCTGCGGATCAGAGGCAAGCTAATCCCATAAAACACCCAGCCAAGCCACCTATGATAAGGGCTTGCAAACTGTACATCATTATCTAAGTACCAGAGTTTAGAGAGATCGAAAAGAAATAGTCCATGAACCTCACTTACCTACAAGCAGATTTAGCATGATGTAGGCAATGATGACATAAAAGGAACAGAAATACATCAGAGCACCGGCGTAGTTTCCGCAGTCCGTGGCCCAGTATGTATATTCGTCTGGGGTACAGAAGGGAGGCTGGACCTGAGGAGACGGTGGGTATGAGTGGTGCGGGGAGGGAGGGCGGAGAGAGCAGACAACAGACATTTTTGTCAGCTGTCTAGAGCCAGGGGACATACTCACATCAAAGCTAATGAACTTCCAAGGAATCTCTCCAAAGCTACACAGACTGAGCCCATCATTGTGTCCGAATTAAAAAGGACAGTTCCCAGAGAGAGAGAGAGAGAGAAAGAGAGAGAGAGAGAGAGAGAGAGAGAGAGAGAGAGAGAGAGAGAGAGGGAGAGAGGGAGGGAGAGAGAGGGAGAGAGAGAGGGAGATAGAGGGAGAGAGAGAAGAGAGAGAAAGAGAGAGGGAGAGAGAGAAGAGAGAGAAAGAGAGAGAAGAGAAAGAGAAAAAAGAGAGGGAGCGGGAGCGGGAGAGGGGAGAGAGAGAGAGAGAGAAGAAATGTGCCTGCCATAGAGGTAGGGGTGTGGGAAGGGCTGGGAGGGAACTTGGAACAGTGGCGGTGGGAAATGTACACTGCTGAAGAGACAGGTGTTGGAACACAATCGTGAACAACCTTGTATCTGAGTATCTCACTGTGAGTCAATCCAAACAATGAAATAAATAAGTAAAAAAAATGCACAGTTCCTATAGGCTCTGTTTTTAGTCTCTCAGAACTGTCAGGAGGCCGAGATGTGCAGGAAAGTGGGGCTAGCCTGGGCTGCTCCCTCCTGGAACAGTGCTGGGGGATGCTTGCGTAGTGCAGGTTGGTCCCGGGCTATCATTACTGGCCTCCCATTGCTGGCTTCGTGTCTCTTTCATCCTGACAGACTGACTCCTTCTGCATCTCTAGCTCTTTCTGATGGTTCTTTATTTAGAAGGTAGCTCCTTCAGATGCTTCCGCTTGAGCCGGTAGGTTCTATCCCCATTCATTCATGAATCAAGCTACAGACGCTTTGGCTTTGCCAGGAGTCAGGGACACATTGATACAGGGGACAAAGACCCTGCAACCCATCAGTCCAGCACTGTCCAGAACCCAGCAGCAATCATACACATGCTACTTAAGGGACGTTTAGAGTCACACTAAATACAAGACAAGCTGCACACGTCACGCTTTAAGTGCCCTACATCACTTGTAACTGGTGGTGGCCAAACGGAACACACTGGGCCGTCACTGCGGGAATTTCATTGGACAACATGGGTCTGGAGACAATAAACAAAAGAAGTCAGTACGTGTGACCATCGTGATTAATTCCCCAAGGCAGAAGCAGAGTAGCAGGAGACTAGAGAACTGGCAGCTTAGCAGGGACCCTTCTGAAGGAAGCTGAGGTGTGAGTGAAGGCTTGGAGAAGACAGGAGAAGCAGGGAGGGGTACCCCGGGACTCGGCAATGCTCTCTGAAGATGATGTGGAATCAGTGAAGACCCAGACTTAGCAAGGACCATGCCCCCACCAGGGGCGCAGTGACTATTCGTTAAATAAACTGAAGAACTAGAATCCTTTTTCTTTGTACTTCATTGCCAACATGATACTGGTAGGAGGAAGAGAACTATGGTGATGAAGTGACGCATATCTGCTGAAGGGAACTAGAATAGCCTAAGTTGGGTTCTCGAGATATTTTTTTCCACACATTGAAAAAAAAAAAACCCATCCTAAAACCAAAAACAAACAAAATCCCCTCACATTTCTGCACGGGAAGACCAGATGTGCCTTTAGCACATGAAGTCTTGACGCTGGCGAGGGCAACGCTGAGGATATTGTCTCCAGAAAGAGTTTTCCAGGGTTCTAAATCCAGGCCCTGTGAGTAACGAGCTACTCACCATACAGTCATGCATGATCTTGTTCCAGTCTTCCCCCGTCACTATTCGGAACAGCACAGTAATAGCTTTGCCAGCTGAGGAAAAGTTCGCATGCCTAATTGAAGGGGAAGAACAATAGGAATAATGTGGTTCACCACAAAGGAGTAATATTTATCACTGCCAAGGCAGGTGGATAGGGGAAGAACATTCTGTTGCTAAGTTACTATTTCTGAAGGTTATAAATGCGGTTACTTGCTATTTATACCTGCCTCTGATGACAGCGGTCTGAATAAGCCAAGGGTCACACTAAGAAACAACTTTCCCTAATTTAATTTTGGCTCTTGAGACCTCTTATAGCCTAGTCCTCCCTCTCAGAGAACTTGGCAAGGTACCGAGAGCATCCTGCCTGCACCGCAGAGCCTGGCAAGCTCTCCGTGGCATATTTGATATGCCAAAAACAGTAACAATGATGAGGCTCATTCCCCTGACCCTGAAAGAGCCTCCAAAGCGGCACTGTTGGGAAGAACGAGTAAAGAGGCTGCTAAAATCTCAGGGCTAGGACAAATGGAGACATTACTGGTGCCCGTTCAAGAAAACCATTGATCAACGGGATGACAGTGATACAGTGATTCTGAATACTGAGGGACAAACTGGTGGATATACTATGAAAGGTCACATCATGTAAAAAATTAGAAGCTCTGCAACAAATTGCATGTTTGGAATATTGTGTATGAGACCTTAAAAAGCAACTATAATATACTCCCCCAAATTTAATATAATTTTAGAACAATGTGTTTCACATAAAAGAGGTGTTTGAGGACTTCTAATAGACCATATATTTACTGAAAACAAAAAGCCAGAATCATCTAAAAATTCTTTAATTTTGGAAAATTTTATATCATTTTCAGAATGCAGAATATGGATCAAGAACATGCTCTAATTCACCCTGTTCCTAGAGGGGGTTATTCCCAAGTGGCGGTAGAATTCTTCCTTCTTTTAATTCTGAACTTCCAACTATGTCTAGAGTAAATATCTACAGCATTTTCTTTTTTTTTTCTTTTTGGGTCACACCTGGCAATGCACAGGGGCTACTTCTGGCGGTGCTCAGGGGACCCTATGGGATGCTGGGAATCGAACCCGGGTTGACTGCGTGCAAGGCAAAAGCCCTACCCGCTGTGCTATCGCTCCAGCCCATTCATAGTATTTTCAAATGGAAAAGTGTCTTTTAAAATTTGTTCACCTTATTTTATTTCTGACTGCTTCTCTTACCCCTGCCTTTTAGCTCTTTTCCAAAGAAACAAAACAAACAAAAATATTCTGGATTTAATGATTTCATCACCGCAAAGAGCTTTCTGAGAAGTGAGCAGAAAGAGAATCACCCACCAACCTGTTAATGTTCTCTCCGTAC
Organism: Sorex araneus; assembly: GCF_027595985.1. Classification (NCBI taxonomy): domain Eukaryota; kingdom Metazoa; phylum Chordata; class Mammalia; order Eulipotyphla; family Soricidae; genus Sorex; species Sorex araneus. The sequence continues at coordinate 292,420,122 of NC_073302.1, forward strand.
TTCACCGTTCCGAATAAAACCACGCCAGCAAAGGCATAGCAGAGCAGCAGCAGAAACATGCCCACGATGATAAAGAAGCTTTTATACATGCTGACCACCACCGTCAGGAGAAGCATCTTCAGAGTTACCTGTACCGAGACAGGAAGCGGGGAGGGAGAGCGAGAGGCGGGGAGAATGTTCAAGTCCAGAGTTCATCGCCAAGAACAGGCAAGGAAACATTTCAGGGACTGGCACAAGAGAAACTCTCAAAAATGGTATTTGAAAGTTGCTTCCAACTGGGCATTTAGTCTAAATGTGAACTAACATTAAAAACTTAGGAATTCTACTTGTATTTCAAGGTGTTCAGTCTTGAGTCAAGTTGATCAAAGTTATACTGCAGGATTTTTCATTCCTTCTCCCTTGCTTTCCCTCGGTGAGAAGGGCTAAGCATTTCTGTCCTATAGCAAGTGGCCACGTGCTTCTGCCAATGGACATTCACAAAACAAACCTAAATGATGATTAAATAGGACACAACCATCAAATGTGAAATACAACATTTTTTGGACTTATGGAATGTAGAAGAAATCATTTTAGTAATTAAATCAATATTTTAGGGTTGCTGGAGAGATAGTACAGCAGGTAGGGCACTTGCCTTGGACGTGGCCAACTACTCCCTCTCTATATGACCCTGTGAGCCCCACCAGGAGGGATTACTGAGTTGCAGAGACAGGAGTAACCCCTGAGCACCACCAGCTGTGGCCTCAAAGCCAAAATCAAATCAAATCAATATTTTAATGAGGAAAAAATTATATGCACACCCGTACCAAGGAATGTGAGATCACATACGCCCCATTCACTAAAGATGACTCTTCCGGGATGTAAAACAATTTCCTCTCCTCTTATTTAAACAAAAAATTGAAATATCACTTTTTTTGCTTGCAAGCCTGATATTTATCTTTCGGTGATGATTCACTTCATTTTGCTCATAGGAAGAACGCAGCAAACAACCGAAATGTCAGGAAACATCTCGAGAAGGTGCTGATTCACTTACTGTTTCGTGTCTGTTTATTCTGGCTTGCTGCGTCTCACAACTTATCCACGACAGCCCCCGGCCCCGGCTCAAGCTAAATTGGTCCTTACTCCTTCCTTGCCGTGGGTGCGACCCCTGAGAGTATGTCTAATCCGGTACTCACGTGCTTCCCGCAGATGGAAAAGAAGCGGAAGACGATGACGCAGGCGCCCATCATGTAGGTGTACGCGTTCTGAAACAGAAGCAGACACAGGCCCGCCTGGTGGCAGCTCCCCTTCCCTTCCCTTCCCTTCCCTCCCCTTCCCTCCCCTCCCCTCTAGCCACCCTCCCCTCCCCTCCCCTCCCCTCCCCTCCCCTCCCCTCCCCTCCCCTCCCCTTCCCCTCCCGAGTGCCCTGTGAAATCTACTGAGTAATCAGTTTAATAACATGTGAAAATTCCTCAAAGAAATTTCTCTTTAAAATAGGGAGGTCGGGGGTGGGGGGGTTGCGCAGAAAGGTCACTGTCAAAACTCATGAATAAATATCAGCAATCCAATCAACTCTCAAATGAAACATTGGTCTCAGTCGTGCTCGGCTGAATTCTGTTATTTCCAAACGGATTTTTACAGGACACAGGGCTTGGCTCCTCCAAGGAGCTGGAAAAACTTAAGGGAAATTTAAAAAAAAATGCAACATGAGGAAGGTCAAGAGAGAGAGCGGGGGAGTGGGGTATCCTGGCCCAGAGGCGGGTGTTTGGGGGTTTAGGGGGCGCTGGGGTGGGGAGAGGCGTTGGCAGTGATGCCCTAAGCTCAGCTCGGGCACCTATCCCCGAGCCACGCTGACTGCCGAGCTGCTCCCGCCTTCCGGAGCGTGATGGATCCATCCACCACAGCGAGGTGACGCGGGCCGCCGTGACTAAGCCAGGCTCCTCCGGAGCTCCCGCCGGCGAGCGTGGCAAGAGTGTTGGCATTCAGTGGCTGCCAAGGCGTGATGATGCAGAAGGAGCCCCGCTCCTCCCGGTGACAACAGTCCCAGATGGGGCCCCTGGGAAGGAGGCGCAGCGAGGGGCTTGGAGGAGAACAAGGACAGGAAAGGGCCCGCACAGACGCCTCCTTGGAATGGGACAGGATTAGCTTCTGGCATCTTCCCTCTCGGGGCAGCCCTGCCAGGGAGGGCACCCTGCGGAGTCCTTGGGCAGAGTAGGCAGGGAGGACTGTGCAGTGGGACACCGGTGCCCGGGGACTCCCACGGTAAGGCCTGCCCTTGGCTTGGCTATGGGCTGGAAGGAGACAGAGCCAGAGGCCTGCTCCTTCGCCCTCCGTGTTGGTTCCAAACCTAGCGGAGGTGCTTCCCCTTCTCCTTCTGCAGGTGCTGACGCCCCACGAGATCAGGGCTGAGGACCCAAATCTTGCCCCTGGACACCAGATCCTCAGAGGCTGATGCTTTCTTGCCACCCAGATTCTTATACATCCATTTTCATTGATGGGAGACGCACCCAGGGGCTCACGTGACTCCCCTTCTCCCTTATGGAGGCCTGATTCTCCTCCCCGGGGCTCGTTAGTGACTGCCTGCCTGTCCAGGGCTTACTGAGCAGTCATCACTCCTCACAGGACTCAGCGAACCATTTGTGGGGCTGGGAATCGAACCCAGGTTGACTGTGTTGAAGCAGCCACGCCAGGGGTCATGCACTGGCCACCCAGGTCTTGCACACTGTTCCCCAGGCTTCTTTCCCGGCCACACTTTCCTCCTGTCCCTTCCTTCATAGGGGCAGGAGTCAGACAAGCACACGCCCAGCTCCTCTACAGGCTGAACCTAATCATCAGGCCCCGGGGACCGTCCCAGGACCCTCTGATGAATCCAGTGACACTCTGAGGTGCCAGGAGCACGTGACTCTCTCCTGCTCTCTCCCCGGAGCCCTGATTCTCTTCCTTGAGTGCTCACCTGCCTACCTACACAGGGGGTGAGTTCTAAGAGCCACGCTCTCCTTCTATTCTTCTCCATACTCGGGGCAGTGCTTGGCGGGTCATTAGGGCTCAAGACCGATTACTGCTTGAGAAAAGTGGCTCCAGGTGGCTGAGTGGCCACTGTCGTGGAGCAGCAATTTCACACTTTGGCATGGCCTACCTGGGGTGGGAGTGGCTACTGAGGGTTAGATTCCACCACCCCTGCCCCCTGCGACATCCCCAACAGTCAAGAGAATGAGAGGTTGCAGGGAAGCAGGCAGGGAGGACTGACAATGCTCCTTCTGGGTCGGACCCAGAAAGTCTGACAACATGTTGTGGATTCGTAGACTCTTTACAGTCAAAGAAACTTGATCTACTCGATTTTCATCACATCCACTTGCAAGTTATTTCCCAAAGCTCAGAACAGGTAAAAAGCATCACGGATGACAAGGAATCTGATTAAGATTGAAAGCTGGTGGATTCAAGAGGAGGACCCCAATCTACGTGGAGTAACAACTTCACAGCTGGCGACTAAGCACTGAAACATGGCGAGTCTGAATAAAGACATGCTGTGGGTGTAACATGCACATTCAAGCAATGAACAGTTACAAGTAAGAGGATGTACTTAACGTGTCTTGTACTGTGTGCAAGGTTGAAATAATATTGTTTGGGTATATGATTGTTTATAGGATAAAAAATAAAGTTATGTTTCCTTTCATCTTATTCTAAGTGTGGCTCTGAGAAAATGGCAGATTATTTCCACTGGTCTCTTTTCCATTGGACAACGTGAGTCTAGATCACAGTCAAGCACAGTCATAGCTGTAGCATTTGAGGTGGGCTCAAGTGAACGAAGCACCAGACACAGGGAAAGCGGTGGGAATTGAGATACAGAGATGGGACAGGCATGCTTTAGAGAAAGGGTGTCGGCGTGTCTAACAGAGGTGTGTTCAGCCAGTACTGAGAACCCAATGGGAAATATTCACTTGCATAGTGTTGCCACACTGGGTCTTCCATTGTATGTGGATGTAAAAAGGTCTCAATCTCTCTGCATCTAGTTCTCTCCCTCGCTCCCTCTCTCTCCCTTCCCAACACCCCCCTCCCCCAGGAAAATAAAGAGGTCAACTAGCACATCTTCTTTTAAAAAAATTTTTTTTTTTTTTTGCTTTTTGGGTCACACCCGGCAATGCACAGGGGTTACTCCAGGCTTTGGACTCAGGAATTACTCCTGGCTGTGCTTGGGGGACCCTATGAGATGCTGGGAATCAAATCCTGGTCAGCCGTGTGCAAGGCAAACGCCCTCCCTGCTGTGCTATCGCTCCTGCCCCAACTAGCACATCTTTAAGGTTCTTCTGACTCATGTGCTCTAGGACTCGAGGGGAATGAATCTGTCACATGACCCTGGGCCGCTAGGGCACGAGGTGGGACCGGCAACAAGGCTACCTGAATCGAAATGGTCAACTAAAACAAAAGAGAACGATGTGCCTACCAGGAGGGCAAAGTGCAGCACCACCCAGACGATGCCCAGGGATGTCACCAGCAGATCATACCGGTTCCGTCTGCTTTGCCAGAAGCCCGCCGGCGACATTGCTATGATTTTCATTGTAACCTGGAGGAAAACAATGAAGAATAAAGAGGCTCCAGTGTTCAGCTCAGACCTCAATGCACTGGTCACAGGGACATTTTCTAAACTTACTTTTTTGTTGTGGTCGTGCCACCTTCGAGTAGTGTTGATGCTATACATTTAGTAGAAAAGTTTCTGCATCACTGACACCAAAAGTGTCCAAGACCCTCTACGTTGTCCTTATATCACTAGGCTTCCCCCTCCTCTACCCCAGCCTGTGGTCCACCTTTGGTAATCCCAGTTTTTCAGTACAACTAGTGTTTTTAAAGATAAATAAACCAAGACGAGAAAGACGTTGCATTTATCGATCTACCTATCAATCAGTTGACCTATCTATCCATCTACTTATTCTCCACCTGCCTGCCTACTTTTCCTTCAAGCCTGTCCAGATCACAAATTTCTATTTATCACTTGCTTTTCCTCTTGCTTTAGGTTAATTATGATGCAGGTCAATTTTCTTTCTCAAGTAAAAGATTTTGGAAACAACTGGAACAGACTGAAATAAGGCTAAGGTTGTATTGCTAAGATGAATGTACTACAAAGGAATTTTTTATGGGCCATATTTCAGAATGTGTTTGGGCTACCAAAACTGTGCCTGCCACCACCACCTTGCAACTTGAGTCCCTGAATTATACTGATTGGTGCAGCTTTCTGTAGATATCAGGTCTCACATAACTAGGAAAGTCAACACTGTCATTCAATAATTGGCAGCAGTTAGTAATTCTTGAAGTTAGAAAAATTCAAAACATATCACTGTCACTGTCATTGTCACTGTCACTGTCATCCCATTGCTCATCAATTTGCTCAAGCGGGCACCAGTAATGTCTCCATTGTGAGACTTGTTGTTACTGTTTTTGGCATATTGAATATCCCACGGGTAGCTTGCCAGACTCTGTCATGCGGGTGGGATACTCTTGGTAGCTTGCTGGGCTCTCCGAGAGGGGCGGAGGAATTGAACCCGGGTCGACTTCATGCAAGACGAATGCCCTACCCGCTATGCTATTGCTCCAGCCCTAAAATATATCATTAAGTCTTTTATCAGATTAAGAAAAACTGTCTAAAAATGAAATATCACAAAAGCTCTTCTCCCCTTATTACCCCACCACAAAACCTGATGGGCTTAAAATGCCATCCAAGGGGGAAGAATACTTTGCTTTAAAGTGTGCACTGTTGGACTGGAGCAATATTACAGTGTGTAGGGCACTTGTCTTGCACACTTTTGACCTGGATTTAATCCCTGGTACCCCAAATGGTCCTCCATGCCAATCAGGAGTAAGTGCACAGAGCCTGGAGTAAGCCCTGAGCACTGCCGGATAGGTCCCCAAACAAAACAAAGCAAAAAGAAAGCACTGTTGGCAGGAAAGATAATATAGTGGGTAGGGCACTTGCCTTAGATGGGGCTAACTGGGATCAATCTCTGGCACCAAATATGGTCCCCTGAGCACTGTGCAGTGCTCATCAAGTGTCATCCCTGATCTACATGCCAGGAGTAAGCTTTGGGCATTACTGGATGTAATTTCTTAATATAAAAAAAGAATAAAATGAAATAAATTGTAATGTCCCATGTCTGCAGAGCCAAGGGGCTCGGTACTGTACCTCTAGAACAAAGATGAAGGTGAAGACCACCGACATCGTCGCCAAAGGAACCGTCACTGGGTCCTCCACATCCCACTGCAAAAGGCAACACACACGCTGGTCACACACTCCTTCCTCGTCTCCCCTCCCCCAGCAGACCCCATGATGATGAATTTTAATTTTTGTATGTGAAACCACCAATGAGATGTTTCGAGTCATCCTCCTGGGATGACTCAAACAGCCGTCTCCCGAGGCCTGCGTGCAATAAAGTACCTTAACGGAGAGCAAAACGGACTGGGCCAGGACAAGCAGGGCGATCGTCCTCTTAAAGAACGGGTGCTGGGTGATGTCGTACATCTTAGCTCGAAAACCATCGTTATCTGGAAAGAGAGAGGAGGTCCAGGCAAGGTCTTTTAGACGTAAATCAGATTTACCATCTTGTCTCCCGTTTTCTCTAGTGTGACCCATTACAGCCCCCTGCCCCCACGCAGTTAAATCTCTTGTGAAGCGTTTTTTTTATATAGGAATGGCTGGCTGTGAATATTTAAGACGACGGTGCGTGACGCCATCCATATTGGAAGGGGAACCGCATCATTCAATTTCTGTTGGCCTGATGCATTTCACTCATCTGGCTAAAGAGCGAGCACAAATATATTTTCTTAAAAAATTTATTGTTTCATGAAGGCTTATCCTGGGAGCAACGAACCACAGTCTTGGGGTGGGGGATTTTAATAGCCTACGGAGAGATCTGTAGTTGGGAGCCTGTGTCTACATTCACGTATGCACAACTGCCTCTATGCTTGCGATTATTATTTTAATTGAAATCGTAGACTCCTGGGGCCTCCTGAACACGAGTGCCCCACATGAATGGAATCAGAGCATCTTTGATACCCGGTCGAGGTGGGAGATGAAGAGGCTGCGCGATCTTCAGTCTGCTCTTCAGATCTTCCCATCTTCTCTGATCCACAGTCAGCAGAGCTGTGCCCTGAATAAGAGAAAGCAGAAGCGGCTTTTGTCCCGGGCTCCACACCCAGCAGCCGGGGCAGTGACACAAACAGGATGGCGTTGGGGGTCGAACACAGAGACAGGCTACACAGGTCACGGTGGGGGAACAGATTCGGTCAGGATTTGTTAGCATTCCAGTCTCCAGACTAGTCCTTGAGAGCAGAACCCTCCAGCCCCCTCCCCACCCCCAAATAGAATGGAAGAAAGGACGAGTCTGGCATTCGTAGGGGGTTCAGCAGCCTTCCGCAAGGTCTGGGGACGCAGGATGTCTGGGTGTGGGGAAGTCTTGGAAAGGCTCCTCTGAGATGACATTTTCAAAAAGCGTTGAGGTTAGTGTGCTCTCAGAGGGGGCGCCGCGGCCGGGTGGCAGCCTGCTAAACACTTCTGCTTGACAAGTACTGACTTTGCCTTTTGGAAGAATCATCCTGGTGTGTGTAGCGTCAAAGCTAGTGTTAAGTGGTATGCAGAAGCCACAGAATTGGGGCATGAAGTCCCATGTGAGCAGTCGCTGGCTGAATGATCAGCTTTGTCCTGTACAATACAGTAAAGTACTTAATGAAGTGGCAGGTAAATGTACACTGCATCTTATGACATCACTGTCACTGTCACTGTCATCTCTGTCATCCCATTGCTCATCGATGCTCGAGTGGGCACCAGTAACGTCTCCATTGTGAGACTTGTTGTTACTGTTTTTGGCTATAGAATATGCCACGGGGAGCTTGCCAGGCTCTGCCGTGGGGGCAAGATACTTTTGGTAGCTTGCTGGGCTCTTTGAGAGGGGCGGAGGAATCAAACCCGGGTCGGCTGCATGCAAAGCAAATGCCCTACCCGCTGTGCTATTGCTCCAGCCCATTTTATGACATAATGATTAGATTGTCAAGACTGAAGAATAATGAGCTTGGGACAAACCTCCACCCCTACTCCCAAGACCCTTCCATTCTTTCCCCAGGCCTAACGGCCTTAGACTTATTATACTTTCTAACTTTTCTAATTATGGAGGCACAAGAACATAGGGATGTATTTATTTTGAATTTAACATTTCATATAGCTAATGTCCAGTATTTATTTATGCAGTTTGCTTTTACCTTCACTAAACTATGTTTTTCTGTGCAACTTGATCTACCTAGTTTTATTTGTTACAGTTTTCTGCTGCACAAACATTAGAAGTTATAATTTTAGGTGTCTGGTCTATAAACACTGCTGCAATAAACATACACTGTCATCTCATGGTAAATATCTACTCGTGGTTCTCAGCAGTAAAGCTCTGGAGAGTAATGGCTGGTGGGGGGTGGGGGGGCTGGAGTTTATGTATTTTATATTTACTGGCAATTGCTTAAATTACTCTCCCAAAAGGAAGAAACCAAAAAGGCTTACTGACCGCAATGCAGCAGTGTTCCTATTTCCTTATATTCTTGCTAATGCTTGACTTTGTAGTTTTTTAAAATTAAACATATATTTTAATATATATATTTTACTTAATTTATTTTTAAAAATTTATTTATTTTTTAATTAGTGAATCACTATGAGGGTACAGTTATAGATTTATACATTTTCATGCTCGTGTTTCCCTCATACAATGTTCAAGAACCCATCCCTCCACCAGTGCCCATTCTCTACCACCAATAAACCCAGTATCCCTCCCACCCCCCAATCCCATCTCCCCCCACCCCACCCTGCCTCTGTGGCAGGGTATTCTCTTTTGTTCTCTCTCTCTCCAGTTGGGTGTTGTGGTTTGCAATAGGGGTGTTGAGTGGCCATTGTGTTCAGTCCCTAGTCTACTTTCAGCACGCATCACCCTTCCCGAGAGTGGCCTCCATCCACATTTTACATGGTGTTCCCTTCTCTATCTGAGCTGCCTTTTCACTTTGTAATTTTAATTTGGCCAATTTGATGGGTGTGAAATATGTCTAATTTGGTTTTAATATGAAGGAGTTGAACCTTTTTCTATATGTATAAATGATGATTCCTCTGTCTTTTTCATGTATTACCTGTTGATAAGTCTGCCCATTTTTGTATTTGGTTACATTTTGATGTTTCGTAGAATGAAAAATGTATTCTCTGGATGCTATGGACATGTATGTCATTCCTTTGTTATGTAGAATAAGACATTTTAGAAACTTGCAAAGATTCAAGGCAAGGGGCCAGAGCTGTATGTGGCTGACCTGGGTTCAATTCCCTGTCATCCCATATAATCCCCAGAGCAATGCCAGGAGTGATTCCTGAGCGCAGAGCCAGGAAAATCCCCAGAGCATTGCCGGGTGTCATCCAAAAAAGCCTAAATAAATAAATAAACATTAAAAAAAAAAGATTCAGGGCAAACACCCTACCTACTGTACTATCTTTCTAGCACATAGATTTCATTTTCCAAGGAAGACATAATTTCATGTCATTTTGAACTGCAAAAACATTAACACCTAAGCTTACTCTATTTCATACACATACATTGACGCACACATGTATCTATATGTCTTATATCTCATTACTGCCAGTGGATCTGGGAAAGTACCAACATATTACTATACTCATGGGTGTGACCAGTGAATGTGAAACCAAAAGGGCAGGAATCTTTATTTGTATAGCCTTTTTAATTTTAATTTTTATTTATATATATATATATTTATTGCTCTTTGGGTCACACCCAGCGATGCTCAGGGGTCACTCCTGGCTCATGCACTCAGGAATTACTCCTGGCAGTGCTTGGGGGACCATATGGGATGCTGGGGATTAAACCCTGGTCGGCCGGCCGTGTGCAAGGCAAACACCCTTCAAGCTATGCTACCACTCTGGCCCCATGTCTAGTGTTTTTTTTTCCCACAGTCAAGAGCAGAGCAGCACCTGATATCAAGCGAGGGCTCAAAGAAATCTGCTGCATGAAAGTCTAAAAACCTGAAAAATGTGCATGGCTTGTTGAGTATGGCTAGCATGGCTCAATCACCTGGAACCCTCTTGGAGAAACCATCTCTTGTGAAAAAGTCACGTAACTTGGAGTCTCTGGAGTCTGGTGACAGGCTGTCATTCTCCTTCCCTTCTCCCTCCCTTTCTCAGCACCCACTCCTCAGCACCCATTTCCCAGGCACAGAAGCAGAGCCTGGGCTGTAGATGCCTTTAGGGCTCTGCCTACATCATCGACCTCCAGACCAGGAGCGGTGACTAATTACGCCTTTATCCCTCATTCCTGAATGATCTCCATGTTGTGAGACTGCTCAGAGCAAGCAGCTCCTAGAATCTGTTAACTGACGGATTCGTTTCTTCTCCTTCTCTGCAATTCCCAGGTCCTCTCTGTTTGCACGGCTCGGAGCACCCACAGAGCTCCATGTTAAATTGAGCACCCGGTGGGGCTTCAAGAGACTTTTCTATGAATGTGTTAAAAGAGGGGACCCAGGCAATATGATCTCTAATTTTTTTACACTAAAATATCAGAATCTATAGATGGGTGTAAAGTTGGGGTTCAAAGTGGGGGTGTGTGCTACAAATATCACCCTTTGAAAGTCTGAAAAAAATACTATTCTCATCAGACGCACCTCAAAACTGGCCAATAACTAACTGGTACCACACACACACATTGAGCCCGGGAACAGTGAGTACTACAGTACCAGGGGGTGTGTCCCCAGACCAAAGGCTCTGATGTGAAGACATGCAAGTCTGTCCTTACTCTGAATTATAAGAACAAGACTCTCTAGGGTCCTTGGAGCCTCATTCCCTGCAGCAGGATATTGTTAGACTTCTCAATGAGAAAATTCATCACCTGGGCAGGGCTAGGCACCATTTCTAAACTCTGGCACTGTTTTCTACTCTTTATAACTTCCAGGAAAGTTACTTCACCTTCATGAGGTACTTTTATTTCAATCATGCATCCCGGAGTTGTGTAAACTACTAGCAGTACATGCAAAATTTTGAGCATCTTATAAATGCTCAAAAATTGCCTGCATCTCAATTATTTATGAATCCAAAAGATGGATCCCCTTCCATTTGAGGCATGTCACAACCAAGTTCAGAAGAACGACAGCATGTACTTGCTCTGATACCCTCTGTGAGAGATAACTTCTGGTTTCTAATGGTGAGCTCTGACAGTGATACAAAGAGCCATTACAAACTCAACACACTCCCCGAGTTCATAAAGTCTGCAAAGTTTGGATAGAAAATGAGAACAATCTTTGTTTTACCTTATATAAGTTTTGATTTAAAACTTTCTACAATACTCCCCAATAACTATCCCATAAGGGTTGATATCAAGGATACACAAGGCACTGGTTGAACTCCACAAGAAGAAAACTGCCAACCCGATCAAAAAATGGGGTGATAAAATGAACAGAAACTTTCCCAAAGAAGAAATCTGAATGGCTGAGAGGCACATGAGAAAATGCTCTACATCACTAATCATCAGGGAGATGCAGATCAAAACAACAATGAGATATCATCTCACACCACAGAGACTGGTTCACATCCAAAAAAACAAAAGCAACCAGTGTTGGCGCAGATGTGGGGAGAAAGAGATTCTCCTTCACTGCTGGTAGGAATGCCAACTGGTTCAGCCCTTTTGGAAAACAATATGGACAATTCTCAAAAAATTAGAAATTGAGCTCCCATTTGACCCAGTAATACCACTCCGGGGAATATATCCCGGAGAGGCAAAAAGGTATAGTAGAAATGACATCTGCATTTCTATGTTCATTGCAGCACTGTTTACAGTAGCCAAAATCTGGAAAAAAACCCGAGTGCCCAAAACAGATGACTGGTTAAAGAAACTTTGGTACATCTACACAATGGAATACTATGCAGCTGTTAGAAAAGATGAAGTCATAAAATTTGCATATAAATGGATCAACATGGAAAGTATCATGTTGAGTGAAATGAGTCAGAAAGAAAGAGACACACGCCCTCGGCCCAGATAAATCCGGAGCCGCTGAGCATGAATCGGACCCTCTGCGCCTAAAGACTTTGATTCCAAAGATGTAACACATTCGGGCATCCAGCGCAGCATCCGATAGCGATGCACTGGGACACCGAACTGGGCTACAACTCTGTGCTGCCGGGGGTGGATTTTTTTTCCTCCCCACCCTGTCTTCCTGCACGGAAAGCGGCGGGCTGGTGGCACCCACGTGGCAGGCGCCATCTTCTGTGACTCCAAACCCACAGGTATTCGGTTTTTACTTTTGGGGCTCCCAGGAACTCATGGGAAGGGGGCGTAACCGGCACGTCCTCGGCCCAGATAAATCCGGAGCCGCTGAGCGAGAATCGGACACTCTGCGCCTAAAGACTTTGAATTCAGAGACTTCTTACAGCAATGCACTGGGACCGTGAGCTGGACTATGTAATTTCTGGCAGAATTTTCCCTGGACTTTATACAGAAATCCAAAACCACGCGGACGCAGCAGCGTCCGCGCGACTTAACATTTATAATTGTCAGCAATGTGAAACGGTTCCATTTGAACAGGTCTGACTTGGGGGGGAAACTCCAAATAATAACAGTAAGTTTTTGTTGAAATATTGAAGGTTTTAATGTAGCAGCCACCTCTGGACTGTGAACTAAGCAAAAGCCCCACGCTGGCCGACGCGGCGTGGCGTACACCATACTATGAGGCGCAGGAAGGGGGATGAGGGGGAAAAAGAAAAAAAAAAAAGGGAAAAGGAAAAAGGAAAAAAAAAGAGAGAGAGTTATGTACTTGTAGCAGTGGGGCCACATATCTCTTCATTTCCAGCAATGAAAAACTAATTATCAAATGTAGTAGGTCTGTCTCTCTTGGTTGGAAACTCCAACAACTATAGTGAGTTTTGTGTTGAATTATGGAATGTAATCAAGGTAAAGAAAAAATGAAGTGAAATTCATTAGTTATACAGTAGGGGGTAGGAGGTGGGGGCGGGGGGTATACTGGGGTTTCTGGTGGTGGAATATGGGCACTGGTGAAGGGATGGGTGTTTGAATATTGTATAACTGACATATAAACCTGAGAACTTTGTAACTTTCCACATGGTGATTTAATAAAAATTTTAAAAAAAAGAAAGAAAGAGACAGACATAGAAAGTTTGCACTCATATGTGGATTATAAAGTAGCAGAATGGGACACTAACACCCAAGAGTAGTAGAGATAAGAACCAGGAGGTCTGCTCCACAGCTTGGAAACTGGCCTCACATGCTGGGGAAAAAGGCAGCAGAGACAGAGAAGGGAACACCTAGTAGAGAATGTTGGGAGGACCCACTTGGGTTGAAAGCTGTGTACCAAAAGTAAACTATAGACCGAACATAATGGCCACTCAATAACTCTATTTCAAACTACAACATCCAACAGGAGAGAGAGAAAAGGGAGTGCCCTGCCACAGAAGCGGGATGGGGTGGTGGGGGTTGGGGTGGGGTTTGTGGGAGGGATACTGGGACCATTGGTGGAGAAGAATGGGTACTGGTGGAGGGATATAGACTAAACACAAACATGAAAGTTAATAAGTTTGTAACTGCATCCCATGGTGATTCACTAATAAAAATTAAAAAAAAAACTTTCTACCATACTCCTTGAATATTTGGTATTCAATATACCCAAAACAGTAACCAGAGTCTCACAATGGAGACGTTACTGGTGCCCACTCGAGCAAATCCATAAACAATGGCACAACAGTGCTACAGTGCTACCATATTCCCCACGCCACCAAAATTTGAAGTTCACCTACTGAGTTACGAAGAGGGCTCCAATTTACATTCTGTGACAATGATTCTACCTGCAGCCAGTGTCTCCATTTCAGCAGCTGCATTTTCATAACTTGCAGAACACCCTTTCTAATCTCAGCAAAAGAGATGCGTCTCTCTGTGGTTGAAGAATTAATGGCATTGTTATCCCGTGGGGAAATATCCCAAGAGAACTGGGTTCTTAAACAATGTGGCCTCAAGGCAGCAAGGAGGTAGCTCGTAAAATAGAGAGATTGTTTACACTGGGCACATTAGAGAACTCAAGTGAAAAGCTAGCAAAGGGGGGTAAAAAACTACGCAATATTCAAGCCAAGAATTCCTACCTTGTTTTCATTGAAATTAGCAATGACGACTCCAACAAAAAGGGTCAGTCCGATCATGCAGCCCAGGAATACAAAAACATGAATATAGATCCCGTGCATCTGTAAAAATGAAAAACAGGGTTATTCATCAAAGCCAATGAGAGCAGCTGTGGCAACGTTCAGAGGGTTGCGTGTTCCTGCTCACCGGTCCCACACGATGAATAATAACATCTCTCACTTCCACCCAGCCTTTCAAGGACAGAACTTCAAACAGGGCCAGCATAGCGTTGCCTACGTTGTCAAAATTAAAGTTCCGAGGGTTTGCCCTGCAATTCAGAAAGCAGAATGTCACAAGAATTCGGGCCTTGAGATCTTTCCCACGCTGGGGTAGGGGTTGTTTTGCCCAGGAAAGTGGGTTACGTGGATCTTGTAGCCTTTCAATCTTTTGGATGCCTTAGCTAGCATTTGGGGTGTGTGTGTATGTGTGTGTGTGTGTGGGTATGTGGGTGTGCGTGTGTGCATCTGTCTGTGTGTCTATGTGTGCGTCCATGTGTCTCTGTGTGTGTGTTGTCATCAAGAGAAGACTTTAGTATGTATTCCTTTCCCCTTCACTAATGTTTTTATTAAATAGTGCCCTTAGACTATTATTAAATAGATGCTATTTAACTTTTTATTTTTGATCCCTCACCAGTGGTGCTGGGGGGCACCAGCACCTCACCTTGCTGTGCCAGGGGGCTCTGGGGCGTGCGTGATGGAACAGGGCCTTCGCCTTGTCAGGCCTGTGCTCCAGCGCTCTGAGCCAAATTCTTTACCCTCTCAGTTATGTCCCCAGCAGTCTCCAAGAGTCTGTTTGAATTAGTTGAAAGATTTTGACAACTACGCAATAAAAAACAATGATTTTCAGATGGACGCTTTTGGGCCTTGGGGCTAGATGCCAAGAAGTGGCCTGGGACCTCTGTCCATGTTGCTTCCTGATTCTCAGGACGTATCCTGCACGTGAGGAAGAATGGAGCCTTTCTGAAGTAGGATTTGGAAACGCCACCAAATTGGAAGTGCATATGACCACCTTTCCTGGCTAGCTCATCTGTCAAAATTTAGCCTTCATAAGAAGTGACAATGCGGGGGGGTGGGGTGGAGGAGGGGAGGTTTACTGTGGTTCTTGGTGGTGGACTGGTGAAGGGATGGGTGTTTGAGCATTGTGTAACTGAGACTTAAGGCTGAAAGCTTCGTAACTTTCCACGTGGTGATTCAATAAAAAATAAATTAATTAAAAAAAACATAAGAAGTGACACTGTGTCTGTGTGTGAGCATGTGCGTGTGTGTGTGTGTGCATGCACACGCACGCGTGTAATTTATTTTCTTAAGCCATATTTTCTGAAACCATGGGGCACACCTTTAGGTGTCTTTTGCATGTCTGTATTTTCCACTACTAGGTAGAGGGGAAGAATACAAAAGCATGACCTGAGGCTCAGGGCTGACGAGCAGGAATGGTTCTACCTTGTGAGGCCAGAGTGATAGTAGAGAGGAGAGGGCATTTGCCTTGCATGTGGCCAACCCGGGTTCGACCCCTGCCACCCCATAGGGTCCCCCAAGCCCACTAGGAGTAATCCCTGAGCACAGGGCCCTGTGTGGTCCCTGCCCCCCCCCCAAACAAACAAACAAAATTCTACCTTGTGCAGAATTTCCACTCTGAAATTTATACTTAGGATTCTGTTTTATGTTTTTTTCAAGTGCAAAGGTTTAAGCATATTCTCTGGGAGTTTCCCAACAATCTTTGGGGTGGTCAGTTAAATATATTTTACAGCAGAAAGAAACTGTATGGATTCTAGTGAGACAGTCTTCTAAAATAAAGTTGGTTGGAAAAAAACAAGTTTCATTCTCAGATCTGATGCTAAACTTTCTTTCCCGTCCATTTTCTTTACGCAAAGTGCTTTTGTGAAAAGCTGGACTTGCTGCACCTCAAACTTCTTTCATGTTCAAACTCTAGTAGAAGTCAGAATAAATAACAATATATTTTTAGGTTGAAGCAAGGAGAAGAAGATGTAAGATAACAAATTTCCGTAGTTGGAAGGTATATTTGAAAACACTTAAAAATTCTGACTGCTATATTTGTGCTTAATTTGAACTATTAAAATTGAAACATGGGGGGCTGGAGCGATAGCACAGCGGGTGGGGCGTCTGCCTTGCACGCAGCCGACCCGGGTTCGATCCCCGGCATCCCATATGGTCCCCCAAGCACTGCCAGGAGCAATTCCTGAGTGCAGAGCCAGGAGTAACCCCTGAGCATCGCTGGGTGTGACCCAAAAAGCAAAAAAAAAAAAAATTGAAACATGGGACACCTTTTCCTGTAACTACAGAGAATTTCATTAAATCACAGACAGTATCTATTTCCGTTTTCCCTGCCGCCCTTCTTAGATTTGGAAGGCTGTACCACTAGCATCTTTTCTTTATTCTATCTACCCAGTTCATCAAACAAAAATACTGGTTCTGCCCTCACGCTTTGCAGGGATTCTGGGTCCCCGAGGTATGCAGGGGACAAGGGCTCCTCCTGGAGAAATGGGGCAGGGGTGGGGAAGGTGAATGGAAGACCTTGGCTTCTCCCCTGGGAGGTGAGAACACAGGACAGCACCCGCCAAGGCGACTCTGCCTCTCACCTTCTCCCGCCCTCTAGGCTGGAGCCCAGGACCTCCAGTGCTCCCTGGGACGCACAGATGCTCAGCCTCCCACCTTGGCAAGAACGTCCCCTCTGCTTGCCACGCTCTGCTCTGCCTGCCTCTCCCCCTGGCCCTACTCAGCTGCCGCGTTCTCAGTCCTCCTTCCCGAGGAGGAGCAAGCACAGTGTGGGGGGAAGCCCCTCCGAGTGCCTTCCTGCTGTCCCTGACGTCCTGTCGCCTGGCGGGCGTCAGAGGCCGTGAGGGTAGAAAGCCTCGGAACCCAGCTTCAAGCCCGCTCCCAGCACAGTTCCCCTTTCTAAGGCTCTGCATGGGGCGCAGAGGAGTCCCCAGAGTCAGATGTTTCTGTCAGGCTTCAGCACGAAAGTGGTTTGTATTCTTTTCCTTAGAGACGATATACCGATTTGGGAGAACTTAGACTGCAAATATCTCACCACTTTCTGCCCACGACAGACAGAGATGCTAAAATTACCCAGAAGGGAGCGTCAGGTAAGTTCTAAGTGAATTCACAGGGCCTTTCGGGCAGCAAGAAAGCTCTTGCCAGGTTCCGTTCACCGGTCTGTAATTTCCTTCTGTTCTCTCCTAGGCTTCAAGCCCCTAGGGGCCAGGGGACACTGTCAGGGGCCAAGGCACATTGTTCCTACAGCATCACAGTCTATGCTTTTGGTGTAAAAGTTACTGTTCCCTCATCACTAAAACTCATCTCAGTTGCCATAATCTGAATAAATGGACAGAGTTATTGGGATGAGGTTCAAGTGGTGCCCCTCTACTCACTGATGTTTATAGAACATCATTGAATTTGAACTCCATAATACTTACTTAAACATGGCATTCTTTTTTTTTAATTTTTAAAATTTTATTGAATCACTGTGAGATAGTTACAAGCTTTCATATTTGGGTTACAATCTCACAATGATCAAACACCTATCCCTCCACCAGTGCACATTCCCCACCACCAATATCCCAGGTATACCCCCCCTTTCCCACCCTCCCCCTGCCTCCATAGCAGACAATATTCCCCATACTCTCTCTCTACTTTTGGGCATTATAGCTTGCAACACAGACACTGAGAGGTCATCAAAACATGGCATCCTAATGAACACTTTTTCTTTTATTGGAAAGTAGAAAAGTTTTTTGAAAGCAGAAGAGAAAAGAAAAGGAGCTTCTCAAGTGGAGAGGAACTTGGTGCAGGATTAAGTTCTATTGAACACTTAAAAAGAATAGGTAGTTGATTCTAAGGACCAACATCAGGTACTACTGGGAAGAGATTTACGTTTCTCGCACATTTCAGCTTATTCTAGCTTCTCCCCTGACATCTTGGGGGGAAGTTCCAAATGTCTCTGGCATTTCCAGTCGGAGCATCATGGCTATCTCTTAAATAAGACCACTCTCTCGGGGCTGGGGGTGTGGTGAGGCCTGGAGCCCAAGGTCGGGGTGGGGATTTCCCATCCAGCCTTGGCTTTCGAGATGGAACAACACTCCCATCCTCAGCTCAACCTCCCCCACGCTCCCGAATAAAAGAAAAAATAGGGTCTAACCCCCCGCCCCCCACAGGGAAGCCAAGTGCTGGCTACTCTATGCCACAGACTGCAGGCACCCACTGACAACGTGCGTCGTGGAAGGCGGGGAGGGGCTGCAGGTCTCAGTGTGCCTGACGCTGCCCCCAAGAGACCCCGGGTGTGGCCCTGAAAACACACCGTGTGTGAACTGCCTTCCTAGTTTCACAAAACTGCCACCAGCCTTGGGGCAACACACTCGATTCTGGGGACCTGACACGGGGATGTGTCCCATACATCCCTCTGTCCTCCACACCGTTTTAGACCCTACTTTCTCTTTCACTGGGCGCTGGGGTGGGCTCACACTCAGCAGTGCTCAGGAGGTGCTGGGGATAAGCCCAGGGTGCCTGCATGCGGGCAGAGCTCCTTAGCCCCAGGGCACACCCTTCAGATGCCAAAGCCAGCCAGCCCACAGTCACCCCCTCATCACCTTTACGGGTTGTCATGCTCTGGGCCACCTCCCACCTGTCTTTGTCTCCCCGGGGCCAGTTATCAGAACACTCATGACAAAACTTCTGTCCCAGACGGTCACCCCCACAGCCCGGCGCAGCCCCGTTCTCTGACCCTAAGCCCGTTGGCTCTGCCTCACCATTCTCACAAGAAGAGCACAACCAGGGCTCTGGCTCCTGTTCTCCCTCCATCCTGCCTCCAGACTGGCTGGTGCTTCTCTGTGTCCCCCTGGGAACCAGGAGCCACAGCTTCTTCTTCATTTGCTTATTTGCTTGTTTGTTTTGGGCCTGCATCAACGGCTCTGCGCTCGGGGATCACTCCGGGCAGTGCTCAGGGACACTAGGTGGAGCGAGTGATTGAGCCCAGGCTGGCCACACACAAGGTAAGCACCTCACCCCCTCTCCCTCCCCCCAGCTCGCCAGCCAACATCTTGGCAATCCCGGGCCTTGAGCTGCTGGCCTCACACTTTCTATTCAAACGTCCTTTTACAATTTCTGAGCCATGTGCCTGCACCCCAGCCCCTGGGTGCCTGGTAACAAAGTTGCCTACCTCATTGTGGCCTTTCCCAAGTAGGTGATACGCCCTGCTTCTCTGGGGGAGCCCTGGAATGATCCAACAGGGCAGGAGTAACCTTGGGTGCATTTTCTTTTTCTTTTTGGGTCACACCCAGCAATGCTCAGGGGTTATTCCTGGCTCATGCACTCAGGAATTACTCCTGGTGGTGCTCGGGGACCATCTGGGATGCTGGGAATTGAACCCGGGTCAGCTGCATGCAAGACAAACGCCCTACCCACTGAACTCTCGCTCCAGCCCCATTGGGTGCAATTTTGGGGGGTGCTTTCAATCTGTTCATTTAAAGAGGTAGAGTTCCAGGGGTGCGCCGAGTATATATTATTTTTCTGGAAAGGGGTCAGAAGGCCAAAAATGTTTGGGCGACCCTGCTCTGGAGCACCAGGACTGGGAAGGGACCCGGCCTCGGGTCAATCTCCTGGACCTCAAGGCGTTTACGTCCACTGGATGGCCCACTGGGTGCCACGTCCTGGTGAGACCCTCAGAGAGTGCACACGAGCTTCTGGCACCGCGGAGCCCACCAGGTCAGGGGTCTCTGAACCCAGAGACTCGCATCCAGCACCCAACAACACTACAGCCTCGTGGAAACAATCGCGCCCGGAGGAGAAACCCTCCAACACACGAGGGGGCCGTGCCGGGCCACCACGGCTGCCCGAAGGGCGCTCACCTCCCCTCCGGCAATGCCCGTCTCTCCCGGAGGAGGAACGTCTCCCTGGCATGCAGCCTGAGAGGTCTGGGGCAGGTGGTCTCCTCTAGGGATGACCTGGCCTCCCGGAGTCCCCAGAGAACTCCGTCCAAGCAGGTGAAGGGCCGAGGCGGCCCACAGCCTCTCTTCACAGCGTGGCTGCCCCCAGGTGGGTGACCATGAGGGTCCCTCTTGGCTGCGGGGGGCCACCCTGAGCCTCGGAGAGTGGAAGGGTAGAGGGAAACTCATGACCTGAGTTTGTCCCCTCGACACCATGTCTGAGAACTGACTGTCCTTTGACAGGAACTGAGCGCTGTAGGGAATCTTGTGTAGCATGTTCTGTGTAGTATGTTCTGTGTAGTATGTTCTGTGTCATATGTTCTGTCGAGCTGGGTCTTAGGGGGTGTCTCTGGACCCCGACCCTCCCCAGACCTCAGCTCTAAGGCTTTAGATGAAATTGCCCAACAGGACTAATATCCCGTTTCCTAGAAAAAACTTATCGTAGAACCATGAGTTTTATTCTCCCAAAAATATGCCAGGTTTTATGCTTTAAAAAAAAATAAATTCAATTTAAACTAGCCGAGCTCAGGGTGCTCCGCTGTCCCCAGCCAGGTGTAAGACAGGTATAATGAGATTTATTGTTTTCTTCCATAATTCTTCAGAATTCGTAAAAAAAGCAATGTAAATCCCACCAAATGATTTATGACAGTGAATTCCCATATAATAGAGACGCCAAAGCGGGGGCAGTCTGCTGGCTCTCCCGCTAGGGGAAATACTACTACTTTGGAAAAGTTCTGATATTTATTTTTTACGGATTTGTTCTTAGGGTTGGAGCTACACATGGCTGGGCGCAGGGATCCCTCTGGAAGGGTTTGGGGGGCCATCTGGAGTGCCGGGGATCAGAGCTGGGGCAGTCAGGTGCAAGGCACATGCCCAGCCCGCTGGGGCCCTGAGATCTGACAGCTGGTAGAGGACATCTATCGTGACCTAAGCAGCGTAGATGCCACGTTCATGCATGAGTCTAAGAGATAAAAATGAAATAGATAAAATACAAAGGACGGCGAGGATGGCTTGGAAAGGGCGAATGATGCAGGGAGAAGCAAAGCGTATCAGTGATGGGGCAGTGAGGGATACAGTTTCCACCCAGGGTCCTACATAAAATGAGCCGGTAAGAGAGCAGCCGCTCTGCAGGCTGTGCCGTGATGCTCGAAAAGCTCATTTTCAAGAGAAAGGGATATTCAAGGGTCTGAGCTCATCAGTCGTGTTGCTGATGGCTGCCTTCCAGTATTCCGAGAGCAGCACTCCTTCCATGTAAGCGGGCTTTCATCTGACATTCTCTATGATTTATGTTTCTCCACAGCTGTGAGAGGTCCTGCTGTAAAACTATATAGCACTGCACTGTCGTAGTACTGTCATCCCATTGTTCATCGATTTTCTCGAGCGGGCACCAGTAACGTCTCCATTGTGAGACTTGTTGTTACTGTTTTTGGCATATCGAATATGCCTTGGGTAGCTTGCCAGGCTCTTCTGTGCGGGCGGGAAACTCTCGGTAGCTTGCTGGGCTCTCCAAGAGAACCATACACTCAGGAAAAGTTTAGTCTGTATGTGATAGAAAAATCTTTGTTTTTTTTAAAAACAATTTTTATTAGCCTGACTAATTTGATGGATCAAGATAAATGCTTTTAGTGTATCAGAAAAAACCTGCAGCACTATCTCATTAGTTTCCTGAAGGAATATACGATGGTATGCTTGTGTTTATCGTACTGTGGCGTCCTTTGTAATCCAGGGCTCTGCCCTGTTTTCCTAAATACCACCTAAGCATCTCCAGCTGAGTAACTTTTAGTTTCATGCCATATTAGACTTCTTAAAAACCTTATACGGACAAATCAAGCATTCCACAGGATAATTCTCTGCTATGCTTACCAAACACGGGGCACCCAAAATCCAGGCTTCTTCTCTCCGGGATTTAATTTTAAATTTAAATTCTTGGACACACTTACATTAATTCTGAAGATGCCATTACAATCTTCCTAAAGCAGGCGGGGAAAGAGGGAGGGAGAAGAAACTGGTCAGACACAAAACTCACAGAAGCGAGCATCCAGAAACACTTCTTTAAAGAGAATCACAAAGGGTTGTCGCCCCAGAGCAGGAACGTGGACAGCTAGTCAGCACACAGGCAAGATGAGAGGTTCGTGTTGACACCGAAACGAGGAGGTGGGCCAGGATCTGAGGGTCCCCTCTCCCAGGGAGAATAAACAAAGAGTGCCTGCGCGCCGGAAAGGATGCGCCACATCACAAGTCAGGGAAACGCAAGGCCACCGTGGGGGACCTCTTCCCTCCCGCGCGGGACGTTCATCAAAGCGCCAGTGACAAGCTTTGACGAAGCGCAGAAGGCGGACGCTCATCCTGGAAAGTGTCACTTAACTGTGGGGGGCGGTTGGAAGAGGGGCCTCTACTTTGGGGACTAGTGAGGACGCTGGGTGGGACAGGGAGAGTGGCCCCTGCAGCTCTACACACAGGGGTGACCACCGGAGAGCCGGAAGCAGAGCTCCACCTGGAAGTCTTTTACCTGCCCTCCCCCTCATTACTATTCCAGGGCCTTCCCTACTAAGGTGGAGACCACCCCAGGGCCTGTCCGTGCGCACTGAGATGGACAGAATGGCACAGTCACACGCACGGCTCTTCCGCCATAGCCATGAATGAGATTCTTTTCTTTTTAAAAAAAAATTTTTTTTTAATTATATTGAATCACCGTGAGATAGTTACAAGCTTTCATGTTTGGGTTACAATTTCACAATGATCAAACGCCCATCCCTCCACCAGTGCACATTCCCCACCACCAATATCCCGGCTATATCTCCCCTTTCCCACCCTCCCCCTGCCTCCATGGCAGACAGTATTCCCCATACTCTCTCTCTACTTTTGGGCATTATGGCTTGCGACACAGACACTGAGAGGTCATCATGTCTGGTCCATTATCTACTTTCGGCATGCATCTCCCATCCTGACTGGTTCCTCCAGCCATCATTTTCTTAGTGATCCCTTCTCTAATGAATGAGATTCTTTTGCCACAGCCACATGCACTTGATACACGATAAACCTTGGCCATCTTAGGCTGAGGGGAAAAAAAGGGCAGCCATATAAGACCTCATAATCTACGATCCCATTCGTAGGAAAGTCCCAAACAGAAAGTCCCTGGAAGCAGAAAGCAAGGGCCAGAGTGATAGTGCAGTGGGTAGGGCGTGCCTTCCACTCAGCCAACCCAGGTTTGATCCCCGGCACCCCTAAGGTGCCCAAGCCCTCCAGGAGTGATCCCTGAACACAGACAGAGCCAGGAGTAAGCCCTGAGCACACAGCAAGGTGTGTGTGACCCTCCCCTTGAAATGAAGTCTGTTGTTATTGTAGAACAGAGATATTGGTGGGGGGCAATAAAGCCTAATAAAGCCTGAGGGGGTTTTGAATGACAGATCACAATATATCATTTTAGGGTGATGAAAAATGGACTGAAGTGATGGCTTACAACTCTATGAACATGAAGACCAAAGAATTGTGCACTTGGAGTAGATTCTAACTCAATAAAGATAGATATATTTATATACTTTTGAATATGTATATGTATATATTCAAAAGCAGCATTACTAAGTAGCATCTTTTTAAAACTTATTTCTGTCCTTATTCTCCCTTCAGCTGCTTTGTTCTTTGGTCAGAATATGCAGGTCTATCATTCCCAGAAGACAAGCACAATTCCCATTTGGGTGCATACCCCTCCACCCCCTCACAGCCTACGCTCCTAGTTAGTGCTGTACCACAGCCACCTGCAAACACCCGTCCACACACATCCACACCATCCTTCCAAAAGGCTGTGCTGCAGGGTCCAAGGCAGAGGTGCCAGGGTGCATCTGGCATGACCTGCCTCATCCCTTCTGTCTTTTGGAGTCCGCCAGCCCCTCGTAGGGGCAAAGCAGCCCATGCCCAGGCTCAGAAGCACGGCCAGAGGTGAAAGTGCTCTAGGTCTTAAGATCTTTCTAACCTAGTCTCAGAGTCCAAGACCAAGAGAACCTTTGGGCCACTCTGAGAGACCATGACCAAGAGAACCCTGTGGGCCAGTCTCAGAGGCCAAGACCAAGAGAACCCTTGGGCCAGGGACTTCTCCCCTTGGCACTCGAGTCCCTTCTTTACAAAGGACAAACGCAGAGACGGGGGCGCCGTAGACACAGCAGCCCTTGGGCACAGCTGCCTGCAGATACTCCCCTCAGTGTCTTTCTCATCGGCGCTGGCAGAGAGGAGCAGCGCCTGGTGTCCGGACGCCTGCCCACCCCTCACGTGCTCTCTCCCCCCACACGAGCCTTTGGTTTCGCTTGGGCTGGGATGAGTAGATAATGTGAAATTACCCTGCACTTAGGGCGTTATTAACACACTGAGTCACCCAGAATTCCGACGAGGCTGCGTCTTGAAATGCTGTTATTATCGTTCTGGTCTCTATCCAAAGGATCTAAAATAATCCCTCCTCATACCAGCCAGTAGACTCAGGCAGCAGCTTGTCGTACCTTCCTCTTGAGCGGACGCAGGACAGCGTGACCTTCCTGCCATACTTCATGTGAACGTACTTCTGAGTGACCCATGTCCATGGGTCCCCGGGGAAGGAGCTAAGAGCCTTACACCCCGTGCCCCGGGGAGAAGCTTGGGAAAGGCTCTAGGGTCTCCCAATCCGGCCCTCCTTAGGCACGCAGCCGGAAAAAAGGTTGCTACCAACCAGGGTGCTTCACTCTAAGAATTCCGTCCAGGGTAAGGGCTCCAAAATAATCCTCAGGGGGGTGGGGCCTTCCTGGCAATACTTGGCCAAAGAGAATGGAGGGTCGAATGCCAGGGCTGAAAGATGTGGAACTGCTCAGCTTCTGCAAGGTCAAAGGCCATGAGGGCAACCCCAATGGTGCAGAGGGGCTGGCAGGGTTACTTCCCGGGACATGGGGGATAAAGCAGAGAGCAGGAGTCAGGAGTGACTGTGCACCCTCTCCCGAGCCCAAGAGGCAACCATTGTGTTTGTAGTTAGGAGATTTAAACCGTAGGCTCTCTCCTGCTGACGCAAGATCTGTATCAGAGAGTCACGTTTCGTGGAAATCTGTATTATAGTTCAGCGGTGCTGGGCCGTTCGGAAACCTACATTTGAATGGGTTGACTTGTTCTTCTCTCTAACCCTGTGGAATGCAGTTCTAAGGGAATTGCAGAGACTGGCTTGTCGTGATGCAAGTTATGTCCTGTACACAACCGTGTCCTTTCTAGAAGACAGTGCTGTGGCCCCATGACCCAGCCCCTGCCAGCAGGAGGAAGTGCTCTGTGCAGGGGGGTGTGCAGGGGGGTGTGCCATGAGCTGCAGTGCAGGGCTCCGCGGCTGGTCCCACGCATTCTCACACCAGGATGTGACTCTGCCCCGCTCTGCCAGGTCCTCAGAGGAGACAGGGAAGGACACACACATGAGACAGAAAGAAGGAGCTCGGGTCCTTGAAGGCCCTTTGGAGGAGACCCCCATCCCCATCCCCAGTCACTCCGGGCTGCAGTGGACGCACTGCCTCAGGTTCGGCCACTGAAGCCATGGTTTTATTCGAGCAGCCAAACTCCGCCTGCCCCATCAGTAACACACAATGGTTGGGGCGTATATTTGGGATGGTGAGTAGCCAATGCCAGGCCCTGTTTTCCCAACAGGGAGAATGTTGGCAAGGCAGCCAGAAGGTCTCAAGTCCCCCCCGGCTTGGTGTTCTCATGGAGGATGGTTCACTGGTGTGATCCTCACCGAGGGCAAAGGGGAGGGTAAATGAGGGAAGAACTCAAGGAAGATTTTGGAGGGTCACAGCTGGAAGCACTGGACTCTGGAGGACAGAGCTGACCATGTTGGCAGGGCTGGCCCCGGAGTCAGAGGAAGAGGAGAATCCCTGGGCGCGGATGCTCTTCTAGCCAAAAGGCCAGAAAGATGGTGCACTTCAAGCAAAGGGAGCACTTGGGAGGAGTCCTCCACTTTCTCCCTGGAAGTTCTCCATGCAGCTCCAGCATGAGCTTATCAAGAACTGTCAGCAATACAGATCCCGGAAGGTTATTAGGTGTATCCCTTTGCCTCCTTTCAGCACTCAGTTCTTGTCCAGAGCAATTATTTCCAGCTATTATTGTCACAGTGGTCCCTTCTCTATCCTAACTTCTCTATCCTAACCACCCCCCTCACACACACATCCCCACACTTGTGATAACTTCCAATCATTGACCAAAAGGAAAGAGAGAGACAGAGAGAGAGAGAGAGTGAGAAGAGGAAGAAGAGAGGAGGAGGAGGAGGAGGAGGAGGAGAAGGAGGAAGAGGAGGAGGAGGAGGAGGAGAAGGAGGACGAGGAGAAGGAGAAGGAGAAGAAGGAGGAGGAGAAGAAGAAGGAGGAGGAGGAGGAGGAGGAGGAGGAGAAGAAGAAGAAGAAGAAGGAGGAGGAGGAGGAGGAGGAGGAGGAGGAGGAGGAGGAGGAGGAAGAGGAGGAGGAGGAGGAGGAGGAGGAGGAGGAGGAGGGGAGGAGGGAAACTGGGGACTTTGGTGGTGGGAAGTGGAGACATACACTGGTGAAGGAACGGGTGTTGGAACATGATATGACCGGGACCCAATCGTGAACAACTTCATCATTGTGTATCTCACTGTGATTCAATTATAAAACGAACTGTCAGGGACCTTCGTTCTCATCCCCAGATACAGAGATGCGCCCCGAATGCGCCCCACTTACCCGTCTAAGGATGTGGGGGTCGTTGCACTTGGCCAGCTTCCCAGCGAAGAGCTGGACCCCGAAGCTGGCGAACACGAGCATCAGCGTCAGCAGCAGGATGGAGACCTGAAGGGGACAGGCAAGGCTTCAGAGCTCAGCGGAAACACGGGGAGCACGGGAGGACCGAGGTTTCCCAGAGAGCACTGCACGGAGACCAGGGAGTCTGACGGTATCTTTCAGCTTCGTTCACAGAAAGGAGGGAAGGGGCAAGGGGGGCTGAAGTTTTAGAAGAGAAGCAGAGGACTTTCACGCGGGCAAAATGCACTGAGGCCGCTCTGACACAACTCAGACTTGGCTGCTCTTCGCGCTGTTTGCGGAGTAGAGAACTGTCGGCTCTTGGTTCTCTCCAAGTGGCTTCTCATCTCTAGTAGCAGAGACCTGATGGGTGACAGAGTCCAGGCGACGCGGGGCCCCTGTGCATCTGTGTTTTGACTCGTGCGCCCTCTGCTGGACTGCTGGTGGACAGACTTTCAGGAGCTGAACATGCACCTCATTCCACAGACCCGGAAATGAGCCAGAGTGAGGGAAAAGGTAGATTCTCTTTTAAGACTCAAGAGGGGTGTGCACCAACTGTCACAGAGACATGGGCTCTCGACCCACAGTGCCTTTGCTTCGTCCTTGTGGCGTGAAAAGTCACACATTTTGTGGATTTAGCTCAAAGAAAACTTAAACACATGGAAAAAATATCTCTGGCTTCTTTCTGCCCAGACGACCATCACAAGCTGTACTGAAATGCCCTGCAACCAACTCTAGCTGGACTCTGGCCCTAGAGGTTTCTAGAAAGCTACTACAGTCACTGTTCCTGTTTTCCATGCACAAGTAGATTTCAGTAAACATGCAAAGAATCCTTTGATCCTTGCCTTGTCAGGCAGGGATCCTCTGTAACAAACCGTAAGCTAGGAATCCGTTCTGGTCCTTTTGTCTACATGCCCGCTCCCAGGAGACCCTAAACTGGTGCTTTAGGGAGACTATCTCCATTCTCAATTGCATGGTTGTATATTAAGGTGTTTCAAGCAGGCTATACTCATATGTTACATTTTGTAAAAAAAGAAAAAATATATAAGCAATTTTATAGTGGTTTAGGAAATATGGTTACAATAGCACGACTTTCATAGTTTGCTTCTATAAAGTTACTGCCCCTTCCTTGACCCTCCACCTCTGTCCTGGATCAGTTCTAGCCTGTCTCTTCCTGCCCCCTCACCCCACTGCTTCTGAAACCAAAGATAAAGTGTTTGTCTCTGCTTAGTACTATGTTTCCTTGCCCTGTTTTTCTATAAACTACAGCTGAGTGAGATCACCCACTATTTGTTCTTCTTCCTTCAACTAATTTCTTTTAACACGATGCTTTCCAGTTCCATCCAAGCTGCATTTTTCTTTTCTGGCCGCAACCGGCAGTGCTCAGGACTTACTCCTGGCTCTGTGCTCAGGGATCTCTCCTCACGGTGCTCAGGAGGCCAGCAGTGGTGGCCAGTGTCGGGAAAGGTGCTGAGTCAGATCTGCGTTGTGCAGAATGTGGCATGCGCACAGGTGTATTTTAAAATACGTGAAACTCTACTAGTAACAGCTTTACAACCCACAGTGCCGAAAGCGAAAGTTAAAAAAGTGAATCTGACATTAAAGACCTATTCACTTATAGCACTGCACTGCAGCACTGTCGTCCTGTTGTTCATCGATTTGCTCGAGCGGGCATCAGTAACGTCTCCATTGTGAGACTTGTTGTTACTGTTTTTGGCCTATTGAATATGCCACAGGTGGCTTGCCAGGTTCTGTTGTGCGGGTGGGATACTCTCGGTAGCTTGCCGGGCTCTCTGAGAGGGATGGAGCAATCGAACCCAGGTCGACCGCATGCAAGGCAAACACCCTACCCGCTGTGCTATCACTCCAGTCCAGTGAATTTTTTCCCTCCTTTGATACCTATAGTTGATGAAGGTTGAATTTTCTTGGAGGAAGAGCTCAAGAATGAAAAGAACTTGCTTAAAGTAAATCATTATACTTATGATGACACTCAGAGACAGTCTGTGTGATGCGCTTACGGGACACACAGAATGTGACGATGAGCCCTGGAAGGTCGGTTCCTAATATCTGTGAACTAGTCAGCACCGACCCTTGAGATCCTTTACTGCAGATGAGCAAATTACAGCCCAGGGAAGAGATAAAGTAGGATCAAGAGAGAACAACAACAGAAGCACCTGCAGATTCAGTCTCTTGGAGTTTTCCTCGGGTGCTACTCTGGGGAATGCTTGTCTCTCGCTTACACAGAACGCTCACTGTAGAAGCTGCGCTGGTAAGCCAGGCCCGAGGGCGTGTCGTTCCTGTGTGTGGGATCAACAAACACACAGACTCTGCCTGGACCAGGGGCCGACCTCGTGATCCCTCCCTCATCACTGCGGGCCGGAAGCAAGGGGTCACCGGAACTCACGTACCAGGAAGATCTCCTTGAAGCCACTGAAGAGCTCCCGCACAACCTTCCGCATCTGCGGCACCAGCTTGAAGATCCGCAGGGGTCGCAGGCAGCGGAGAACCATGAGGAGCTGAGCCCCCGACTCCGCGGGCACGTTCTGGGGCATCCAGCACAGGAAGATCAGGCTCACCTACAGCGGGGGAGAGAGCCCGGCATGGACAGAGCCCGCCCACGGCTCCCTGCCTGCTCCAAGACACTGGTACCAACGCTTCTTAGACAGACATTCACACTGTGTGAGCGCACGTGTGTACACGTGTACATTTGTGCATGTGTGCACGTGCATATGTGCATGTGTGCGTGCGCGTGTGCATGTGTGTGCATGTGTATTGTGTGAGTGTGTGTGCATGCATGTGTGAGCATGTATGTGTGTGCTTGTGTATGTGTATGTGTGTGAGCATGTATGTGCATATGTGTACGTGTGTGAGCATGTATGTGCATGTGTGTGCATGTGTATGTGAGTGCATGTGCATGTGCATGTGTGTGTGCGTATCTGTATGAGTGTGTGTGTGTGTGTGTGTGTGTGCAAGATGCCCCTGGTCTTACACACTGGAGGCAGAGACTCCACTGATAGTAACATTAGGGACATCCTTAGCTCGAGGCGACTCCCCCTGCCTCGACTGGTACTCACTCTGTTACTGACATGTCAACAGGCATGTGCTACTGGTCACAACTATCCTTGAGGCATGGGAAAGACCACGGTTTCGTTCTTCCTTGCTCATACAGGAATATGAGGTTTCTTTGAGTCCCTCCCTGTGGTCTCACTGTTCGGTGTAACCAAACTCTAGTTGCATGGTGGCCTTCTCTGGCCAAACGTGGAGGAAGCTCCGGTGCACACACTTTCCTTAGCAATAGGGGCTCACCTGTCAACTACACGAGGTATTTTCTTGTTTGTTTTAACAAAGAAGATTTATAAGAATCCTGGGCTGCAAACTAGGTAGCTTTATTTAGACCTCATTAATGTACCTCTAGCGTGTACAGGACTGTGTTTGATGTACCTGAACGCTAACAGAAATATGAGTGGATATTTTTCATATGCCTGAAGGCAATCTACATGCTTTCCCTTATGTGCCTACTTTATCTAAGAACCCCTTTATGGCTTCTAACCATCTGCAATCCTTATATCTTCGTCTCATACCACGAAATGCAGACAATTCTACAAAACAGCCACATTTTCCACTGGGGAAGGGGGGAAAGCAGAGACTTACAAGATAGATGAATATGTCCATTACTCCGCCAAAGTCCCTGATGACAGCAGTTGGAGTGAAGAATAAGCCATCTGCCATAATCTTCAGATTCAGCTCAATGCTCATGAATATCACAAACACATACTCAGCAATCTGAAACGGGTCAAGGCGGCTGAGTCACCTAGGATGCGGGAACAGCAGGTTGGCGCTGCCCCTCTGTGCTGGACACTGGCACCAACCGCCCTACCTGCAACGTCGGGGCGTGCATGACTCTGCGGAACGGGGACTCGAACATCATGGAGATGCAGGAGCAGATGGTGACGATGATCATGACCCAGTCCAGGTAGGTGACCAGTCCCAGCAAATCACTGCCAAGACCAAGGAGAGCTGAGAATGCAGAGACCGCCCGGCTGGCAGCCAAGAGCCAGCTTTGCCGTTACTGGGGTTCTAGGAAGGGGGTTTTAGGGATTTCCCCAGGGCTCTCCACTGGCCTATGGCAGAGTCCCGGGTAAGGAAGAATCTGGGGAAGCTTCCCATTTTTGTATGAAATGAAAGCGCCCCCCAGGGAAGCCGGGAGACCGAGCCGGCCATGCTTACTACAGTTGATGGTACTTGGTGCTTTTCACGGCCCCGGTGACAGGGTCAGTCTTAGACCTGTAAGAGAAAACAAAGAACCTTTTGCAACCTTGCATGCGTCTTCTCGCTCAGTGGCATCATACTTCTAGAAGACTCACTCACCTAACTACAGCCAACAGAGTCTATTGATTGAGAGAGTCTGTGGTTTACAATCATCGTTTCTCATATAATTCCAGCACCACGCCTATCCCCAGGGAACCCACTTTCCTCCCCTAGGACCCCAACACCTGACCCTCTCAAGCCTCCCCTGCCCACACACACACCACCTCAACTGCGTTGATTGGTTCTACCATTACTTTGCCTTTAGGCCAGCTTGCTGGGTATCTCTAAGTCCCAACTATAATACAGTAACACTCTACATCTGTCCCTGTCTTTCTGACTGACTTCAAGCCAGCATGACCTCTAGTTCCATGTCGCTGCGAATTGCGTGGTTTTGTTTTTAGAGCTGCATAGTATTCCATTGCATATGTATACCACAGCTCCCTGACCCATTCATCTCTAGAAACTTGGGATGTTTTCACTGCTGTTATCCTAAGGGCAGCGTCCTGGTGAGACGTGAACTCTCAACCACTACTGGTAGGAATGCCACCTGGTTCAGCCTTTATGGAGAGCAATATGGACATCTATGCCAAAAAATAGGCATAAAACTATTCTTCAACCCAGCGATACCACGTCTTTGCCTTATCTCTAAAATCTCCTTTTATCGCCTCAGCGACAGGTCCACTGGAACATGAAGTTAGCTGAGAACATTCCAGACAAGCAGAAGACTTTGCGACAGATGCTTATAAATGTCAAACTCTGTAGTTCTCCAGGTGCTTGGCTCATGACCCCACTCGATTTCTGACACGGTTCTCACAAATGTTAAATTTTCACTTTCTCTGTGTGACTGAAATGCAAGCATGTAAGTTTGTAAGTCTGTAACTGTACCTCACGGTGATTCATTTAAAAATAAAAAAATAATAAAAACTCAGACTCTGGGGTTGAAGCAACAGCACAATGGGGGAGATGCTTGCCTTGCATGCAGCTTCGATCCCTGGCACTCTGTGTGGTCCCCCAAGCCTGCCAGGAGTGATCCTTGATAATAGAGCCAGGAGTAAGCCCTGAGCACCACCACGTGTGACTCCCAAACAAAAATAAAAGCAAACAAACAAACAACAAAAGTAAAAGCACTCAGACTCTGCTCTAGCTGCTCCAGGACGGGACTCCTATTACTGAATTAAATGTTCATAACAAAGAAAAATTATTTTTAGCCAATCAAACATCGCCTCACTCAGATTTAATTAAGATCTGTGAAATAAGATTTGGGAGTGTGAGGGGCTGACTTGGACTTTGAGGAAGCCTGGGCTCAGTTTCCAAGGAAGCCCCCAATGGTCACGGTGAGGGGGGCACACTCCCAGTGCCAAGCCTGCCCTCCCAGCCCCCTTCCACACCAGCAGTGTCGCTGACACCAGGAGACAGAAGCATCAGTGAGGAGGAGAATTCGTGACCAGCCGTTAGCATGGCTCCCACAGGATGCTTCCGGATGGAAACCTGCAGGAAGTGCTCGAATCTAGAGTGACAGCCGGTGTCTGGGAGAAGCTGGCGTGTGCCCCAGGAGTTCCACTGAAGGCCTTTCTGAAAGAGCAGGACGAGCAATGGAGCAGTAGGTGGAGTTGCATCTGGGCATGCCCCTGTCGGCTTCCGGGCTTTCCTCAGTGGAAGGCGGGCGCAGGTGGACTCTCCTTGCTCTCACCAGTCTCCCTACTCCACAGATATTCCTCCTAGGAGTGCGGCAGCACAGACAGAAAACTCCTCCCCGCCCCAGAGCCTGGGCACCCCGGACAAGTCAGTCAAGGGGTCACAGACCAGGGTCGCCCACTGGGTGCTCTGAAGGGAAGGCTCAGGTGTCCATCTCCTTGGCGAGTGTGTGGCTGCTTCTCCCTGTGGCTTCCCCTTCCCCTTACAGATGTCTGTGAGCCCATTTTGTCATCATACAGGGACCCCCACCAGGTGGGGTAGGAGTCAGCCTGCAGACCCCGTCTGAAGGGAATCCTGCCTTTGCGTCCTCTGGGAGGCTGACCCTGCTCCTTTGAGAAACACATTGCTTCGCTCTTGGCGCTGGTGTCCAGAATGCATGCAGTTCACGTGGCCCTTCACAGGATGTGGGGTGGGAGGGGATCAGTCAAGAGTGTAGCGAACCCATGTCAGTTCCTACATCAGTTGATTGTTTGACTATTGATTGTTTAACTATTGACTGCTTGACTACTCTATTGATTGACTATTCATTGTTCGACAACCTTACTTTCGGTTTCTGTTTAACTATTACCACTTTATTTTTGACTGACTACTGTATTGAGTGTTTGGCTACTTTACTTTTGGCTTCTGTTTAACTATTGCCCGCTTTATTTCTGGTTTCCATTTAACGATTGCCTGCTTTATTTTTGCTTTCTGTATTAACCAATGGATTGTTTAGCTCAGTGCTGTGTTTGGCTTCTATAAATCTGCTTGCTTGCTTGCTTAGTGAACTTCCAAGAAAGTGGTGTGGTCCTTTCCTGCTTCTCATACTCAGGGCTGCCTCCCGGCCAGGCTGGGCTCGAGAAAGCAGTTAATAAAGGCTCCTTGATCTGAGATCAAATCGTGACTTGCTGGAGCGGTTTTGGGGTGCCTAGCCTATACCACTATCCCCATCTCTACATGCAGAGGCCTGTGACATGACAGATGATATGGTTGATGATCAAATGCTTCTTAAGGTCAACCATGGAGACCCATTTGCAGAGGCACTGGCCTCTGGATGCTGGTGACGGGGCACGATGCTTTCACCTTTTCTCCGAGACAGGTCTTCGGGACCTCTCCTGAAAGCTGTGCAAGACCAACGCTCCATGCCCTAGGGCTGCTGGTGACACTGGTGTGGGTCTATCCAAGTGCCACCGTCTCTGGGCTGGCGGCACCCTCATCCTCCTGCTGATTGCCACCAGCCACCGGGGTTTCTTTTCTCCCTGGTTGGCATGGAAACTCGGATGGGCATTCTCTGCTTCTAATACTATTTTGGGAGGGTGTTTTGACCCCCATGGAGTCTAGAAGAAGACGTGGGTCATGACCTTGGCAATGTCACTTCAGCTTCCTGTGGGTTGTACGTGGCCCGACAGGACATGGAGTTAGTGACCCGAGAGTGACAACTGGGCAACAGGTCAAACTCAGCATGTCCAGGTGTGGGGGGAAGGCGAGTTGCCTTTGTGTGTAGACTACTCACAATGCGAGTACTTGCGCCCCAGGCTAAGGACTTGGTTCTCCCTTTGGTCGGCCACTCAGCAAAGAGGAGCCGCCTGATTAACGAGCCCACAGGGTCTTTGGTGACCCCACTATGAGGATCCTGGTCTGCCCGCCACCCTCTCCCCGGCCGGGCGCGGGTGCTTACGCGTTGAAGCGTGCCCGCACCACCACTCTGCAGAAGTTCCTGAATCGATGCTCCCTCCCGACGATGAACAGGGGCTTGTCGAAGTAGGGATGGTTCTCCCGCAGCTCCTCCTCTTGCACTTTCCTACAGGGGGACGGGGCAGAGTCAGGCGACGGCAAAGCCCCCTGGTTCCCACAACCAGAGCCAGGAGTCCGGGTGCGGGGGGAGGGGCGGGGTGGGGAGGTTGTGCTGGTACCTTTTCATTTCAGCTTGCTCCTTCTTCTCCTGAATCATCTTTATTTCACTGTCTTCCCTTTGTGCATTGCGGTATCTCACAGTATTGGAGTGCTAGAAATACACACAAGGAACACAGCAACATAGTTTCTGTTTTGAAAGCCCCCCTCCAGATACTTTTTAAATATTCTATGTCTACAAATAGAGTTGCATGGTCATAGTCACCTTAGCAAGAGTATTTTTTGCCTCCAAAGAATGTTTTTTTTCCCAAGAAAAGCAAATTTTGATCATCTCTTAAGTACCATGCACAGTTCTAGAGTTTGGAAACTCCAGGCAAAACCCAAAAAATTTTTTAAAAATCCCTGTTTTTGTAGGACTTAATTCTAGAGCGAAGGGAGATAGGCTTTTGCATCCTCATGGCATGGCAGACAGACTAACATCAGAGTAAGTGACAGTGCTCCACGGTGGTGAGAGCTCCCGTGAAAACCCAAACAGGACAGAGTGCTAGAACATTCCTGCTTGAAACACAGGTGGGGATGGGTTCCCCTAAGAAGCTGCGGTGTCAGCCAAGACCCAGAGTATGGAAACAACTGCTATCTGAGAGTGTTTCCCAAAGGGGGACTGGCTGGGTGTAGACGCAGAATGGCCCGGTGTCATTGTGGACAGAGTCGCAGCACCGGGGGAGAGCGGAGGTGGCTGTGCTGGACCCGGACCCTCCTTCACTCCCGGGGAGACGGAGAGGCAGTGATGGAATGGCTTGATTGGTTCCATTCTCTTAGCCCACTTATACAAGCTCAGTCTAGGCCCAGAGCCGAACCCGGCACTCACTTGTGACACTATTGTCTGGACTGGCTTTCTCCCGGCAATCTCGACCGGGTGCAGCTACACGTGCATCTGGCCTGTGGGGGTGACCACCTCCAGCTTGGTCGCTCCTGAATTTTCCTGTGTTTTGCTCATGGCTCCATTTGATTCTCTGATCCACTTCACTTGTTGAGCATCGACCTTTCTTTCTAACATTCCCTACCCCCAAGTCCGTCCGTTCTTCCTTCCTTCCTTCCTTCCTTCCTTCCTTCCTTCCTTCCTTCCTTCCTTCCTTCCTTCCTTCCTTCCTTCCTTCCTTCCTTCCTTCCTCCCTCCCTCCCTTCCCTCTTCCTTCCTTCCTTCCTTCCTTCCTTCCTTCCTTCCTTCCTTCCTTCCTTCCTTCCTTCCTTCCTTCCTTCCTTCCTTCCTTCCTTTCTTCCTTCCTTCCTTCCCTTCCTTCCCTCTCTCTGTCCCTCCCTCTCTTTCCCCCTTCCTTTCTAACTTCCTCCCTCCTTTTCTCCCTCCCTCCCTCCCCCCTTCCTTCCTTCCTTCCTTCCTTCCTTCCTTCCTTCCTTCCTTCCTTCCTTCCTTCCTTCCTTCCTTCCTTCCTTCCTTCCTTCCTTCCTTCCTTCCTTCCTTCCTTCCCTTCCTTCCTTCCCTCTCTCTGTCCCTCCCTCTCTTTCCCCCTTCCTTTCTAACTTCCTCCCTCCTTTCCTCCCTCCCTCTCCACTGAGGAATCACTCCTGGCAGGGCTTGGGGGACCGTATTCCTTTCCAGGGATGGAACCCAAGTTGGACATGTACAAGACAAAGTGCCTTATCCATTGTACTATCTTTCTGGCCCTGCTCCTCTTGATTTCTTTATGCTTTTTTACTCTTCTCATAGCCCATAGCCAGCCTGTTGCAATCACAGAGAGAAGATGGAACCTGAACAGAAATCACTTAGCAATGAGGAAATACTTGTATGTTTGCTAATTTTCTCATTGGAAAGTGAGCCCCTTCTGCGGCTTACTTTCAAAAGGCCGAGGAAGACTCTCGGCCCTCCGATCTGTTTCTTCTCCCTGGAAACATCATAGGCACTTGGTAAATAATTACTGAGTTAGCAAATCAATGAATGAATAACCTAGAATCTAAAAAGAAAGTTCTTGTGAAAAATACCTTGCAGTCTTTGACAAGAAAACTTTCCCTAGAAATAAAATTTTACTTCTGACTATTTAAAGCTCTGAAAATTGTAGACAATGGATCTAGATTCAATACCTGGGAAGTTGCAAATATTCCAAGTTTATAATATGAATCATTTATAAAAAAATCTGTTTCTCAACTTCAAACTATAATATAGCTGATGCATCTCTTGTGTGTTTAAAGGAGCACAGGTACTTCTGGGGTTTTCTGGGGTACTTCTGGGTTTTCTGTCAATATTCAGTGGCTACCATTCTCTAGCTGGCAATTTCATTTGTTTCTCCAGTTCCTTCTGGCATGAAATGTTAAGGAGGCAGACAATTGTGTACACTGGAATTACCTTTTAATTCCAATGTTAGAAATAACCTTATTTCTAACATTCAAGCCTGGTTCAGAACTTACATCTTGAGTCAGTGTTTCCAGAGATTTCCCCCTGCTGATTCTCTGGCTGTTGGATCCATGTCTCAGTGACCTAAAACAATCACAACCCATTGGTCAACACAAGTCACCGTCACATTCTGACCTTCGAGCAATGACCTTCCTAAAAGAAAAATTAACAGTGCCGAAAGCATCAACCAGTGCTCGGAAAAAAAGGCTTGCAGCCTTGTCCGAAGGGATTGAATCCCATCTAATTGAATTCCAGAGATGTCCTCCTGGTTGGGCCAGAGAGAATGGCCACCACCCAGGAAAAGGTGATTACACGTTGGCGTCTGAGTGTGAGCCTGAGCACTGTCCCATCACCAGGGAGAAGTTGGGGTCCCTGGGCATGTTGGTCCTAGATCCCAGAATCTCTTGCTTTGCTATCTCTGCAGTCTCTTTGTCTCTGTCTCTGTCTCTGTCTCTCTGTCTCTGTCTCTGTCTCTCTGTCTCTGTCTCTGTCTCTGTCTCTGTCTCTCTCTCTCTCTCTCTCTCTCTCTCTCTCTCTCTCTCTCTCGTTTTTACCTGCGCTCCTGGCGGATATGATGCTGCACGCTGAGAATCGACCTTTCCTTTGCTGGCTGCCCCTCAAATGATCCGCTCAGCATGCGCTGTCGAGTGCAAGCTCTAAGAAAAAGAAGGGTGGGGGGTTGAGGCTAAGATAAATGCATGATCTGTGCGCCTGGAATGAATAATACATAAGTGCTCGTTAATCTTATTATTTTTAAGGAAACACCAATGATCAGGCAAAATGTGGCCAGTGACACGTAACTATAAATGAGCTTTCTCTGTCAAGCTCTGTGTCAAGCACGCTCATAACACAGAACTGGCGTCGTTCTAAAGAGCAGTCGGAAAATAAACAGAAAACTCCCTTTCCCCCCACATTTCTCTCCCCCAAACTGGAGTGTTTCTCTGAGGATTCTGTCAGCAGTGGGGCCAGTCAAACCACAGGTCCTCACGACATGGGTTTTAGCCTGGGAGAGTCCTTGTAAGAGCCTGTAGGGAAGAATATTTGGAAATTTGTACATGTCCAAAGGTCACGAAGCAAACTGTTCCTATAAAATGAATGATGTCTCTCGTTTCCATCCAGTTGTAGAATTTGGGTGGAATTTTGTCCACCCAGACCTCCTGAGATGACGAGGAGCCAAGATTTTTCAGACCTCCAGGAAAATCGGAAGGCCAAGTTAGAGGTGGACATGGTAGGAAAGAGAAGTAGCTGCGGCTGGAAGACCCTCGGCAGTTGTAGGCCTGTGGCTTACAGGTAACCAGCCACAAAATTATTAAAACTTATAAAAAACACAACACATGTTCTCATTAACCTATAACTGGGTTTGTGTTAATTTCCGATTTGCTAATGAGTGAAGACAATTGGGCGACTCAACACCTGTGGTGTGAATGACTTGGAGAGAAAACGAAATTCTCCTCCAAAAAGTCCTAACTGGAGACATCAGGAATTCACTTGTTAAAATAATCACGTGGAGAGAAAATAACACGCGCGAAGGGACCTGTGTTCCAGAAGTCACACCTTGGTGAACCAGATAAATGACCTGTGGGCTCAATTTTCTCATCAGTAACACGAGGAGACCCTGGGCTCCAAGATGTTCTGTGGATTTAAGATTCAAAGTCTTTATGCTATGCAAATCATACGATGCCATATTGGTTCAACCTGAACATGAACCACTGTCACCGCTTTACATTAATTTTCACATTTATGTTCTCTAAAATGCATTTCTAGATTGTCTTTGAATTGTATTATTCAAATCATAATTAACCTGGACTGCCTCTGGGTTACAATGTTCCAGGAAAGATCTATGCCTGTTTAGCATACTGAAAACACTTGCTCTTAGGGTACGTATTTAAGGACTTAAAATATTTTGGGTGCTGATGAAGGTATCTGTAAATAATTATACAAAAAATTACACAACTTTAATAAGTGCAATATAAGAAAGCCAAAATAATCACAATTCTTTGTTTAATGATCACCACAGACCATTTTCAGAAATAGACCAAGAACATGCTATTTATTTTATTTTTTTGTAGCACTGAGGATCAAGTCAGGAACTTATGCATTACTGCTGAGCCGTATCCCAGCCCTTAAGAAAGCATTCTATTAGATGAGCATTTATGACAGTGATCAATGGGACAGTAATTATTTTAAGAACTAGCAAGGGGTCACATTGAAAGCTGCACTTCTAAGCTAGAACAAATTTACAGAGTACAGCATGATACCAGTGACATATACTAAGAGATGTTTGTCAAACAAAGGATTGAAGAATATGAAGTCATCTTGAGAAAATCTATTCAGAGAACGGTGCTATTCTGGCCTAAAAATAAATAAACACCATGTGTGTAAACAGCCAAAAGACTTAATCTTCAGTCATCATCTTAGTAACCTTTATTGTTTTGTTACAACGATATCCTCTAAGTAGCTGAGACCTATTAGGAAACACGTACAGCTTGACTCAAATGCCCGTTGGAGCTGGAGGGTTTTTTTTTTTTTATTATGATGATGATGTTTGAAATGGGAGCCTGAACTGCTTTACACACTGATGGTAAAAGATGCTGAGCTCAGGCTCCACCAAGGACCTCAGAGACTGACTCCAGGGACAAAAATCTCTTAGCACCCAAGTCAAGGACCACATCTACGACCCTGCCGAGACCCTCTCCTTTGATGGACCGACATGCAGCCTCTGTAGAGGCTATGGAGAAAAAGGGCCCACGCTCCTTCTTCCACTCCCCGACACTAGCTGGCTATCTAGCTAGCTCCCCGAGAGGGGGAGAAAGCCCCTCTTGTCTTTGCCAGAGATTACTCCCCCCTGTCTGTGTCCCAGAGACTCAGAAGAGAGTGTGTAGGGAAACTCAAATTCTACTCAGCAAGGGAGTCCTGTGACTGGCGTGGGATGCTCTTTATCTGACTGGTCCCCTCACTGGGCAGGGGACCGGACTTCAGTTCTGTCCTGTAACCAGAAGCCTAGGCTTAACCTGACAAAAGGGCTGGGGGGGGGTGGGGTAGCCTTGTGGGTGCAGCAGTGGATCTCGTGCTTTGAATACTTGTAAGCTAACGTTTCATTCCTTGCCCCACCCACCCACACACGCATGCATGCACACACACTTATAGCCACCACTGAAATGTGTATAATACAAAAAACAAAATCACTTTAATGTACCCCCTCTCCCCATGCTCTTCTTTGTCAACGATACTGTTTGCCAATACACTTTCAAACTAGACAATGAGGGGTAGTTGGAGAATAAAGGTTCAGTCTAGCTCTGGGCCAGCTAAAACTTGTAATGGCTTCAGAGTTATGCCAAACATAAATCTCAGTGGTTTCAAGTGGAAATTGGTGGTTTTCAGTGGGTTGAGAGGACTCTGCCAAAGATCTTTCTGGTCTCAGGGTAGGGGCTGCTTTTTCTATTTCCTCCTTTCGCAGGGTGCCAGAGATACCCATAAAAGCTGAGCACAGCTGATGCAGACCAATGGGTCCCACCTGGCTTGGTGTGACGAGAGGTGTGACAAGGTCTCCCTGGATTTATATGAGTCCCTCTCATTCACTGGGATGACCCCCGCACCCAGCAGCCCGCCCCTAGCTCTTTAGAACAAGGATCCACAGCCTTCACCCTTTTGTCGAGTCTCTCCTGGGACCAAATGCTGCAATATCCCAGCCTTTCCTTTGAAGGTATCAGTGGTTTCATCACTGTCATCACTGTCATCCCGTTGTTCACCGATTTGCTTGAGCAGGCACCAGTAACGCCCTTTTCTAAGACTTGCTACTGTTTTGGGTATATTGAATATGCCACGGGTAGCTTGCCAGGCTCTCCGAGAGGGACAGAGGACTACGACTAGAAAACTCCAGAGGTATATGCTGAAAGCTCAGGGCTATCTTCATCTAGGGGGTTTCTGTACAAAGAGTGGGTGGACACAGCTTTGTGAGGTCCGGAAGCAGGTCCTCTCCTCTGACTCCCCATAGAACCAGTGATGCAATGTTCTTAATGTGTGAATCTGGCCCTCCTGTCATTTCTGTGCAAAAGAGAAAGATGGGTCAAGGCAAGTGGCAGGGGAGGCCTGTCGGAGGCAGTGTTCTGGGATGCTCTGAAGGCTGCTTTATTTCCCTTCTGAGTCCAACAGAGCATTGCATTCAAATGAACATCCTCTCCGGGCACTGTCTCCAGGATAGCTCCTAACCCCTATTTACTTGCAGTAAACTTTCCATGAAAACCCTGGTGATGATGCGGAAAAAGCAACCTTTCTAGAGATACATAAATCCATCTAAATGAAAACATATGGGAACAATCTAATTACAATTATACAAGGAGACTCTTGCCAAAAATGAGTTCCATACAGATGAGGGAAGGAATTTGGATGGTATAAATCCAGGAGGAAGGGAAAAGGAGCAAAACCATGGAAAGAGGATGCTTAATGCTCCTATCCCAGGGCAGGTGAATGTGGAAATGGTATAGAAAGGCCCCCATTAGGGTGCTTTTTCATAAATAAAACATTTCCTATATAAGCCATTGCCACATTCCTTGAGCAGGTAAAATATTTTGCTATTTAGGAAAATCATAGGCTTTGTCAGAAATCACGGACTTCAATATGGCAAGGAGGAGATTATATGCTTGTGAATACGATATGCTCAGATGGATGCATGACAAGAACTTTCTGTATTATTCTTAAAGGAAAATATAGTTTTATTCTATACAAGCATATAGACAGACCCAGTCTATGTTTTAAGATGAGATATAGAATGACAGAGTCTTTGCTTTAGATGGGTTCTGATAAGTAACAGTGAGAAATCATCATTCGTCCCATGAAAAGCAAACACACAAATCCTGTTATGTGTCCCATAGCATGTGATTAACCAACTTTGGAGAATGCTTACAGCATGTTATCACTTTATCTCCCTAAGCAGAAGTTGAGTTCTTTAGGGAGGTTTGAGGCATGCCAAACAACTCCATTTTACTGAACTTTTAACTGGGAAAAAAATCAACTATTTACAGACTGGCATGGACCTGTTTATAGCATAACTCCAAGAACAAAGCAAATAAATTTCTTTTCCTGTTTCTGCTCTTCATTGTAGTCAAAGTCAGCTTTACTCGGAGAGAATTAATTTATAGTCTATACCTGATCCTTGTTCTTGGTCAACAAAACTTCTACAATCCCCTTTTTCTTTTCTTTTCTTTTTCCTACCAAATCCCTCTAAAACAGAGATACCTGCTGCCCAGATTCCCTGAGCACTGTCAAGGGTCATCTCTGAGCACTGAACCAGGAGTAATCCCTGAGCAGAAAATGCAAGGAAAAAAATAGAGAGAAAAACGTAAGTTTAGAACTACACCTATGTGATCTCTGCTTGGGAACCTTAGTTACTACATCTTAGGCACACGACAGGCTCCATGCCTCGCGTGCCAAATATGGAGAACAGGAACACCTTTCCTACACGCTTCATAGGGAGCTGGAAGGCTCAACTGAGGTGAGTATGAACATGCTCTAAAATCCAGACACTTGGGGCCGGAGCTATAGGACAGCGGGTAGGGCGTTTGCCTTGCACACAGCTGATCCATGTTCGATCCCCAGCATCCCATAAGGTCCCCTGAGCACCTCCAGGAGTAATTCCTGAGTGCAGAGGCAGGAGTAACCCCTGAGCACTGCTGGGTGTGACCCAAAAAGAAAAAAATATCCAGACACTTAAATCTTAGTTATTCCTTATTTTTCTGTCTTTCGGTCAGGAGGGATGTTCCAACGTGTTGCAGATAGAGCAGTGTTTGCGGAGAAGGTTGCTCTGAAAGGTGATGGCTGTCGTGGCTGGAGCTGCAGCCCTGCGAATGGCATCTGTGTCCACTCGCAATTAGCGTATTGTTCACTCAAGCGATACGTTTTCAGAAATAAACATCTTATTGGGTGGAGGCCATTTCTTTAGACGGTGCTTTGAGAACCCCACCTTAAGTAACTTGCTTCAAATGAATAGAGGCAAACAGGTAAGGGACGGGCTCTTGTGACTCAATAAATCAGTGTTTTCCTCCGCCTCCTCACTCTCTCTTGCTCTCATTTGCTCCGAGGAAGCCGGGGTCATTTGGGGAGATGATCTCTGGGGAAACCCACTTCTTTGAACCGAGAGCAGACTGACTTAGAACACTGTTTACTTTAGAAATCCAGGGTCAATTCTCTTCAAATGTAAGTTACTAGAGCCTGGCAAGTGCCAAAGAACCAACCCCCCCGCCCACCATCCACAGGATCCCTCGCACCTTAGTTCTACCCCTCCTTCCCCGTCTGGTAGCCCCGCGTATCGTCAGAATCCACGTGGTAATTTAAATTTGCTTATACTTGTTTCCTTTGTTTCTTTATATCCCACATGTAAGTGAAATACCAGTTATTTGTCTGTCCTTGTAACTTACATTGTTTAGTACAATAACCTCTACTCCTTCCATAATTTCATCTTTAAAAAAATAGCCGAGTAGTACTCCATTGTATATAACTATATTTTTTTGTTTTTTAATTTTTTTTGGTTTTAGAGGCACACCTGGAGATGCTCAGGGGTTATTTCTGGCTTTGCACTCAGGAATTACACCTGATGGTGCCCAGGGGACCACATAGGATGCTGGGTATTGAACCCAGGTTGGCTGTGTGCAAGACAAGCATCCTGCCCATTGTGCTATTGCTCTGGTCCTATAACCATAATTTCTTCATCCACACATCTGTCATGGAGCACTTGGGTTATTTCCACATCTTAGCTATTATAAATACTACTTTGATGAACAGAGACATGCAGGTATGTTTTCAACTCAGTGCTTTTATGCTCTTTGAAGAGATATCTGCCTGCTTACCTGGTAGATTTATTTCTAATATTTTGACAAACTTTCTTAGTGTTTTCCACACAGAGTGTGCGTCTCCAAAGATGACATACAGATGTCAAACGGGAATGT
The DNA here is from genome assembly GCF_027595985.1 of Sorex araneus. Lineage (NCBI taxonomy): Eukaryota > Metazoa > Chordata > Mammalia > Eulipotyphla > Soricidae > Sorex > Sorex araneus. The sequence continues at coordinate 292,464,146 of NC_073302.1, forward strand.
GAGATCCACCTCTTGAGGAATCAGAGCACGTGGCCCTCCAAGGTAGTGAAGAACGAGGCCCCCAGTCACTAAACCTCACTAAAAACCAGAGAGTGGGCAGGAGGCTCAGCGCTTCCCATTCAAATGGCCCCATGAGGGGCCAAGCAGGAGCTGGCCTTGCACCTGGCTAACCCGGGTTTGATCCTCAGCACCCCTAAGGCTCCCCGAAGCACCACCAGGAGCGATCCCTAAGCACAGAGTCAGATACAAGTCCTGAGCACCGGTAAGTGAGCCCATCCCCCCGACCCCAAACAACCCTAGAGTCAGACATGGAGATCCAAGTGCTTTGGACCTATTTCTAAGGGGAAATTTGAGATCATCTTGTGTTGTCCGTTTACATTTGGGGGGCACACCCCCAGAGGAGTAAGTGCTTACTCCCTCAGGACTTACTCCTGGCCCTGTGCTCAGGGATTACTCTTGGTGAGACTATGAGGTGCTAGAGAGCAAACCTGAGTTAGATGCTTGCAAGACAAACGCGCTAGCTGCTGTACTATGCCCCCTCCTGGTGTTGTTTAACTCACAAAGTTTCAGAGCAACTTGGAACACAGCAACAGGAAACCATTACTGTCGTGATTACCAGGTCTTCAAACTACTTCAAGAGCCTGGAAAGAGAATTGAGGTCGGATCCCAGAGTGCCTTGCACAGGCCTAGCTCAGCTGTCCTTCTGCGCCCGCCTTGCCACCTCAGGAGTCCCTCTCTCCAGGACACTTTCTCGAGTCTTTCAACTCTACAGACACGCTGTGCTCCCGAGAGTCTCAGAGCACAGGGTCTGGTTCTGTGTTCCTCGATCCCCTCTCGGCCTTGTATACACGGGGTGTTCCATAATATTTGCTAACTGAACGAATCTTGGATTTCTGTGAAGGTCAAATATTTTACTCCCGTTTTTGATCACGTCCTGTTTACAGAGCACAGAACAACCAGACAAACAGAGCCGGAAGCACACTTTGTAAGAGGGGAAGTTTAAGAATCATTTGAGGGCCAGAGTGATAGATAGTACAGCGGGCTGGGCATTTGCCTTGCATGTAGCCGACGTGGGTTTGATCCCTGGAATCCCATATAGTCCCCTAAGCATGCCCAGGACTAATCCCTATGCCTACAGCCAGGAGTATGCTCTTAGCATCACTGGGTGTGACCGAAAAACATCCCAAAATCAGAGTGTTTCTTTGATTTCTTTTAGGCCAATCAAACCATGCGTTGTAGAGATGAGATGCTAGGGCTGTAAGACTTTGTTCTTGGAAAACACAACATTTATAAATATCTTATCTATGTCAGATGTCAAATGTATTCTGGAAAATCTGCAAAGCCACGAGAAGTTGGGATGAACTCACTTCAGTATCCGAAATGAGAGAGCTGATCTACCCCTGGAACATCCCTTGTCTGAACAGAGATATTGGTCACTTACAAGAACAAAGGACTGAGGAGTTAGAGATTTTTAATACTTAACCGGTGAATAGTGGGCTGCCTGTATGAGTGAAATGACCCAGGGAGTATGGGCCCACTCAGAAGGCACAGCACCTCAATGTTTGCCATTTTCAATTTCTCTTTAGAATCTAGATACCTTTGTTTTCCCCTCAGAATAGATAATGCCATATTCAGGGAAAAAATATGTATTTTCTGCCTAGAAAAAAAGCAAAATTACAGGAGAACCTTGGGAGGAGGTCAGGTTTTATTTCAGCAGGAAGAGCAGCAGAATCTCTCAGGATTAGGACCTCCAACCTCTTTGCTGTCCCCCTCCATCAAGGCAAGTATCAGAAGGCCAGTTTTTTAGAAACTCCATCTAGTTGCTTAATATAAAAATTAAAAATAAAAAGAGGCCGGTCTGCCTGGCTTCTGGAACCAGGAGGCACAGGCCTTCAAGTGTCTGGTGAAAAATAATGAAGTCTTTTGTCTTGTGTGAGTGAGGAAATTCCCCATTATGCAGGCATATGTAATCCCTTTATTTCTTCTCCCTGGAGGAGAATTACAGCCAAGCATTTTCCCTTCCCCAGTTGGGGTTAATGCTATGCCCTCTCTACCTTTGAAAGTAAAACAAGACCAGGACCCCTGATGATGATTCAAATGTGGGAATATTCTTCAGCAAACACACATTCCCAGTTGCAAAAATATTACCCCTGGTTTCTTGCCAAGCCTTTGAAAAAAACATATGAAAGATTGATTCTCTCCACCCCCAACCCCCTGCTCTGCATTGCCTTTGTGATGTGGAATTTCAATCACCCCTTCCCTGACAACCCTTCTATGATATATATATATATATATATATATATGTATATATACATATATATATCTTTTATGGAGTTTGAGGGAAGAGAATGATGTCTTAAGAAATTGTCACTATTTTTCTTGACATTTCTCCATCTCAAATATTTTTAATATGGCTGAAAGATACGACTACAAGAGGGATCTTTGGAGCTTTATTAGCCCTTAAACACCACTAGTTGTTTGTAGAAAAGAGTGGCGGGGGGCGGGGGGAACTCGGATTCTTTCTTCTCTGTCTCTATGTCTTCTTTCTTGACGTTCCCGAACAAGGCTGTGGGGGAAACTGCATTCCGCAGTGTGAGAGAGGGCCAAGGAGTCTTCAAATGATGCTCCTCATTCTAGAAGTTTGGTTACAGATACCATCTGGCATTCGGTGTAATTACCATCTAAAGGAATCGCAATGTAGTTTTGCAGAACCTGAAGTTCAGGGGATCTTACGGAAACCTCACGCCCCATGAGATAATGCACTAGAAAGCTTTATCAGATGTTGGTTAGTAGGACGTAACCGCAGTCAGCAGGGAAACAGTCCTTCAGAGGTAATTATGTCAAATTCTGTAGAACGGTGCCAAAGAAAGAATAATGAGTGTTTCCTGGAAGCAGCTCTCACCCGACTTCCTCCTTCCGTGACAGGGAATCTCAGGCACCCGGACAACAGAAGATCCCGGGGGGCCAGGGGTCTTGCTGAGGCAAGGAAGAAGCTGCCTTTCTGCCCTAGAGAAGAGCCTCCTGTGTGAGCCAATCTGGCCAAGCACACGCATACACGGCAGTTCCCGAGGCAGGTCAGTCTTATGGTCCTGGTTACTCCCGAGAATGCAGAACCACACTGGTGACCAGACCCTCATCGTGGGTGAAAAAATACAAGAAAACTTAATGTCTTAATCTGGGTCCAATAAGTAAAAAGGAAAACGAAGTCCTGGGAATTTCATAGCCTTAGAGCAACTCTTACAATTCAGCAGATGAAGGTGTCTGCAACCTGACATCTGTCATTCACTGAAGTTCAAAGTTAGTAATCCAATGACTGAATCAGAAAATGCAAGTTACAGTGCAAACACTGCAATTTTAAATTCTAACCAAAGCAGGTATTTGCAAATGCGACATAAACCATATGAACCGATTGTTCTACAGATGTGGTTTTCTTTATTATTTCTTTACCCCCCAATGACAAAGCAGTAAAAGGAAAACCATCATTCTGGGGCTTATCTAAAAATAATCTATAAATCAGATACATCCCAATGACTCAATAAAATATATATTTTTGGCCACACCCAGCTGTGCTTAGGATTGAATCCTGGCTGTGCTTGGGGTACCATATGGGTTGCCAGGGATTGAACCTGGGTCAGCTGCCTGCAAGGCAAGTGCCCTACCCATTGTACTATCTCTCCAGCCTCTAAAATGTAATATTTTGATAACCACAATTCAGGTGGTGAAAAAATCCAGATTTTTGTCTGAGACATTTTTACTGTAAATGTCTCCCAATACCTAACTTATCTGGAATCATTATCTTGTACATCTGAAACTAATATATTAGATGTCAATTATATTTCAGTATAACATTTTTTAAGTTCAAGGAAAGGAAATTGGTTATTACAACACTATATATAATTTTGCTTTAATCAGGTTATTTTTAAAAAATATTCATTATTTTATGTTTCATACCAATGTATTTGCTCACAGATCTTATCTCTGGTTTTAGTGATCCGAATACATTGTTTGCGTCTATGTCTTAGTCTCTGTCTCTAGGTAATTGCCACAAAAGTCACAAAAATGATTTTTGAGGGCAGGGATAGGCCAACCCTGGTAGTGCTGGGGGCTTACACCCAGCTCTGCTGCCAGTGATTCTCCCTGGCAGTGTTTGGGACACCATATGTGGTGGGGAGGATAAAACTGGGGTTGTCTGCATGCAAGACAAGTGCCTTACCCGCTGCACTATCTTTCCAGACTCAAACAGTCACAAGATATGTTCTGGTTTTCTTTTGTTTATGACTCATCCCTGTGGTTCTCAGAGCCTACCTCTGACTCTCTGCTGTGGGATCACCCCTGGCAGTGCTCAGGGAATCACAGGGGATGCTGGGAATCAAACCAGGGTGGGCTACATGCAAAATAAGTGCCTAACCCCTGTACTAGCTCTCCCTCACCACCAAAACTTAATAAGGAAAACCAACAACTAACCTTTCTCAATCAGATCAGATAACTATCCAAAGTAAGACTTCATATTGAAACTGCATTAATATTTAATATCGAACAATCTTTGTTTTGGCAATCTAGTTCATCCCCGAGATTTTTTCAGCCTCTTTTTTCTCATCTTTCTTAATGCTGTCGTACTGGGGGCTCTTTCAGTGACAGGTGAATGAGGCCAACTGTTGTTACTGTTGTTGGCATATTGAATACGAGACGGGTAGCTTGCTAGGCTCTATATTAGTTTCAGATTACATCAGAAGACCTTGTGGCCGCCCACCAACTAGATGGTCAGATTTCTTCGTCAAATCTTTGAATGAACGATTTGAGGCTCTTCCTGTTCCTGGAGCAAGCAGATGTCATTGGGCTGCACTAGCTTGAGACAGGGACAAGTGGAGACGTTACTGGCACCCGCGAGAGCAAATCGAAGATCAATGGGACTACAAGTGATACAAGTGATCGAACAATCGATGAGCAACGGGATGACAGTGACAGTAACAGATCTAAGCATAGAGTCAATATCAGTATAGTACCTTGGTATAAACTGCATCAGCTGGAAAAAGATGATCCCTCTTATTCTGGATATGGTACTATGGCAGGAGGTGAAGGCTGGGGTGTGACACACATTGGCAGATAAGGAGAGGGTTGAATTTCAGCTTCTAACTGCCCCTTTGACCTGCCAACTTTGTGTAACACTATATATATATATACATATATATCTGTATACAATATATATACACACATATATCCATATGTGTATACATATGTATATATATGTGTGTGTGTGTATACATATATATTGCTCCAAAACAAGGGATACTTTTGTCAACACATGATATGGGGGTTGAGAAGGGGCCTGTGATCCACGAGCAGAGAGTAGTGCCTCGTGCCTGGCTTCAGAGTGGCACGCAGGGTTTGGTTCTGGCCCCCCTGGCTCTCTTAGGGGTGAGGCAGGGGTGAAGGAGTGGGACTGGGCTCAGGTAAGACACTTAATTTTCCAGAGTCTAATTTCTTTGTTCGAGTCCAGTGGTACTTAAACTGGCAGGGCTGCTAAGAGCACCCAGAGGAAGCCCAGGTGGAAACGGGCACCTAATCTAGCACAGTCAGCCCCTCCCCAGTCAAGAGGAGGACCTGGGTGCCGCACTGTCGGGGCATGTGGCTCTCTCTGCCCCAGCGGTCGCCAGCTGTGGTTGGCATTGGCTACACTGATCCCAGGGTATGGGGTCCCGGGGAAATTTCTTACCCGCTCGAAGAGTCAGCTTGAGCCTCTTAGACCTGGGCATAATAATAGTATCTTTCCTGCTTGAATGTGTTGTGCAGATGAATGGGATATACAGACCAGCTGACATCTCATGTGGTTCTTTTTTTTTTTTTTTTTTTTTTTGATTTTTGGGTCACACCCAGCGATGCTCAGGGGTTACTCCTGGCTTTGCACTCAAGAATTACTCCTGGCAGTGCTTGGGGGACCATATGGGATGCCGGGGATCGAACCCGGGTCGGCCGCGTGCAAGGCAAACGCCCTACCCGCTGTGCTATCGCTCCGGCCCCTCATGTGGTTCTTAATAAACTTTAATTACTGATTCTTTTCTCAGCCTTCCTTTCTGCACACCTTGATCTTCATGTCTATCAGGCATGGATTTTTTTTTTCACAAGCACAACGAAATATGAGCACAGGTGTGAGCACTGGGGTTGTTGTTCACTATGTGGAATATTTTAGACAAATAATTTCAATTGTTAAAATCACTTAGTAAAGGAAATGTGCTTATGCTGTGTATGGATTTTCCTGTTACTACTGTGTCCAGAAAACTAGAGATTCAGTGAAGGCTTCTATATCTGACTAGTGTTTTAAATATTTTGTAAGGGTAGATGTGAACTCCTTGAGAGAATGTTTGGTGTCTCTGAAAAAGCATTAGAAGATGTTACAGAAGCATTCTTGGATGCATGACGTTTTTGGATCATTTTCTTTTGGGAAGAAAATCTCAATAGTCTTTATATGTATTTAAGTAGTATATAAGTTGCATTTGTGGTCAATAAAAATGATTTCCTTAAAATCAAAAGAAAAACTAGCTCTACAGAAGCCATTAACTATATTCAGTTTCTCTGTAGTCAGAAGCATTCGTCTGAAGACTATTCCTTCGAGTTAAGACAATTATTAATACATATTTATGGCAAGGAAAATGATGTCATCAATCCCAATATCAGAATGCAAATATTAAACCAGATAGAGCATCCCAAAGCATCATACAGATGCCATATAACTAGTGATCAACCAGCAGCAATCACTCATGGGTGGGGCTTCGTATAACAACAGAAAGTGTGTGCTTCTTCTTTTTCTGAATGTATAATTATTTTGTTGTGATTTTTCTCTGTGCATTCAGCCTACAAGTAATAAAGACGTATTTATGCTCAATTGTCAGGGCTTTGCATTAGAGTCATGGGTAGAGATACAGAAGCTTTTGAGAGTATACTACCATTTTTTTTTGTTTTATCTGATGTTGTGGAATATATTTTTAAACTTTTCTTTAGTGGAGTTGAATAATATGGTGATTTTAACAGCAGAAATTTAAATAACAACCTTGAATTTTATAACTTAATTGGTGGGATGGACTGGAGCGATAGCATAGCAGGTAGGGCACTTGCCTTGCATGCAGCTAACCCGGGTTTGATTCCTCTGATTCTCTTGGAGAGCCCAGCAAGCTACCGAGAGCATCTACCCCACACAGCAGAGCCTGGCAAGCTACCCGTGGTGTATTTGATATGCCAAAAACCAGTAACAACAAGTCTCACAATGGAGACGTTACTGGTGTCCACTTGAGCAAATCGATGAGCAATGGGATGACAGTGACAGTGACAATTAGTGGGACTTACTTTCTTTCAAAATTCTTTCCATATAAATCTTGAAAAAAATGCACATGTGGCTAGGGAAATGGTTCAACAGTTGAGGACATGCCTTGGATGTATGAGTTTAGTTCTGATGACTGGCAACACACACAGACACACAGAGATAAATACAGTTGCTCATTTTTGCCAAAGGAGTCATTTTGCCAAAGTCACCTGTGATCAAGTATAATGAGAATATTTCAAAATCCTGTCAAATGAACCATTTTATTTCTCATTAGAGCTCCCAAATACAGTCCAAAATTCACTTTTAGATCTCAAAGTATCTGTTAAGTTTTAGAAATTCAAAGTAGAAGAACATAAATTGGGAATGAGTTCTTACCAAAAAATTTTAAAAAATGACTTTACTGAAGATTCAAATATCTCAGATTTCATGAGACATTTTCTTTTGGAAAAAACATTTCCTGTGTGGGTCTGAAGTGGCACCAAGCAAACTCCTGGCCAGGATAATGCAGCCTTCATTCCTATGGAAGATGGAGACTCAGAAATGTGGGTCTTGACAACTGAGATTCTGGTCAGTTCTACGGCTTATTAACCAGAAGCAAGAATGTAAGGCCCCTCCATCACAAGAACAGCTACCCATTTTGGGAAATTCTTGTCTAGGATTTTTAAAATTTTTGCTTTTTGGGCCACACCCGGAGATGCTCAGGGGTTACTCCTGCCTCTGCACTCAGGAATTACTCCTGGCGGTGCTCAGGGGACCATATGGGATGCTGGGATTTGAACTCAGGTTGGCCGAGTGCAAGGCAAACGCCCTACCCGCTGTGCTATGGCTCCAGCCCCAGTAAAGGAAGAGACTTTGAGCATTGTTGTAAATGTGCTTTTCTCTAGAGAGAACACTGCAGAGTCTCACATATCCCATACACTCAAGTTTTTGATGCCGGATCATTATGGAGACGACTTTCATTATCAATCCACCAACTACACATGAGAGAAAAACAATTCTAATCTTATCTTTCAATTCAAATAACCATGTTGGCACATGTTCACTTGCTGCCACATTGCTTCCAAACTCCGAGCCTGCGGGAGCTGAATTACTGGAAGGATGTTTCCCACAAATTGGTCACCCGACAGGAAACCAAGTGCCATGGGACCAAGAGGGAACTCTGTATCTGGTCACCCAGGGATTTTACGTGGTAGACAGACTCATAATAGTGTCCCCATGGTTTCAGAGGGATGAGGGGCAGTTTCTTCTTGGATTTGGAAAGAGAAAAAGGGAAGAAAGTGGAAAAGAAAAAAGTGGAAAGAAAAAAGTGGACGATGAGATGAAGAAAAGTTCCTAGGCCGAGAAGAGTGAGACTCGGAAAATCATAGTCTCCCAAGTGTCTTTGCTGTGCTCTGGAAGTGTCTGGGACCCCCATGAGCACATTCTCCGTGGCTGGATGACAATTATTCCAGAAAGGGTCGTTCTGGTTCTTGAACTGGCAGGTAGATTTGGGACACAGGCTTTGGCGAGTACAGTTCCAATGGGAGTGCTTTCTGGCTTGAGGTCAGTGTCTTCCCTCGGAGTCAAGCCCGGGCTGGACCAGCCATCCGGACCCAGTGCCTAACCTGCTTTTGTGAGCAGGGAAGAATCCCAGGGAGTGGGGGCGAGCTTGAAGCACCTGGGAGGTCCCCCTAGGTATTCCTGTTCAGGAGAATTACAACCTGAGGAAAGATCCTGAAATCCTAGGCAGTGCTCAAGTTCAGTCTTGCAGCATTAGATGATGGGAATAAGCCAGTTGGAGACCAAAGAAAAGTGAGGCACGAGTGCTGTCTATTTTCCTAGAAATATCTCCTTTTCTGTTTTAAGGAGACTTTTAGATTCTTCCCATTCAGTTCCCTGCTGATAACATACAAGTTCAGGGATTGTTTAAGCCCAACCCATAAAAGGTATGCTAACACATACTCAACTATATGTTTAGCTTATTCTTCAACATAAAATGGCAAATACATAGAATATTATTTTGTTTGGTTAGGGTAATTTTGTCATATAAACTCCAGGTAATGTTACAAAGTAAAAATACTTTCTCATATCATATATACTTAGCCATTATTTTCCCATTACAGTTATCCAGGTTATAGTGATATATATGTATATATATATCAATATCTCATATATATGTGTGTATATATATATTTTCTGGTAAAAATTAGTTATGGCCAATTAATCCTATGAACAGAGATGGACTAGAAGAGTATCTTTTTCCCTTTGGTACAAAGTTGTAACTAGCTTCTTAGTATAAATTTACCTTGTTAGCTCTAAATTTTTAAGTTTATCATTTATGTATGACAATGAGTATATGCCCAAATGATATTCCAAATGCCCAGGACTTTTTGCAATGATTTTGGTACTCTGCATTGTAAGATATCTTACAAAATACTCAAATGGCACTCTAAAGTGGAAGTTTTGATTCTTATAATTAAAAATGTATTCAGAGTAAATAATAAACATTCCTTTGTGTCATCAGGGCCAGAGCCCAGGGCCTCACATTTGAAATGCGTATACTCCACTGCTGAGACACATGCCTGATTTCACTAAAACCTTTAAAATTTCATTTTATACTAGAGGGTCCCAAATTTGCCTGCCTACTGGCCCGTTTTCAGAAAGAAAATTACTCAGCTCTCCCCTGGACATCTACCCTCTTAAGGGAACAAGCAGAAGATCCCTTCCAATTTCACCCCAGGCTACTCCTGCCCCTCCCCCCAGACCTGCAATCACTCCAGTGAGCTCTGAGGAGATCATCTCCCACTTTGGGAATCACTCTTTTAAACTGTGATTTGTCCCTTGGCTCTCACAAAAGACATAACACTTGGATGAATCACTGTGAAATCGTTCACCTTCTTTGTAAATGCTCACACTTAGAATTCATATTCAATGCACAAAAAGCAAAAGAAATGCCATTTGAACTAATAAAACGTGGATCTTTCAGGAAAAACATATAATTGACATTATTTGTATATACATCAGCACCCAAATCTACTAACAGAAAATCCATCTTGATATTCAGAAAATTAGCTTATTAAAAGTATTTGTTTTGTTCAATATAATCATATTGCACTTAAACGTCTACACATTTAATGGTGTTACCTTAAGATCTTAGTGACTGCGGTCTCCTTTTCCAGAAGATTCCTTGCCCTGATGCTGAAAACAGACTTCCGCAGCTGAAAAATTACAAGTATGGCCTTAGCTTTGGAATGTAAAGTCACGACATACTGGTGAATCATCAGATGCACGAAACAGATCATTAAAATATTAAACACACCTTTCCCCCCCACTACACACTAAATCAAATCACAAATTGGTTCTTTTAATTTTATTCTTCAATATTATTTTTATTCGGGCAGGGGGCTCTGTAAGCTCACTAGCAGGGGCATCACCTTACATCTGAATATAAGTTGTTCTGTTTCCAAAGACTAAAACATGGAAGTGGAACTGTGTTCCTGATCATTATTGACCAGCAAAGGCTTCCCAAACCCACATACATCTGCATTCCAGTTCTTGGTCTATGACTTCATTCTACTCTGGATGATGAGTTTAGGAGCTGTTTGGCCTGCCAGAAGGGAGACAAATGAAATAAGCTCTCAAGAGATTTTCCACATGGACTTGATTGAAGGGGACTCAAAGAGAGAACAAGTTCCAGAGGTGGATTTCCTAAGCAGAAGGTACATTCCCCAAACACTCTGTCCTGCTGAAAGTAACAGGAGCCAAGTAGAACGCCAGGGAGCACTAAACGGACAGGGAAGCCATCCTCAGAACAGCGTGAGCGAGTAGGACTTGAGTAGGCAGACCCAAGACAATCATTGAGCAATGATGGTTCACTCTGATCCGTAGGTTAGGCCAGCTAAACTGCAGGAGATATTCATGACTACTGGAGATAGGGCATAAATAGCATTCCAAGTTTTGGCCCTCTGAAATGGAAAAATTGAGTATAATCCATGATTGTATCAATCCCAAGGTGTATAGAGTAGATGGTGCAGAGGGGAGATGAAGGAGGGGTTAAGATGGGTTGCAGGACTTCAGTGGAGGAGATGAGGCTGCCTGGATGAGTCACAGAGATGTCACTGAAGAAGGGGAAGTTCTGTTGGGTTTTGGTAGATGGTTCAGAGTCTACATGGAGTAAAAGCCCCCCACTCTCCCAAATTGCCAAAGCAAACCTAGGAAAAAGGAGATGGGAGGCTTCTCTTTCCCCAGCTTCAAGCTGTACTATAAAGCTACAGTCATCAAAACTGCATTAATGACAGATTCTCAGACTAATGGAATATAATCGAGAGTCCAGAGACAGACACTCAGGTATATGGATAATAAATCTTTGACAAAGGAGCAGAAAGTAGGAAGTGGAGGTAGGAAAGCCTCTTTGACACATGGTGTTGGAAACTAGTCAGTCACATGCAAACACTCAGAACTCTTTCTAACACAAAGAAGAAAGTCAAAAGGGATTAAAGATCTGCTTTCAGACCTGGATCTACAAATTTCATTAAGGAAAACACGGCTAGAACACTTCATGATATTGAACCTAGAGATACCTTCAGTGAGCCAATGCCACCGGCCAAGTGGAAGCACTTGGGACTACATCAGACTAAGAAGCTTCTGCACCACTAAAGAAAAGACGGAAAGAATAAAAAAGACAGCCCCCAGACTGGGAGAAAGCAATTGCCCATCACCCATCTTACAAAGGGTTAATATCCATGACATATAAGGTACTAGGAGAACTCTACAGGAAAAAAACAAACATGAAAAAATGGGGAGAAGAAATGAACAGAAACTTTCTTAAAGAAAGTGTACAACTGGTAGAGTAATGGGTGTTCGATCATTGCATGACTGAAACTCAAACATGAAAGTTTTGTAACTGTAGCTCATGGTGATTCAATAGAAAAACTTGGAAAAAAAGAAAGCATACAGATGGCCAAAAGGCATATGAAAACATTCTGTGCATTAATCATCATCAGGGGAATGCAAATCAAAGCAACAATGAAATATCACCTCATACCAGTCAGATTGGTACACATTACAAAGATTTAAAATAATCGGTGTTCAAAAAAAAAAGGGGGCCGGAGCGATAGCACAGCGGGTAGGGCATTTGCCTTGCACGCGGCCGACCTGGGTTCGATCCCCGGCATCCCATATGGTCCCCCAAGCACTGCCAGGAGTAATTCCTGAGTGCAAAGCCAGGAGTAACCCCTGAGCATCGCTGGGTGTGACCCAAAAAGCAAAAAAAAAAAATAATCGGTGTTCATGGGGATGTGAAGGAAGAGGAACCCTCATCCACTGCTGCTGGGTCCAGCCTTTTTTGCAAACAATATAGACACTTCTCAGAAAACTAGGAATTGATCTCCCATATGATCCAGCAATTTCACTTCTTGGAATTTACCCCAACACCAAAACACTCTCTTCAGAAAAGACATTTGCACTCCTATGTTCATTGCATTACTGTTCAAATAACCCAAATCTGGAAACAAGGCAGATGTCAAAGAAGAGAAGACTGGTTAAGGAAACAACGGTGTTCAAACAATGGGTTACGACTCAGCTGTAAGGAGAAGTACAACCATGCAATCTGATGCTATGCTATGTGACTCTGGGGAGGACCGGGCTGAGTGAAGCTGGAAGGAAGGCACAGACTCAGCTCTCACTCATGTCTGGGATACGAAGAAGGAGAGCAGGGAATAATACCTGCCCAAAGGTGCTACAAACTGAGAACTGGTCTTTAGTAGGAAGCTTGGGGACGCAGAGGAGTAGGACACGGATGCAGAGAAGCAGACACAGCAGTGGTGGGTATGGTTCTGGGATAATATCTGGGATAATACCAGGAATATCTGGGATAATATCTGGGATAATACCAGGAAACATCTTTGCTAGCAAATAACTTTTTCTTTTTTGCATTTTGCAGCAGATCAAAGAATCAGGGGACGGGTCACAGAACACACTAGCACTTTTCTCTCATGGGAAGAAAGTGGTACCGACTCCCCACCCTCCGCTCCCTCAATCATGAAGCTGAATTGCTGGAATCATTCCTTAGAACTCTCTGGGGAATCTATTAATGGGCAGGCAAGGACAGAAGGACATTAAAAAACAGTTCCGGTGAAGTACACTGACGTCTTCCATGAGGTCAGACCCCAACACCTTCTTTTCCCTGCTGGAATGGTGCCTCTGGGTAACAGTGGACACCCGTGAGGGCAGCATGTCCAAGACAGGCTGTCCCCTCTGGGAGACAGATCCCCACCACGGAGGAGCATCTACTCAGACCCAGACATGTACACACTGGGAGGAAGGGGTGCAAGGAGACGGCTGTGGTCTCCATCTGTTTCCTCTCCAAGGGACAGTGCCACACCCCACTTAGCTACCCACCTCTGTGTTGGGTCATGGCCTGAGCTCAGGCATCTTCCCAAAGCCCCTGAGGTTTGGGCAAACCTTCATGGGAACCACAGTATCTAGGAAGGTTCTTCCAGAATTATCTGCCCTGCCTCTATCCCAAAGGGCTACCCACTCTCCTCGGCCCAGAACTTGAATGGAAAACAAAAATACAGCATTAATGTGTATAAGAGTCCGTGAGCAGTTCTAAAGACTAACAGCAGACACCGTAGAAGGGTTTCCATTTAACTTTGAACCGCTCATGAAGGAAACAAGAAAGTTGTGGATACCTAAGGAGCTCCAACCTCCATCAATCCCCTATGTCTACCTAACGCCTACCAATAAATGCTCGACAGCTTCCACGGGCATCTAGACAACTATATGCCTACCTGTTGTTTCTCTCATGCAGACGGAGAGTCTAGGTAATCTCTTTGGCTTTGCTTGTTTGGTAAAGCTGCACACATTTCTTTTATTCTTTGTTTTTTAGAGTGAAAATACAATTCATTTATTTTAAGTTATTACATGTTTATTTCACAAGAGTTGCTTTTTAGAAATAAGGTCATGTCAGCAATCCCACTATTTATATTTTATTTATTTTTAATTTACTATTATTGTTATTATTATTTTATCGAATCACCATGAGATGAAGCATTACAAAGCTGTTCACGATTGGGTTTCAGTCATACATTACTCCAACAACCGTCCCCTCCACCAGTGTACATTTCCTAGCTCACATTTATTTTTTAAAAAATTTTAATGAATCACCATGAGATATAGTTACAAAGCTCTCATGATTGGGTTTCAGTCATACAATGATCGAGCACCCATCCCTCCACTAGTGTTCATTTTCCACCACCGATTTTCCCAGTATCCCTCCTGCCACCCCTAACACACCCCGTCCCCTGCCTCTATGGCAGACAATTTCCTTCTTACACTCTACTATTGGGCATTCTGGTTTGCAATACAGATCCTAAGAGGCTATCACGTTTGGTTCTTTATCTACTTTCAGCACACATCTCCCATCCCGAAACATCCCTCCAACCATCGTTGTCTTCGCGATCCCTTCTGTATCCCAGCTACCCTCTCCCCCAGCTCGTGAGGCACGTTTCCAGCCATGGGAGCAATCATCCTGGCCCTTGTCTCTACTGTCCTTGGGTGTTAGTCTCATATTATGTTATTTTATATTCCACAAATGAAGCACACGTTTCTTTGTGCGAAGGAAAATCAGGAACTCTGAGCCACATACACTGCTCTGCAGTGCCCTCATCTGGCCGCAAGCTATACTGACAGCCCAGCAGAGCTGCAAACCCTCCCGATAAATCAGGTTTGCACTGACCTTGTAAAACACAGGACAGTAGTAGGTGTGCATTCTGGACGCAAGAAGAGCTGTCCACCAAAACCTGTAAAAGGCCCTCTCCGATGGTTTTTATTTTGCTTTGTAAATCTAATACATTTGACTCTACAAAGTAGTCTTTGAATAATGACCAGAATAAATCAATGAACCTGCTTGAAAACCTACTGAGACTGTTCTTTGGTCTTCAAATTGCAATTAAAACAAATTTTTCTGGAACTGTGCACTTTAACCTGCAACTTAAGAGCTTGGGCATTCAACTCAGTTTTCGCAGTGTTTATTTCTGGCTAAACACTTTGAGCAATGACTGAAACAGGCTTTTAAAATATTGTCTGCCATGGAGGCAGGGGGAGGGTGGAAAAGGGGGGGGTATACCAGGGATACTGGTGGTGGGGAATGTGCACTGGTGGAGGGATGGGTGTTTGATCATTGTGTGACTGTAACCCAAACATGAAAGCTTGTAACTACCTCACGGTGATTCAATAAAATCTAAAAAATTAAATAAAATATATTTAAAAATTTTTTACATTTCCTACCTCATCTTCCATTTTTTAATGTGGGAGATCCCCTTAGAGTGTCAGAGCCTGGGCCTTTTGGGCTGGGGCTCCCAGGAACTGGGGCACTGTCAGGATGCGATTCACAGAGTTTCTCTGTCCTCTGAACTTCCTACAAACTGGCGTCGGGCAGACTCACCCTTCATTCCCATGCCAGGCTGTAGGAAGTGCTGGAACCGTCTGTCAGTAGGCACCGTGGGCTGCTGCTCTTTGGTGCTCAGAGTACTATGGCTTCTAGCTTAGACCACTGATTCAGTTTGCGAAGCTGTCTATTCCTTTGGTCTCCTTTTTTAAATCACTAGGAACACTTTTATAATGAGCTCATTCCCCTCATATAATTTGGTGTGTCTATTAGTATGGACTGGAGTGATAGCACAGCGGGTAGGGTGTTTGCCTTGCACATCACCGACCTGGGTTCGATTCCTCCATCCTTCTTGGAGAACCCGGCAAGCTACCGAGAGTATCCCGCCCCCATAGCAAACTCGGCAAGCTACCCGAGGCATATTCAATATGCCAAAAAACAGTAACAAGTCTCACAATGGAGACATTAGTGGTGCCCATTCAAGCAAACTGATGAACAGCGGGAGGACAGTGCTACAGTCTATTGTCTAATTAATAGTATAACTCGTATGGGAAGGACGTGATAAATATGAGATTATTTTATTGTTATTTTTCCTCCCAAGCAGTGCCCAGAGGTCTTGGAACTCCTGCTAGAGCAAGTGGGCGTGTAGTTCAATGCTCAGTTCTGGTGGTCCAGGGTATCTCTTGAGCCTTCGCCGGCGGGACCTTGGGCTTCTGAGGCTCTACCCCGAGATGCTCTGAGGGCCAGGAAGTGCAAGGAAGAGAACCAAGGTCCTGCACATTCAAGGCATGCAGCTCCAGCTCCTGTGAGGACACCCACACTGTAGTTTTGACATGATTTGTCTATTTTAATATCTTTTTATGGTCACCAATTACTACTTGAAAAACCTCAACACGAGGAAGTCGGAGAGGTAGCCCAGCAGGGAGGGCGCTTGCTCGCCATGTGGCCGACACCAATACGATCCCCAGCACCCCATACGGTCCCCCAAGCTCCACCAGGAGTGATCCCCGAGTGTCGCCAGGGGTGGCCTCAACACCAAAATAAATATTCACATGCAATGTAGGATCTCAATATACTCGATCTCTTAAAGCCATTGTCCTTACTGAGGGCCAGTGCTGGCCCGAGCCGTTGGCAAAGCTTCCTTGATCTCAGCCATACACGATGCTCTGAGCTCCTTTCAAGTCCCACTCTAAGATGCCCTGGTTTACTGCAAGAACCGAGTCCACTCTCCAGGGACATGCACTGCTACTGAGTTACTCTCCATTGCAAGTGTTTTCCATTGGAAAATGGAAATGCTGGTGAAACCGGCCCCTCTGCTCCTTAAAGACTATGATCCGGGAGGTCTACTAACCCATTTTGGCACCCAGCGGCCTAATACAGAAATGCATCTAGACACTGAACTGAGCTAAAATATCAGAAATCCAAAACCGCGCAGCCGCGAGCTCATATAATCTTCATTCTCAGCAATGGAAAACAAATTATCAAATGATGCCTTTTCGGCAGGTTTGATTGTTGGGGGAAAAATTCCAAATAATAATAGAGAGTTTTCTGTTGAAATTTTGAAAGTATCCAAAGTATAGAGAGAATAAAGTGAAGATCATTAGCCACCCAGGTAAGGGGGTTGGTGTGGGAGGGGGTATATTGGGGTTCTTGGTGGTGGAACATGTGCACTGGTGAAGGGATGGGAGTTTGGTCATTATATGACTGAGACTTAAACCTGAAAGCTTTGTAACTTTTTTCACGGCGATTCAATAAAATAAAAATTAAAAAAAAAGAAAATGGAAATGCTCTCCATTAGAAACATTTTCTTGTTTCTGATTTAATTTCAGGTGCAGGGTTTTGCTTAACCTTTTTCTTATGACATCTCTATCTTTTCTCCCCCTCAAGACTCTTGATTAATAAAATGATGAGATGACAGAAATATATTATCAAACTCTTGCACCATTAAAAGTTATGAGGGATGACAGAATGATACTCCATCGTTTCACATTAGTTCTCTTTCCTGTTTCATAGACAGCATCTAAGAATGGTAATACCTATAGCAACACAGCAATACAATGAATAATATTTTATTTATTTGCTTGGTTGCTTTTTGTATTTTGGGCCATACCTGGCAAGGCTCAGGGGTTCCTTGTGGTTCTGCACTCAGGAATTACTCCTGATGGTGCTCAAGGAATCAAACTCGCTGTGTGCAAGGCAAATGCTCTCCCCACTGTACTATCTCTCCAGCCCCCAAAATTCAATTAATAAATATACAAAAGGTGCTTTCATCTTTGCTGACCATTCTCCCTCTTATTTGAATTATTGTACTATATTCATATGATAAAAAACCTATTATTTATGACATTGTTTATGTTAATCTTCAGGCAGTTGTAGCTCTACACAGAATCATATTTCTAATTCTTACCGCCAATCTTATGGTGTCTTTAGATATGATAGCCCATTTCCTGGATGCCAGAGTCACAGTTTTCTTTCCTAGGGTTACTCTATTTCCTTCTGGCATGAATCATCACTACTGAGAAGTCAGATAGTAACTTCACGTTCTTCACAGAAGCAATTGTTCATTTTGAGTTGGATACAAGTTATAAAAGTTGAGCGTCTGGGCTGGAGCAACAGCACAACAGAAGGGATGCTTGCCTTGCACCTGATCCAGTGAGGTTCAACCCTCAGAATCCCTTACAATCCCTCAGGCTATGTCAGGAGTGATTCCTGAGTGCAGAGCAAGGAGTGAGCCCTGAGCTTTGCCAGATGTATCCAACCCCAAATATTAGGCTTGATTCCTTTTTCAAAAATTATGCATCAAACCTAGATTTTTCTTCTAAAATGCCTTCACCTACTTTTCACAAATTCATTTTTCTAGTTTTATTGAGAAAAAGTTTACTTACATCATTGTATCCAAATTTAATATGTATCATTTGAGTTATTTTTCAGTTTTAGATGTTTTTAATTTCTATTGCAGTTTCTTCTATGTACCGATTTAAAAGTGATTTTAAATTTTCCAAATGTATGAGTTCTTTTGTGGCTGTTACCTGGTTTCTAATTCTATTAATTTTCTTTAAATAGCATCTTTTTTGGGGGGGATATTTATTTGATATATTTTTAGAATTCTTCTGTTGCAAGTGATTGTGTTTTGTAAATTAGTCCTGTGTTCTGTGTTAGAATGTATATTCTCTGGTCATCGAATAAAGAATTATATAAATGTCATTACATCTTCTAGTAAAAGATATATATATTTCAAGTCCTCTAAATCCTTATTAACTTTCCTGGCTATCATAGACATATTTTAAACTCAATCTTCAAATGAATCCTCATGGATAGTTACTATCTCTATTTTGCAGATGAGAAATCTGAGGTTTGCATAAAGTAAGCTCTCTAAGGTTATCCAGATAATAAAGTGCAGAATTATGACTATCACATTGGATTGTGCCACTTCATTGTTCAAATCTTTTCACTATATCATGATGTCTATGCAAAATGTCACTAGGATTAAGAGGACTTAAAAAGAAAGCATTTTCTAAACTACATTGTAACAAAACATTTGCTTGACTTAAAATATTTGGCAGACACAGAAAAGAAATTCTCATCTCCAATCCTAATATAAATTTTATTTTATTTTTTATTGTTTTGCTTTTTGGGTCACACCCGACAACGCTCAGGGGTTCTGGCTCTGTACTCAGGAATTACTAGTGACAATGCTCAGTGAATCATATGGGATGCCAGGGATTGAACCTGGGTCAGCCACGTGCAAGGAAACTGCCCTCCCCACTGTAATATCACTCCACTCCCCTAATATAAATTTGAATCTAACCAATTTTTCATTTGTTCAATATATTATATAATTGATTTATTCAAATAACACTGGTGCACTGAGATCTGTGAGTTTCTCTAATTCGGGAAAGGTAATATAGAACTTACACTTTACATGTTCTCCCTCCTTAAACTGAGGCTTTATCAGACTTGTAATTAATCATAATAATAATCCAATCTCTTCAATCACCAGCTAATTGACACAGAACTCAGATGAGACGAGAGATCTTCTTAGGAAGTTGGGAGCTCTTGGATTTAAGAGCCATGGCCATTTATTCAATTAGTAACCTACCCTTCAAAAAGAAGCCATTTCAATGGAGAGAAATCCCCAACGAACATGATATGGAGCCTACCAACATTTTTGATGAGTTCTTAACAGCAGATTTCTGTTTCTAATTGGGGAAAAAGGTTTTACAGGTCTTATTTTCCTTTTACTTTCTGAAATTACTAACATACTGATAATAAATATGGAAATGCACATGGAAACGTACAAAATAATGAACAGGGCCTGAGAGATGTCATTTCTGTTAGAAAGGTGTAGTGTAATTATTATAATAAGCCACTTTATTGAATAAGTCTCCCACAGAAAATACAGTAATTGGAAATAAGCAATTACTCAAAATTACACAGGTTGAAGGTGGTACCTCATTTGACAGTATGTGAATATTTCATGCACCTGTGAACTAAAAATTAATCCCAAAGGCCACAGGACAGATCATGCGTATGACAAGATGTTGCCATAAAATAAAGCCTTTGGTGCAGTGAATGTTTTGTTTTGAAAGAATTTTAACAGATGATTAGTGTCAGTGGCAGCAAAACTAACTTGGTCATATGAAAAGGTTTGTAAAGGTAAATATTGCTGTGGTATCATGCTATTCAACTTTGAAATATATTTTGGAATATGAATTTTGTGTAAAGAAAATTTTCCATGATAGGTAAAGATTTCTATTCTTAAGTTGTCTCATCACTACAAGCTCTGAGCCCTGAAAAAAATGCATAAAAACTAAATACATATATACATATGCATGTATATTTATATAAAACCTATGTACATACACACATAGACACACGTGTGCACACACATAGCACACAGAAACAATCATATGTAATTGCCACTCTTCCTTTGGGTTCTGGGACATATTTGCGTGTGAATTTTTTTTAAAATTTTTTTTGGGGGGGTGGATCATACCCAGTGATGCTCAGGGGTTACTCCTGGCTCTGCACTCAGGAATGACTCCTGGCGGTGCTCTGGGGACCATATGGGATGCTGGGGATTGAACCAAGGTTGGCCTCGTGCAAGGCAAACGCCCTACCCGCTGTACTTTTGCTCCGGCCCCAAAATATTTTTTTTTCACTTGTGAATTTCACTAGCTCGTAATCTCCCAGAATAAGACTGGAATTCCTGACATGCTGGATTCTCTATGGAGTAGCTCTTATCTAACTGGTTCATGGAATGTATTTAAAGAAAAAATAAACTTAAAACAAAATTTAGGCCATTACCTGGGGATGCTCACAGATCGAACCCGTGCCTCTTGCATGTGAAACATGTACTCAGACTGTTGAACTATCTCTCTGGCCCTAAAGAAACATCATTGTTTGTTGTTGGTCTGTTTGTTTGGGCCACACCTGGCTATTCTCAGGTCCTACTTCCGTTCTGCACTCAGGGATCACTCCTGGCAGGGCTGGGGGGCCGTAGGGGGTGCCAGGGATCGAATCTGGCTTGACCTTGAGTAAGGCAAACACTTTAATCAAAGAAACATCTTAAAGGACTTTGTCTCTCTTTCCTCTTCTACTTATGAAGTGATTTCTTGAAATGACCATGGCGAATCAGATGACAGCTGCAATGGAAGGTTACTTGTCTGAGAAGCATCATCTCCCTTCACGAATCGGAAGGGCTGCTTAAACTAATGAGAAAGTAGGGGGTAACTTCATCGTCTTGGTCTTCATGCCTTTCGGTTCTCTGACCAGGCTCCAGTGACTAAAACAGCAGGGACATCCCTGCTGACCAGCCGTGTCTCTAGCACCTCTCTCAGCTCTGTTCTCATACCTGTGCTGACGATGTGAAGGAGGAGAAAGAGCAGGACTGTCTATGATGAAACATTAGATACGTTTAACACACAGTGTGCACGGGTAAGAGATGACAACAGCTGGGTCAAGTAAAATGATACAAATAACGAGACCACACAACTGCAGGTGAGAGCTCCTATGAGCAAGAGAGATAAAGATGGAAAATCTATAGGTATTTTTAAAACCTAAGTGGATTTTGTGATTCTGGAGAAGGTGCCAGATGAATCTTCCCTTGCTGCTGTTTGTGAAATTAAAACATATTGCACAACCATAATGCCTAAAATGAGAAGAAAGAGAGAGAGAGAGGAAGAGGGAGAGAGGAAGAGAGAGAGAGGGAGAGAGGAAGAGGGAGAGAGGAAGAGGGAGATTGGGAGAGGGAGAGGGAGGGGGAGACAAAGAGGGAGAGAGAGAGGGAGAGGGAAAGGGAGAGATAGAGGGAGGGGGAGAGGGAGAGGGAAAGGGAGAGATAGAGGGAGGGGGAGAGGGAGAGGGAGAGAGAGATATCTGCCATGGAGGCGGGCAGGAGTGAGGGTAGTTTGGGGGTTGGGAGGGAAACTGGAGACACTGATGCTGGGAAATACACCTGTGGAGGCATGGGTGTTGGAACATTGTATGACTGAAACCCAATCATGAACAGCTTTGTGATGCTCTATCTTACGGTGATTCAAAAAAAAATGAAAATTAAAAAATAGCCCCCAAAGATATTGCACTCCGAGAGTACCAGGCAGCCTTCTTCGTCTCCCATTAAACACAGCATCTTTGACCTTCAGGTCTAAGCAGCCAGGAAACAGCAGCAGTCAGACCGGCGGAGATACTACTGTAATAAAACGGAAGGAGAAGAGGAACCGAATTCAAAGGAGAGGAACGCCTAGAAAAAAAGAGCAAACCAGAGCTCCGACGACAGCTTGACTCCAAGCCTTCTCTGACCACACAGCATTGCACCACGAGCACTAGAGCAGAAGCCTTCAAGTTGGCCTGCAAAAGGTGCCCAGTCCTGGACTGAGGGACCCAGTGGACCCCTAAGGAATGGGGCCACGAGGGAGTGCCAACGAATTACATCGAAACCCAGTAGGAAGAATCATACCATGAAACGTTCTGCAAAAGAATCACCAACAAGGACCCCCTCCTGCTCTGCCGGTTGAGAGCAGCAGATGCGCGTTGGCTCAGGAGCCCCCTGCCCTGCATCCCTGAGTGAGTGCGAACACAAACGCAGTGCTCTGGGAGCACGGGAGCCTTCTGCAAAGACGTCTACACACGGAAAACCCACTCTTGCTTATATAACTCGCTTGTTTTCAGCATTCTTCCCGTTACTGTGAACGCAGCAGCCACCAGTGATCTACACAGCGTCTTCCAGCCAAGGAGGGCTGTACTGAGGGGTCTGCCTACGCCCGCCCCGCCACATGTGGGGGCTGCAGGGGGCTCCCGTCATCTCCCTCTTCTCTCCCCCAGCTCCATCTGCAGGAGCACTGCAGAGAGGCTGAGCTATTATTTTCGAAATTTCTCTTAGAAGGGCAGAAGCCCCGAAGGTGAAAACAGGCGGTTCTCTCTCCCCGTCTCCTTTAAAGTGAGTAAATGTTCATCCTGAAAATTACAGATCAGGCCGAAGGACCTGCCTGTGCCGAGTGACTGGGACAAATCAGCAAACACTCTATAATCACACAGAAAATTACAAAACCTTGTACGGCAATCAACAGGGCTTTGTCAAGAGGAAATCTTTCCAGAACAATTTGCTTTACTTCTTGAGTGCTAAGACACCAGGTAGGTAATGGGGGAAACACTGAAAAAAAAATTTTTTTAAATGAAGACTGAAAAATAAATCAGCTCCTAGGCTGATGAAACATATTATAGGGTGCTCAGGGAAATGGCTGTCTGAAGGGTCGTTTTGCGTAAAAGTCATTTGTTCTGGTTGAGGAACGTAGGTCTATTTGCCGAGTCTGACTTCGCAGCATGCTTGATGTTGATAACCTTTCTTATCTGGCGCAACAGAAACACAATGTACAGTGGTGCCAGGTGCCACGAACAGATTTAATTCACACAGGAAACTCTGAAAGTCAGAATTATTTGTCTCCCATGCTGATGCAGAGTGGAATCAGCCTTAAGGGTCTTCCTTCTCTTGCTCTGCATCCCCCCCCCCAACCACAGGCTGTCCTTGGGGGTCCCTCTCTGCAGGGTGCACCTTCCTCCTCAACCATACCCTCTTCCTTCTCCTGCGAGGATTTGGGAATTCACCTTGACTCCCCCTCATTCTTTTCCCTGTCATCCACTGCCACGTGCTCCTTCCCTTCAGCCCAAAGGCTTCTAGAGTGCACGAGTCACGGTGAGATTCGCAGAGCCCAGAAGCGTGCAGGATGAATGGGCACAGCTGCCCCACAGAGCCCTGGCAGGATGACCAAGTGAAGGGCGAAGACTGGAATGAATGACACGTGCAAACCAAACAGACTGACACTGATCGTGTTTCCCCAGATTTTCTAGAAGTGTCAGCTGCTAGTTGTGAAGGGTGTTCACAAGTTTGCTCTACATTTAGCAGAAAACACAAGCTCTCTGCTTAGGAAGAGGGGAGGGGAGAGGAGAGAGAGGAGGGGAGGGAGAGAAAGGGAGAGAGAGGGAAGGAGAGGGAGAAGGAGAGACAGACAGACAGGGACAAAGAGAGATAGACAGAGATAGAGAAAGACAGAGACAGAGACAGGAAGACAGAAACAGAGACAAAGAGAGGAGGGAGAGGCAGAGACAGAGAGAGACAGAGAGAGAAACAGAGAGAGCACTCAGTGCCTCCTTGCTGGGCAAATTGAATGTTGGGCGAAGGCAAAAACCAGGGTATTTCCCAAGAACTGTAGAAATAAGTACCAGGAGGTTGACCCCATGGCTTCGAGGCTGGCCTCACGTTCCGGGGAAAGGGCAACTCAGAGAAGGGATCACCAACTACATTGTAGTCGAAGGCCATGTGGGGGAAGGGAGTTGCGGGCTGAATGAGGGCTAGAGACTGAGCACAGCGGCCACTCAACACCTTTATTGCAAACCACAACAGCTAATTAGAGAGAGAGAACAGAAGGGAATGCCCTGCCACAGTGGCAGGGTGGGGTGGGGGGGAGATGGGATTGGGGAGGGTGGGAGGGACGCTGGGTTTACGGGTGGTGGAGAATGGGCACTGGTGAAGGGATGGGTTCCCGAACTTTGTATGAGGGAAGTATAAGCACAAAAGTGTATAAATCTGTAACTGTACCCTCACGGTGATTCTCTAATTAAAAATAAATAAATTATAAAAAAACCAGGGTATTTAAGTATCCCAAATGTCCAATAACAGAGAAGTAGATGAAGAAGTCGCCATCTATAGACACAGTAGATTATTTAGCAACTGCGAGAAAAGATAAGATCTGAAAGTTTGCTGAAACTCGGATTAAAGTGGAGGGTGTTGGGTTTGGAGCGATAGCACAGCAGGTAAGGCATTTGCCTTGCACACGGCTGACACAGGTTCGATTCCCAGCATCCCATATGGTCCTCTGAGCACCGCCAGGAGTGATTCCTGAGTGAAGAGCCAGGAGTAACCCCTGTGCATCGCCGGGTGTGACCCATTAAGTCCAAAAACAAAAAAGTGGAGTGTATCATGTTAAGTGAAATAAGTCGGAGGGAGAAGAACAAGTAGCAGACGGTGTGACTCATCTGTGGTCTACAGACAGATGAAACAAGGGAACAGACACCATCAAGTAGGACAAAGCCCTGGCCTCCGATGACAAACTGAGGTGACCAAACAGGGAGATGCGGTGGTGTGTGTGGGGGGAGTAGAGGAGGGGAGGGAGTAGGTATACTAGAAGTGACATAAGGACAGGGGTGAAGGGGCTGGGGCACCGTGGGGATGATGAAGATGTATCAACTTGAACGTTTTTCAGCAGAACCATGAAAGTTCACTGTTGTAGCCATATTCCTTTAACCAGAATTAACACAAAAATAAAGCTTAGGGTTTGATTTCAATCATATGAGTAGGA
Source organism: Sorex araneus (assembly GCF_027595985.1). Classification (NCBI taxonomy): domain Eukaryota; kingdom Metazoa; phylum Chordata; class Mammalia; order Eulipotyphla; family Soricidae; genus Sorex; species Sorex araneus. Next base: position 292,489,683 of record NC_073302.1, read on the forward strand.
AATCACAGCCTAATGTCCCTCTGCTTGGGAACCAAAACACTCCTCCCAGGACATTCAGACTTGTCACTGACTCGGGGGAAGAGGACCCGCTCTCTCTCCAGGTGGGGAGAGGCTAGATCAGAAAACTGAACTGACTTTCTGCCGCCTGCACAAGACACATCTGAACGGTCGGGGGAAACTCAGACCAAAGCCAAGGCTTTGGACAATAATCTTAGAGGCAAAAAAAAGACTTTTCAAAGGTGGGGGTGGCCATATTATATAAGAAACATAGACTTTAAAATTAAAACAGGCTCTGAGGGACAGATATGGTCATTTCTTAGAGATCAAGAGACCGATACAGGTAGAAGGACTCACAATCCTCACCATGTGTGCACCTAACGAGGGCCATCAAGACAGCTCAAACAAGTGCTAATGGTCACAGAGGAGATACTGACAGCAACACCAGTGTAGTGGAGACTTCATCCTCCTCCACCACTGCTGGGTAGATCAACTAGGTAGCAATTCAGCAAGGAAACGCTGACCGTGAGGAAAGAAATGGAAGAAATGAACCTAGCAGACATACATAGGATCCTTCCTCCGCCCCCCCCCCCCACCAACCACCACCACCCAATTGACTGCACACCCTTCTCGAGGGCACGTGGGGCATTCTCCAAGAATAATCAAATCCGGGGGCATTAAACAGAGCTTCATACAAATAAAAAGACAAAACTCACATCAATTCTCCCTTCACAACACAATGCTTTGAAAATGGAAAATAATTACTCAGAGAAATGAGGAAAAAACACATAACAATGAAAAATAAATTTTAAAAAGGGATTTTTTTCTGAGCCAAATAAAAGACAATTAAAAAAAGAGTTTCTGAAAATAACATAAAGATACCCAGTTAGGGAGCAACAAACGACCAAAGGCAATGGCCCAGGGGAATTGGTCTGAAAGACGGGGTCAGAGTGGGGTGTGTGGATGGGTTGGGGGGTATCGGGGTGTCTCTGAGACACTGTGGAGGGGGAAGGTGCTTTACTGGGTGGGTGTAGTGTTGGAACAAAACACGCATGAAACGACCACTAATCGTCCTGCCGATCACAGTATCTCAGTTAAAATGAAAGCCACATCGTGAACGAGAGAGGTCTCGGTGTCCCTGAAGGTGAGGCCCTCCAAGGACAAGGAGGGGAAATGCCTGTTTCCTGCCTTGCCTTTGGGCTCTGTACAGACCACACCACTGCCGGGAGGTGTGACAGCGTGTCTCTGTGCTGCTTGCCGGGGAGAGGGACGAGCATTTTAAAATTGTGGCAAAGGTAATCAAGCAGAGCTATTTTTAACCCGTCTCTCTGCAAGGTCAGGTTGCCATGGGAATGACTCGGGGATGCTCAAAGCCAGGGCAATTACACGGGGAGAGTGGGGCTTTGAATGAGTCTCCCTGCACTGCTGCACGACACTCCTGGCCACGACACACCCTCGGCCACACTGCCGTTCAGTGCCGTGGTGTGGGTTGCTGTGCCTGCACCTGTACAGAGATACACCTGGTGCATTCTCAGTATGGGTATTGCAGACCATCAACCCGAAAGGGGAGAGAGAGAGAGAGAGAGAGAGAGAGAGAGAGAGAGAGAGAGAGAGAGAGAGAGAGAGAGAGAGAGAGAGAGAGAGAGAGAGAGAGAGAGAGAGAGAGAGAGAGAGAAAGAGAGAGAGAGAGAGAGAGAGAGGAGAGAGAGAGAGAGAGGAGAGAGGGGGCGGGGAGACAGAGAGGGAGACAAAGACATACAGAGACAGAGACAGAGAGAGACAGAGACACAGAGGAAAAGTACTTGCCATAGAGGGAGGCAGTGGAGGGGGCATGAGGGAACTGGGGAGCTGGTGATTGGTGTTGGGAAACACACACTGCTGAAGGGAAGCGAGCTGGAATACTGTACGGCCGAAACCCAACCATGAACCACTTTCTCACTGTGTATTTCACTGTGATTCAATCTAAAAGACTCAATTAAAAACAAAGTTAAAAAACCCACGAAGCACAAACACAGCCTCTTCTCGTTCATTTACGCTCCGTCGAGGCTTCCCTGAGGAAGGGAGTTGCATGGGACTCCGTGTCCAGTTTCCCTGGCCGGCGACTCTGCAGGTGCTACAGCCCCAGCATCTCTGGCCCAGCCGGGGTGAGTGGGCTCTGCAGGTGAGGCGCAGCTCTCTGGGGACTTGATCATGGCAAAGCAAGGGTCAGCCTTGCCACTGCCACTGCGGGGTCGGCGGAGAGGCTGCTGCACATAAGGTACAGTCCTCCGCTCGTATTGCCTGAATCGAAGCCTTTACCCAGCCAACATTCATCAGGAAGCATATGACCCTCAGAGTAGAGTTTCAGAGACAGGCCAGCTCCACTGTGCGGGGCGCAAAGGGGCCTCCTCATTCTGCATCGTCGGCCGTGGACTGTGCATTGGAATCAACTGGTCTTCCGGACCCAGGATTTCTACCAGCTCCCACAAACCCTCTCCCGGGCGCTGGACACCTGGGGTGTTTGCGGGGAGCAAGCATCTTTGTTAGTTCGCGTCAGGGGCTGATGGAAACGCTCCAGGGGAGGGTGACAGGGCAACCCTGCAGTTACTCTCTTACTTCAGTGAGTGAAAAAGAAATCGCTGTCAAAGGAGATCGAAAGGAGGCAGAGAGATCATTAAAGAAATGATCAATGGTTTGTGCAATCCCTTGACCTCACCCAACTGAAATGTGAGGTGGGGAGGTAGGGCAGCGGGCACACAGGAGCACACGTGCCGAATTCTCCCCAGACTCTCTGCCGCTCCCAATTCTACCACCCTTCCCTACCTCGACCCTGGCCAAGGGTCTTCTTCTGTTTTCGACACCAATTACAAAACCTTGTGTGCAGGAATTCAAGCGAAAAATCTTCGTGGGCAAGATTCAATCGTATGTTTCCAGAGGATGCCACTGGGAGTGACGGGAAGCAGCGGGCTGGGGGTGACGTGTCCTTGGCACAGTAATGACATCTCCTCTCCACACTGTCCCGGGCGTGAGCACTCGGGATGAACCGAACACTTTTGAATGAAAGTCGGCTTTTGAAATAAGTCTTCAAACAACAACAACAACAACAACAACAGCAGCAGCAACAGCAGCAACAGCAGCAACAACAACAACAGCAGCAACAACAGAAACAACAGCAACAACAACAATAGCAACAACAACAATAGCAACAACAACAACAGCAACAACAACAACAGCAACAACAACAGCAGCAGCAACAACAACAGCAACAACAACAACCTGTGCTCTGGTAGGTGAACTGCAAACTTGACACCAGCTGGCTGATACCAAGTTTCCATCCACATTTATGAGCTCTTGGTTCCTGCACTCTTGTGTTGGAATGTAAGTGTGGAGAGCGGTTAAAAATAACAGCGATAATGAAAGTGTCAAACTCTCGCAACAGAGCTATGGGCATTGTATGTGTATGCGAAAATGCATATTTCATGATATTTTCACTCAAAATCCAAAAGCAAAGGATGATCTCAGTTGAGCTCAAATGAAGGTCCTGATAAAAATCAAACAAATAATTCAAACGCAGAAGAAAGACACAGCAATCACTACGGGAAGTAGGAGAGAAAGAGAGCAAAGGAGAATAAACATATCCATGACAAATATGTTTGGAGCTTCAGTCTGCAAGCTAGAAAGGCTCCCTGTTGGGCACTTGGGGTGATACAGTGCGGTGAAAGTACATCTTGGTCGCTTCTCAACTCTCTACACCCTACAAAGTCTTACATGCTTCCCAAAAGACACCAAAAGACCATCCAGTTGACCAACTACCAAAAAAAAAGAGGCTAATTGCATTTAAATGAAAAGAAAAAAGCAACCATAAATAATGGCATCAGATTTGTCCTCTGCAATCTTTGGACTCTATAAGTTAGAGTAAACACAATTGTGGAAGAGTGAAAGGGTAAGATCAATCATGGAGTAAGAAGAAACAAAGGCACTAACCTTTGAGAATCACTCAGCTCCCACCGAGAACCAAGGAACTGAAGAAATGATGAAGAGAAGAAGTAAGATTTCTAACTCTTCCTCACTCAGGGAGGGGTGAGGGGCAAGGAGAGAGACAGGGCAGAGAGTCAATGCCAGGCCAAGCCTTGTTGGGAAGGAGTGTTAAGGGGAAAGCCCCAGAATCACGGAAAATGAAGGAGGGCACTGTCCTTTAGCATCGCGTGATGGGAGAACATGGCCTACTTGGTGATACGCCATGGAGTGCAGTGAACCATCTGAAAACTGGAAAATACACTCGCATCTTCAAAGAGAAATTCTCAGAAGGAATTACTGTAACGATTGATCGCTTTTCCAAACTCTTATGATATATCCTCTTCTGACCAGTGGAACCTGGTGGGGTGGACGGTGGGGTGGGGAAGGAGACTCATTTGCTTACTAAGTCCCTCAGACCACACGTGAGAGAGGACACTCGTGGAGGTCCCTCCTGCCACTGTCAGCCCTCGGGAAGCAGCACTTTGCCTGACTCTGGAGAAACTTGCCCTGGTTCATGTCCCAGCCGCAATAACTGGACACCTGGAAGGCCGGGAGCGTCGGTGGAACTGGGGCTGACTGTGTAGGGTCAAACCCCGCCTGCTGCAGCCTAGGAATGAAGAATCCAGGGAGCTCTCCTGCCCGTCACAGAAACCTTGGGCATAGCTCAGAGAAGTGCAGAATGTAAGCTCTAACGGTTTCTTCCAGAAATACAACCTTGCCCGTCACTCCTCCGTGGGGGGGTACCAGAGGTCAGGAAGCCACCTGACTAGGAGGTCCTCTGACACCTGCGCTTCCGGGCTGGGAGGGGCGGGGGGCTCAGAGAGGAGGCAACACTTACCTTCTGGTCAATGTACTTGCTGTCCTCGATGGCGGACCGTTTGGACGGCTCGCAGGAGGTGGGGGAGGTGGCCGGGAGGCTCCTCAGGAGGGACCCCGTGTCCTGCTGCTGGCGGTCGATGAACTGCTTCATGAAGCTTTCCCTGCGGGAGCAGGCACGGACAGCAAGCCTGGTGAGGGGCGGGCTCGAGGAGCGGGGATGGGGGGCTGGCGGTCGGCGGGCGGGAGTGAGGACAGAGCAGTGACCGAGGGGTGCAGGAGACACGCAGGAGCACGCTGGGCATGGGTCGGAACTGATCACTGAGATAATTCACCGGCAGGGACTCCCCGACCCTCCCGCTCCTCTTTGCCTGGGATAACGTTTCCGTAAGAGTCAGCAGTTGATGGTACTTTCGGGGTCCCGGGGGCTGGGACTCCTGCGTGTGTCTAGCCTGTGTCCGCCCTCCCCAGCTTCACTCCCCAGCCCCCCCCCCCGAGTGCCTTGGGGACGACCCAGCTGTGCCCACACCCCCGGGCTCTCGCACGCAGCCGCCAGCATGGTTGGTGGCAAACTGCCCTTGGATGTCCCCCGGAATAAAATAAATAAAATAAAAATAGGCTGAGTCTTATCTCTTATCCATAAGGAAGTATCTTTTAATAAATACGTTCTCCTCTTCTAAAAAGAGTGAATTCTTTTTGCTCTCGTTCATCCAAAGAACCTTTGAAAGATGATTTGACATGGAATTCATGTTTCTAACTCAAAAGCGTTCATCAAAAACTAGTACCTTCAATGAAAACCACCGCCGGACCTGGTGAGAATTTAAACCGCAGTTTTCCAAATAACCACTGATCTTAAGTTGAGTAATTTACTTCATATTTTAAGCTTTGGCTTTTGACTTAATTTGTTTGTTTGTTTGTTTGCCTGGGGCCACACCCAGTAGCAGCACTGTAGCACTGTCGTCCCATTGCTCATGGATTTGCTCGAGCGGGCACCAGTAACGTCTCCATTGTGAGACTTATTGTTACTGTTTTTGGCATACCGAATATGCGACGGGGAGCTTGCCAGGCTCTGCCATGCTGGCAGGATACTCTCGGTAGCTTGCCGGGCTCTTCTAGAGGAATGGAGGAATCAAACCCGGGTCGGCCGCGTGAAAGGCAAATGTCCTACCTGCTGTGCTATCGGTACCTGAGGCTAACTCTGGGCTCTGTGTTCTGGGATCACTTCTGGGGCTTGAGGGGACGACCTCGGGTGGAGAGGATCGAATCTGGGTCAGCCGCATGCAAGACAAGTGCCTGACCCACGGCACTATTGCTCCCATACCCCCGTGCCCCAACATTTGCTTTTATAATTTAAAAAGTGTATTTACCGTTTGCTCTCCCATTTGCATTTCAAATATTATGGCAATGCCTCCAGTCCTGTACTTTTATAACCTCCCATAACATTGTTTTCAAAATTAAGGGAGGGAAAAAAAATCCTATTTCACGATTCTGATGCAATTTGCAATTTTGAGCTATAGCTGGAAAAACCTCCTTTAATTAATTTTAAAAAAATAAGTGCTTTAAGGCATCTTCTATGCAATTGTACAGGAAGAGGGCAGAGGTGGTGGAAAATCAAATTAGCATGGGTAGGAATAGCCATCTTTAAATTTTTTTTTTTTAAAGGGCAAGATGAATTCTGTTGTACCCAGGCAGGGCACAAGAACCCGGCCAGTGGGCTGCGGTGTTTACTGAAAATAGAAGGGCAGCACAGGCAACTGTATCCTTACAATTAAGACTGAGGGGTGGAGAGAGACAGCCCAGCTGGCTGAGGTCAGTGGGACATGCTCCTCCCCATGGCTCCCCGTGCCCTGCCGGGACCCGGGCAGGGAACGCCTGGCACTGAGCTGAGAGCAGCCGTGGTACAGGCAGTGGCCCCAGACCAAGACTCAGAATCAAAGGCTGCTATTTACCTGCCACAAAACGGGGCAGCTTGGCCAGTGTCCTGGGAGACCCAAACCCAGGAGAGAGGGACAGTGGGCGTCTCGGAGGCCAGCTAGAGAGGTCAGTCCTAGAGAGGAAAGCCAGGACCGAGAGGGGGGTCCCTGATTCCTGGGGCGTCCTTCCCGGGGCCCTGGGAGAGGGGAGGAAAGGAAGGCGTCCATACCTGATCTTAGGGACCGTGAAATCCGAGGGAAGCTTGGAGATTTTCACCATCTGCGGTCTGTTGGGAAACTTTTCAAAGATCCGAAGGCGCAAAGGGAGTTTCTCTTTGGTGTCTGCATTTGCTTCGCTTTGCTTTAACTATATAAATTGGAGAAGAAAAAAAACAGAAAGAAGAAAAGAGAGAAATCTATAATCCCATGCTAGAGACCCGTCCAAATTTTGAGGCCAAGAAACGAAGAGCAGTTCTCGTAATGACCAGCAGATGGCAGCAGAGACCCGCGAGGCGCACAGTCCCCCGGCAGCGGGGCCCCTGCGGTAAACACCCCAACCCGCAGACTGAAGAACAGAAACTGTTTCAATCCGCCGCAGAAGCCACTTTTATGCCACGCATGATTTTCTATTGATTTATTTATGACTGCTAGCTTAATTAAACGACAAACTTTACTTTATAAATGTGGGGGAGAGAGTTAGAAATCAAAAGAGCTTTAAAAAACACAGGAAGACCCTAAAAACGTCAAGCAAGCTGGTGATTTATTCTAATAGGTCAGAAATAAAAACTCAAAAGGCAATTGCTCACTTGGTGCAGAAATGAGCTTTCTATTCACTTGCAGAGATCCCTGGAACGGTCCAGGTGACTGGCCTGCTAATACCTCTGGGAAAGATGACGGACGGGGTCTCTTTCCTTCCTTCCCACTCCTTACTCCCTCCCCTCCTTCTTTCCTGTTTTCCTCTGGTAGTGCTCAGGGCTTATTTCTGGTTCTGCGCTCAGGAATGAGCTGAGCTGGGACCCATAATGGGGTGTTGGGGATCGAACCCAGGTTGGCTGCATGTAAGGCAATAGCCCTACCTGTTGTGGTGTCTCCTCTCCCCCTCCCTCCCCCTCCCTTTCCCTCCCCTTCTTTTCCTTTAGTCCCTTTCCCTTTCCTCCTTCCCTTCCCTTTCCCCTTCCTCCTTCCCTTCCATCCCTTCCCTCCCTTCCCTCTTTTTCTTTCTTTCTTTCTTTCTTTCTTTCTTTCTTTCTTTCTTTCTTTCTTTCTTTCTTTCTTTCTTTCTTTCTTTCTTTCTTTCTTTCTTTCTTTCTTTCTCTTTCTCTCTTTCTTTCTTTTTTCTTTCTTCTCTTTCTTTCTCTCTTCTTTCTATTTTCTATCTTTTTCTCTTTCTTCCTTTTTTTCAAGTCTTTCTATTCTGAGAATTAGGTTTCAGAGTACCCCAGAACTTTCATAATAGCCCTGACCCGCCCAGTGGACATTCTCCACATGGATCTGGCGGGCAGGACTCTGCCCCAGAGAGTGAGGGGCGCCCCCTCCCCACCAGGCTGCCTCCCGGCTGCCCCCCTACTCTCTCCAGGGCTTCCTTTCCTTCTGACTCCACTGCACAACCACAGACTAGCCTCCCCGGAGGCCCCCAGTCTCCATACCTGCTTCCCAACCTCCTGATGCCCCGGGGACGCCCTCAGGGCACTCCCGGCAGCTCCAGAATGGCCCAGGGGCAGGTCTCAGGGTCCCCGCTTCTCATGCCTTCTGCTATTCTTTTGTTTGTTTGTTTGTTTTGCTTTTTGGGTCATACCCTGCAATGCACAGGGGTTACTCCTGGCTCTGCACTCAGAAATTACCCCTGGCAGTGCTCAGGGGACCATATGGGATGCAGGGAATCGAACCCGGGTCGGCTGAGTGCAAGGCAAACGCCCTACCCGCTGTGCTATCGCTCCAGCCCCCCTCCTGCTATTCTTTTGTTTCCTATCACCTGTCTTGGGTTTGTGGAACTATTCGCAGGTGCCACAGAACAAGCTTTTTCGCTGGAGCTTGCTTGAGGCCGCACCTGTGGTGCTCCAGGCTGACTCCTGGCTCTGTGCTCCAGGATCAGCCCTGGCGGGGCTCAGGCATCAAACCCCGGTTTTCCCTCTTGCCAGGAAAACGCCCGACCTACGGTCCCCTCTCTCTGGCCCTCCAAGGGGAGACACAACTCTCCCCTGCTCAGCGGCCAGGCCGGCCGGAGATCACTCAGTTCTGAGACAAGGTCTGGCTCGGCTGTGCTGGGAAGGGCTCCGTGTCCCGTCCCAGGCCGAGCGCTCAGCCCCGTCTGCTCCGGCCGCTCTCACCGACACCTGCTGTCCCCCAGGGATTCTCCCACTGACCTGCCAGGCTTAGCGGGTTCCCTGACTCGGGATGTTGCTGCAGCTGAGGAAGCTTGCCTGGTGGGCGGCCGCTGGCCCCCCGCTCCCGGGGGACGCTCAGCACCCTCAGAGTGTCACGGTTCCGGTGATGACAGTGACAGAGAATCCAGGCCCCCAGCACGCAGCCCACACGGCGGCCACGGGCCCGGGCGCTGTGTGCATGGAAAAGGGCTGGCTCCGTGCTTATTGACACAGGGGGCGGAAAATGACCCGTCTCGGCGAGAGGAGTCCAGAGCGAAGCAGGAGCAGCTGTTAGCGTGTTTGGTCAGACCGAAGGGAAAGCGCAGCAGGGTCGGGCCGGAGACGGGCCCGGGAGGACGGAGCGAGAGCAGGTGCTGGGCCTGTGTTTGCTGAGTCATTTATCGGGCCAGTGAACCGGGCGCTTCTAAGTCAAAGCCGCTGGCCTGGTTCTGCACTAAGCCGAGGGCTCAGGACAAATAACGCACCACAGGGAGACACGGTCCCTTCCCGGGGGTGGACGCGTGCTGGGAGTCCACCTGGGGCCCCGGGGGTGCCGGGCCGGGAGCCCTCGGAGGAGCTTGACGGGTCTTCAGGGAGGCCGGGGCTGATGCAGATCGGATGGGGGGGGGCTGATGCAGATCGGAGGGGGGGGCTGATGCAGATGGGGGGGCTGATGCAGATGGGGGGGGCTGATGCAGATGGGGGGGCTGATGCAGATCGGAGGGGGGGGCTGATGCAGATCGGAGGGGCCGCGCTGTCCACAGACACACAGGGAGTCGCTCCTGAGCACTTGTGAGCCCCTCCTGTCCCCTCACCCAAGACACCGGCTGGCCTGGCCCTGCCTCACCCTGCCCCTCGCGCTCCCCCGGCCACCGTCCCCTTCCTCTTCCTCTTCTGTCGTTCCAAGCCTTCTACTGCTCCGTCACCCAAACTCCTCCATCCTCAGGCCTGGCCACGGCCGGTCTCTCGGCCCCTGGGACCTGCCCCAGGCCCCTGTCACATCTTCTCTCAGTTCCTCAGAAGCGACCCAGGAAGCTGGGTTCTTTCGTCCGTGCTGGTCCCCCCTTGGCGGGAACACCCCCCTTCCGCCCCTTCCTCCCCTTCAGCTTCTGCGGGTGCTCCCCGACTCCCCACAGCAGTGTCTGGGACAGGCCCACCCCAGGAGGCCTGTGTGGGCCCGAGGGGGCGTCATGTTGTCTGAGATCCCTCAGCTGTGCTTCACACGCCACAGACAACCGGCTCTCGGCGGCAGCCTCCGGGTTCTGTCAGGCTCTGGAGCAGGGGCCCTCTGGGCTGTCCCTGTGTGTGGGCGACCCGGGAGGTTGTGGGCATGTTGCTGCTGCTGCCTCACTCGGGGCCGCCCTGTCTGCCCCTCCCGCCCGCCTCTCCCAGAGACACCCACTGTTGTCTTCCCAGTCCCAACAAGCCAACCCTGCCTCGCCTGGCCACCTCAGCAGAGACCCCACTCTGAGGTCTCTGGAGGAGGTGACTGTGCAGGGCCCAGGAGAACGTGTCATCGGACACCCCCTCAGGTGCCCCCTGGGGCAGGGTCTCAGTTTCCTGTGACTGAAACTCTAGAATGGGCGTCCTCTTGGGGGTTTCGAGTTTTGTTTTATTTTTTTGGTTTTGTGTGTTCAGGATTTCCTAGCGGACGCCCCAAAGAGTGAGAAAGAGATATTTGTTGAATAAAGATCTGAATCCTCTGGCAAGCACTGAACTCTTGCCCGGGGAAATAAAAAAAAAAGGCTTTCAGTGTACCCTGAAGGGGAGGCACGTGACAAGCCTCTCCATCAGCTGATGAACCTGTCGGTGTGGGGACGGGGGTCTGCGGAAGTGACGACTCAGCTCCCACTGCTTCAGCCTGACCTAGTCTGCCGTCAGTGCCTCGAGAGTAAGTTTAGAGAGAAACTTCAGTAAAGGGACGTGTCAGGGGGCTGGCAGCTTTGGTTTCAGCAAATGCCCTAGAATGAAAGGGTGACCACACACAGGTTACACATATGAAAAGTCATCACCACGGCGTGGTGAGATGGTCAAATATCTGAGTGGTCCTTGGACGTACAAGCTCTGGGTTCCACCCCCAGCACTGCCTGGACCCCCAGTTACGGGGTGTGACCCTTGAGCAGTGGCACAGGAGTGGCCCCTATGTGGCCCCCAAACAGAATCAACTTGTCTGCATGTTTTGGGTTTTCTTTCTTTCTTTCTGGGTCACACCTGGCAATGCACAGGGGTTACTCCTGGCTCTGCACTCAGGAATTACCCCTGGCGGTGCTCAGGGGACCATATGGGATGCTGGGAATGGAACCTGGGTCGGCCGCATGCAAGGCAAACGCCCTACCCGCTGTGCTATCACTCCAGCCCCTGTTTTGGGTTTTATTTATTTACTCTGGCCTTGATGGCTTAAATTGGAGCTCGTCTTTGAGTGACTGGTGCTCCTGAAAGCCGACAAGCTCCCGAGGGACACGGTTCCCTCGCAGCTGTACCTTCACAGCGCCCGCCAGGAGGAGAAATATGATGGTGGGGGATGAGTGAGTCATGAGCCCCCAGGAGTCGGTCACTTAACCGTGAAACTACAAAGTGCGAAGGAGAAACTCATTGGAGGTATCTGGGGTCGTGCAAATGCCCCACCCTGGTGCTAAAGGGCGAGCATGGAGAGTAGCAGAGGGGCTGGTGGGGGCAGGCTCAGCACTCCACCTGGGGCTCGGCGCAGCCCCTTGTCCAAGTGTGGAGGAGAGCTGCTGAGGGCTCACGGTCAAGATGCCTCCACAGGAGGGGCCAGCGCAGTCGCCCCCCAGGGAAGGCACCTGCTCTGCACACAGCCAACCCAGTTCGACCCCCCGCACCCCACATGGTTCCCCTGTGGCTGCCAGGAGTGAGCCCTGAGTGCAGAGTCAGTTGTGGCCCCTGAGCGCCAATGGGTGTGGCCCCCAAACAAAAACATACAAACAAGAGGCGTCCGTGGAAAACGAACAACACACACGGCGATCTGGCCAATTCTCTCCTTGGCGGGCAGTTCCTGTCCAAGCAAACCAGCGACCCGCCCACCGCACTCCTCCCATCTCACGCTGGCCGGCCTGGCCCGAGACAGTGCTGCAGGACTCCCCGAGGAGAAAATCCCTAAGGCACACCCGCTGTCGAGTGGAACTATCAACGGCCCCGAGTTCGAGAACCTGTACTCGCACCCTCCCGGGCGGCAACAGAAGCCTGGGGAGTGGAGGAAGCCAGGAAACCCCCAAGAACACATGCCCGGCAGCTCTGTCCCTAGAAACCCAAAGAAGAACGGGTCTGAACAGCTTGTGAGAGAGCGATGAGTGCAGGAGTCACTGCTATACAGCCGGACAAACCAACGGGCAACCCCCTCTGCAGTGCTCCGTCCCAGGGTTAAACTGGGAGAGAGAAGGCAATGGAGTGAAGGGACAAGCAATCTTTCTTTTTTTTTAATTTTTCCTCCTTTTTGGGTCGGGCTGGAGCGATAGCACAGCGGGTAGGGCGTTTGCCTTGCACGTGGCCGGCCCGGGTTCAATTCCTTCGTCCCTCTCGGAGAGCCCAGCAAGCTACCGAGAGCATCCCGCCCGCCAGTGTGCACTGGTGGAGGGGTGGGTGTTTGATCCTTGTGTGATTGTAACTATGTGGCTGCGTGTCGGGGGAAGATCCCTGGGCTGGGAGCTGCGGCCCGAGGCTCAGCCGCTCCTGAGCCGCCCTACCCAGAGGGCCGAGAGCAAGCCACAGGCTTCCCCGAGCCTTCCGTGCCCGCCTGCACACACGGCGCCAGCCTGCTCGGCCCCCCGTGTGGCTGCCAGTCGAGTGTGATGGACAGAGGTCCTGCATGGGGAGGTTGCCGGGGAACGGTGGATATGACTCCCGTCTCGGCCTCTCAGGCCTCTGCCTAGCTACACTGTCTGCTTTGGGAGGTCGACCTCAGGCACTGTTCTCTCGACCCCAGAGAACTGACTCTGCTTCCAGGGTTTGAACTTGGGCGCCCACATGTACCCCAGCCGTTGAGCTCTCTCCAGCCCGGGTTCCACTGCTTTGACCAGACAAGCCATCTACCTTTCCATCCATCTGTTTCTGCACCCTACGAGTACCTTATTCAACAAATGATAGCAATTCAGATAATACATGCACACACACACACATGCACACACGCACACGCACACACACATGCACACACACATGCACACACGCACACGCACACACACACACACACACTCGGCAAGCTACCAAGAGTATCCCGCCTGCACGGCAGAGCCTGGCAAGCTACCCGTGGCGTACTCGATATGCCAAAAACAGTAACAACGATGGTCCTCAATCTCCTGACCCTGAAAGAGCCCCCAATATGCCATCGGACTACACTAGCACACGACAGGGATGAGCGGAGACGTTACTTGCACCCACTTGAGCAAATCGATGAACAACGGGATGACAGTGACAGTGATTGTAACCCAAACATGAAAGCTTGTAACTATCTCACAGTGATTCAAGAAAAATAGAAAAAAAAAAAGTATACCGCCCGCACGGCTGAGCCTGGCAAGCTACCTGTGGTGTATTCAATATGCCGCAGGCTTGGGTGGGGTGCAGTTTCGGGGGCCTGGGCAGGGTGGTACTTAGCTTGCTTGCCTCCTGAGGGTGCCCGAGAGTTTTCAGCCATGGGACAGGTATGTCTGTACTTTTTTTTCAACAATAAATCAATGTTTCATTTATATGTGAATATTCAATGTCTTTTTACTGATTTTGTTGCATCTAGAGAGATTCTTATTAGAATGTTTTACTTATCAATGCAGATACTTAAAAATCTTCTATGATATACTTTCTAATATAAAACCTGCATTCTATATTTCAGGATAAGACACATATTTTTCAATCGGCCTATTCAGATTTTCCTTTATTATTTTAAGTTTCCTCTCCTCACTCTTTTTTTTTTGATATGGAAACATTATTTATTGACACTTCAACTTTTTTCCGTGAGGGTAAGCTGAGTTAGAGAAAAATCTGATAGAGAAATACATTTAGAGATGGAAGTAAAATAAAATGAAATAAATAAAATAAAATAAAATAGCAAGAATGACTAGAACTAGAATAATTCTATGACAAAAAAATCTGGTTTTCGGTCACACTTTACAAATGTCCTTTCCTCACTCTTACAAAATTGTGTCCTTGTAGGATTTATCTGTTTTATGTTAATTTTAAAATGTATTAGGATAGAATTATTCTTGTGATTAAGTTTTAAGGTTTATATGCCTGTGAAATAAGAAACATATAGTTTATGAAAGAAACCTTTTGTTTTTCAACTTGAGAAAAAGAAAAGTCATTTCAGGGACAGAGGAAATGAAAACAACCAAACTAAAATCAAAAAGGACTTCAGGGCACTTTGGACTCAGTTACTGTTACATTTCCTTCCATGTGACAGGACCTTCTACCTTCCATCCAGGTTATGTTTTTCCCCTTCTTGCATTAGAAGTACATCTTCCAAGATTAATTTAACTTTGATGTGATTGAGTAAACAGTACAGGTTCTATTGCATGTACCGAAAAACTACAGCATAAAAGCCAGCCCTGGGGCTGGAGCGATAGCACAGCGGGGAGGGCGTTTGCCTTGCATGCGGCCAACCAAGGTTCGATTCCCAGCATCCCATATGGTCCCCTGAGCACCGCCAGGGGTAATTCCTGAGTGCAGAGCCAGGAGTAACCCAGCCCTTTCACAGATAGCAATTGTAATGGTACATGTTCCCTTAACAATTATTTCAAAATTCATGACTCATGAATGGAAAGAACATAGCGCCGAGAACGCTGAGATTTTATTCATCACACTGGAAACCCCACAGAAGAACAGTGCAAAGGCGGGAGGGGGGTGGTACGGGGTGTTGGGGGGCGAGGTCTGCAGTGGCTTCAGCGGAGCCCAAAGCCTGGCTTCCGCAGAGAGATCAGATGATAGCTCGGAAACAGATGCACACGGTGGAAAATTTGCACCAAAAAAAAAAAAATTAAAAATTGGAATCAAAGTAAAAAGGATTCAAACCTTGAGCTTCAAAAAATATAAATCATCTAAGCTCAGTTGCTATTCTCCAGCTCAGCATCTGTCTTGCCGAGATATCATTACGCATTGGACGCTGAGAACTTCTGCTCCCCGTGCTTCTCGTGACAGTGGGGTGTAATTGCTCTGCAGGCACATCCCGCCTTCTGCCTCAGCTCTTAAATCTCCCATATTTCAGCCTGCGCTTTCTCTGCTAAGATATTCAAACCTTATTCAGTTTCCGTTCCTTTTGGAAGGCTGTGACAAATGCCTGAATGGAAGGATTACGTTAAATAAAATTTCCTGGGTAAGAGTTGGTGTGATTTTCTAGAAGAAAACAATTAAAAAAAAAAGCATTCAGACTCAGGAAAGATTCTCATTTTAAGAATATAGTCCGTGTTCTTTCAGAAATCTGTGCATAGATCTGTGGGTTAATGCAGTGGAAGAGTAGTTTTTGACTGCAAAAAAGACCCTATTATGTCCAATCCGGAGCAAGGAAGTTCCTCTTTGCTACTTAAGTAAATTAAGGAAAAATTCTCTAGGCTTCTTTTCATGCTGGCTTTTGCTGGGTGTTCTGGATAGGAATTAACTAGATTAAAAAAAATTGAGAGCTGAGACTCTTCCTAAAGAGAGATTATATCATGGGGTAGTTTTCCTCACCATTTTGCACTTGTGATTTCTCAGCGTGAGTTACAATCTGGGTTCAAACGGACGGACTCTCTGGAGTAAAGGCCAAGCCCAGTGACTTGTATCAGTGTCCCTATGTCACCATAAATTCTTGATAGACAAAATAAAGAATTCGCCATCTGAGGCAGTTGAATCCAATGAAGAGTTTGGGACAGTGGCACTGAAGACCACGTCTAGTCCTGCCTAGGGGCTACTGCAGGCTCTGAGCTGGGGAGAGGAGAATCAGACTGGCACCCGCTCCATGTAAGCAAGTGTCTTAACACTCGTGCTACTCCGCTAGGCACCCCACTCTAGGAAGCATTTCTTAGAGGAAAGATGATCCTTTTGCGCCCGACTTGGAAGATTACTTGGGCACATATTGGCATATTAATAGAAATGCTTTAATCTTTCAAAATGTTTCCATCAGGGGGCCAGAGAGATAGTGCAGCAGGTAAGGAGCTCTTCTTGCCTGGAGACAACCTGGGTTCGATCCCCTGGCATACCATGACTAGGGCCGGAAGTAACACCTGAGAAGTGCTGGGTGTGGCCCCCAAGCTGAAATGTTTCTTTGAAAAGTGATTAAGTCACTCATTTTCCCCTTTAAAATATTTTATGTATATAAATAAGTTAAATAAGTATACATCAATATATTATGTATAATATCACTGTATCGCTGTCATCCCGTTGCTCATCATTTGCTTGATCGGGCACCAGTAATGTCTCCATTGTAAGGCTTGTTGTTACTGTTTTTGGCATATTGGATACACCATTGTAGCTTGCCAGACTCTGCCGTGTGGGCGAGATACTCTTGGTAGCTTGCCAGGCTCTCCGAGAGGGGTGGAGGAATCGAACTCGGGTCGGCCATATGCAAGGCAAATGCCTTACCTGCCCATGTATAATATACTATATAAAATTTTATTATAAATTAATGCAATGTATAATTATATTTTATATTATATAAATGTGTGCATAAATATATTAAATAACTACAGAATTTGCAAGGTCAAATTCAGACTTGGGGGTATAAGTTAGAGAGCTTGTCTCATAGTTCATGCATGGATCATAAAACATGCATTGTATATGACAGCTGGTCTCCTGAAAGGCTCACAGTCATTTCAGAATATCAACTGATCAATGGCATGTGGTGTTTACAGATTTGACCCGTCTGTCCGGCCTTAGAGGAAGGCCCCGAAGGTCCCCAAGACAATGGAGAGCAGAGGTGAGACTGCGGGTTAGGGTCCTGGGAAATTCAATGCGGTCCAGTTCTTCCAGTTTGGAGCTCAACTGAGCACTGTTAAAGGGCATTACTTTGGTACCACGTTGGGACATCCCTAAGATGGGCACCAGTATTTCCTTCTTTGCTCTTGTTACAACGCCAAACACAGGATCTTACAGACTTTCCACGTGTGCCCACGAGGTGCCTTTGTGCAGACATGTAAATAACGTGTGCAACAAGGTGTGGGGGCAGGGCGGGGGCATGAGCAGAAGATGCTGAATCAGTCAGAGAAAAAGAAAACTGGTGAAATCCTTGGGTACCAAATTATGCTGATGGCTGAGTCTTCCTCACATCATTGCGCCTTAAAATCCAGTTAGTGGGGTTGATTTCCTAGACCCCAGCAATGAATACCATTTGCTTTGGTGCATTTTTTTCTTTTTCTAGGTCCCAGCACCTCCACTTTATATTTCTCCTGTGTTACTCAACCAAGGCATATTTGTTTTCATTAGGGAATTTACTGAGTCATACAAACATGCTTATTGTGATAAAAATTCATCTTTTTCGCTCCACTTCAGATGGAACTATATCAAAGCTGCATGAGACGAGAGGCTGGGTTGTTGTTATGAATATTCAGTAAATTAAAAGAAAAGGAAGCCCACACTAAAGGAATTTAGAAATATATGTATCTAAAGAGAGAGAGAGAAAGAAAGTGCTCTCTGATAATTTATCCTCTCTATTTTGATTTTTTAAAAAAAACATGAGAGATAGCCTGGTCTAAGAAAACCTGTGAAAAAAATAAGATGTGAATTTGTATTTTTGCTCAGTATTACAATCCATTAACCACTTTAAAATTCAGAGTTCTCAAATGGAAAAAAAAACAAGGATCTTTACTCTTACATAAATGCCAGCTATATAAGTGAGATAGCACATTGCCTGTAATTTGAATTATTCCAGGGAAATGTGCTATAAAAACCACATCCATCACTGAGCCACGGCAGCTCCCAGCTCCACGGAGAAGTGACCTCAGCCTGGCGAGTGGGGACCAAGCAGGAGGCCAGGGGAGGCGTCCCCCCCTCCCGCTCTCTTCTCCCTGCTCTCCAGCGTCTTCCCGTTGGCTGAGCTGATCCTGCCCAGACTTCTGATTTAAAAGATGGAAGTAGAGGCAACTCCTGCTCAGGTGCTCCTCTCAATTCTCCTTTCCTTCCCAGACTTGCTTGGAGGAGTCCGCACATTCTCCCGGCTGCCGCTTAGTCACACTTGCTTCCCTAACAACTACCGATGCTCCGTATCAGCAGTGACTTTCTTCCTTCGGGTCCCAGGTCCCTCCCATCTACCCCCGAGTCTGCTCCTTGCAGTCACCCAAGTTCCTGTGCTGATGAAAGGGCGATGGGCACTTGGCCGTCTCTGCTTCATCTCTCCACGATTCCTTTCACCTTCTAACCGGGCTCCCGTATCCCCTTGCTCCCTTTAACCCACTCCAGAACCCCTTACAAAGAAAGCACCTGCCCCCTAAGCACCCCAACAGCTGCCAACTTCCAGAACCCAGTGAGAAGTGCAGGTATTCGGGCTCCGTGACAGCAAACTCCAGGCCTCAAGGGATAGGGGATGGGCTGTTCCCCAACATGGGACCCTCGAGGTCACGCCCACAAACTGCCTCCAGTGGCTACTTCAGCTCCTTAATGGCCATGATCCAGACACACAAAAGAATCTCCAGAATCTCCGAACTGAGCAGTTCACTGCAGTCTTCTCCAGACCCTAATAATCTAAAATCTTAGAATTCCGGGAGCATGCAGCTGCTCTCGCAGCCATGTGACATCGTATGCTATTCATAACAAATAATACGAAAGAGTATGGGGGAGAGTGTCTGCCATAGAGGCAGGGGGAGGGTTGGGGCGGGGGGGGGGATACCGGGGACCTTAGTGGTGGAAGATGTGCACTGGTGGAGGGTTGGGTCATAGATCATTGTATGACTGAAACTCAAACAGAAAAGCTTTATAACTATCTTACGGTGATTAAAAAATAATAATAAAAAATTAACATTCTGAATAAAAAAAGGTAATATGGAGTTCATGCCCAATTCAATCAGCTTAATCAATGGCTGAATAAATAGCAGTACTCTGGCATTCAAAAAAAAAAAGAAAGCACCATTATGTCCCTCCATTGTTGGGGCCACACCCAGCTGTGCTCAGGGCTTGCTCCTTGCTTTGTGTAAGGCATCACTCCTGGTGAGGCTCGAGGGACCATATAGGTGGTACCTTGGATTAAATCGGGTTGGCTGCATATAAGGCAAGTGCACTAACCACTGTACTATCTCTCTGGCCCCTGGGTCCTGAAAGTAATTCTAGGATGGTTCCTTGTGAGTGATAGAAATCCCACTCTTAGCACAGCGTCACAGGTGTCCTCTCAAGCCTGGCCCTTCATGCCCCCTATCAGCTGTCCTTCCCATTCAGTCAAATCCCATGCCCTGTTTTTGTATCTACAGTTCTCTGTTCTCCCGGCTTCACAGGGCCCATGCTCAGACACCTTTCAAAAATCACTCCCTTGAGGGAGATTCCTCAGAATAACAATGTTTCATGGCTGAACGTCTTACATAGGTGCTAAATAATGCCAAATGCATCAAGTTTCATTTCCTCCTTGAGAAAGCTCCCAGTGTCGATTCTGCATCCTCGATACAGAATTCAGGAAGCATCTGAGAGTCTATGTTATTACTTCAGCCAGCTGAAAAGGAGGAAGCTGGGCTGTAATGGCCTCAGTCACGCTGTCGGAGGTCACATGGCCATAGGCGGAAACACTGAGCTTTGGCCATCACTTTTTTGTTGTTTTGTGTTTGGGTGACAGGCTGCAATGCTCAGGGCTTACTCCTGGCTGTGCACTCAGGAGTTACTCCTGGCAGTGCTCGGGGATGCCAAGGACAGAACCCGGGCTGACCACGTGCAAGGCACAGGCCCTCCCCGCTGTCCCATGGCTCCGGCCCTCCGATTCCAGAGGCTGAGCTAAGAATGGCTTCATACTGCCTCATCAGAAACATTTCCAAGCAGTCGACTCATTTTTGTATCTAAAATGTTGTATCCACTCCTTTCTTTATATGGGACCATTTCTCCTAATTTTCCATCAAAGTTCAACTCATCAAAATTGAGGTGCATCTGAATGCAACCTGAATCAACAGGCTCTTTCCTTTTTCTTTTAATCTTAAGCTTTAGTGTTTCACATGGCAACCTACTCATGATGCGATGCGGTGCTTTCTCCTCTACGATGACACAATCTTCCATGACGGGCAGGGTTCTCTGTAACCCCCCGGCCTCCTGCTATTCATAGAAGCTCAGAAGCCAGTGATAAGACACTGAGGTGAGACGAGATGAGAGGAGATGAAGGGGGAAAAGGCAACCCGCAGAGTAATGGTGTCCGGTTAACAGCTGAAACGGCCCATTGGTGATGTGTCTCGTTACTTGATTATTACATTCTTAGGTTCCTTATAATGTGGAATGTGGAATCATCCCTATAATGGGAATCGCCCATAATATGGAATCACCACCAGCAAGAACAATGCCTCCGTTTCACAGGAGCTATGCCACTGATGAAGATAAAGAGGTAAATGACTGCTCGCATCAGACTCTGCACTAGAGAAAAAAATAGGCTCCTGATGAATGCCCTCACCATTTTTCAGATCAGAAGAGCATGATTAATGACAACTTCTATACAATGCATTCTGTGCACATGTGTGTATCTTTGAACATGGCAACGCAACAGCCAATGGATATCTTTGGGCATTGTGTTTGTAGAGATTAACACAAAATTCTTAACATGATAAAAGAAAAACACTGTAAAGTAATTTTAAACTTACATATGAATTTCAAAGATAATATAATCTTCTGTGAGCAGCTTCCATGACTATAGAATGTTGATCAAAACTCAGAAACTAACATTGGTCTAACACTTTCAAGGAGCATGTGAGCCGGTCTGGAAGCCAGCAGTTTTTGTCTTTTCCTGATCTTGATTCTTTTCAGGAGATGACAGCACTGCTGACTGACATGTTTTCTCATACTCCTAGCTGCCAACAGCCCAACAGCCTCTCAAACTTTCCTTGGTTTACATGACCTTGACCCTTTGATCTGGAGAGAGTCCCTCAATTAAGCATTGTCCAGTATTTCCTCAGAATTAGCTTTTTTTTTTTTTTTAGTCTAGTTAAGGCACGTGTGGATGTTCTCAGGTGTCACTTCAGGCTCAGTGCTTCAGGGTTGCCTCTGATGGAGTTGGGAGAAATATTAGGAGCCGGGATCAAACCCTGGGCATCCTGAGTGCTGAGAATGTGCACAGCCCACTGAGATATACTGGCCCAGCGGTTATGGGATCTATGGAGATTGTATGCTCATCTCATTCTGTCAGGCACAGAGGCTTAACCAACCTTAGTTATTGGTGATGCTAATTGTAATAAATATGGTGATCTGGATGGTAATATGGTATCTGACAAACCTCATCATAAAAGAGCTGCAATCTCCCGCTTTCATCACTCTCTTAGTTGGAAGCAAGTGGTAACCCTAGTTGAACTCCAGGAGATGATTAAGTTTCTGTTCCTTGGAGGGAAGAGTAACAAGGAGCTTGTGGACTCTTATTAAAACCAACACAATCATTTGGAAATTTATAGGGAGATACTTTGAGGTCATGCAAATATTCTAGTAATTCTTAGTTTCACACACTAGCTGTATCAGCCCATCTCGTCTGCAGCAACTACGACTGCAGTATTTCTCAGATCATGATTTTATTTTCCCTATTCTCTGCATTTACTCCTTGAGATCATTCCATCAGAAAAGTTTATCCTTTCTTAAATTTTTATTCAAACACTTATTGAGATATGAGTTTTTTGTTATTTATTTCATTTTTTTATTATAATGCAATTCTCTTCTATTTTATTGTCCAGGTTGTTTCCACTCTGCTCATCACTGCGGTTGGGTGACTCATTTATTGCCTTTACTCTTTATCTGTTCTAAAGCTTGCCCTTACTCTAAGGCTTCATGGAGATTTAAGTTTCCTTCCCTTACTCAGCTCTAGAAGCAACAACTTCTCCAAAGAGCCCTGATTTGTTTTACTGGAGAATGCTATTCATAAATGCAATGCTTAGCACTGGACTCTTTGCTACATGCTTCTAGACTCTCTCAGAGGAAAAATCTGGGAAGTAATTATCTGTGTGCCAAGCCAGATATGAACACATAACTATATTCAGTACCTATCTGTGTATGTACATATCTCATAGGACAGAATATAGATCTGTAGACATTCATGTGTTATGGTATATCTAATAATCTATTATATACATACCTATAAATTTATGTATGTACCTATCCCTCTAACTAATACCTAACTACAATGTTATGATTCTATATAACTACGTAGGGGCCAGAGAGATAGTACAGCAAATAGGGCATTGCCTTGAGTGCGGTCAACCCAGATTCAATCTCTAGCACCCCATATGGTCCCCTGCATCCCACCAGAAGTGATCCCTGAGCACAGAGTCAGGAGCAAGCCATGAGCACTGCCAGGTATGGCCCCCAAACAAAAAGAAAATATAACAAATATAACTATCTAAATATCTACTTACCTATCTACATCTTCATATCAACCTGTTTACTTATTGTATACTATGTACAAACGTCTGTACCTACCTCTGCTTCATCTAATCATCTAATTATATATCCACTGTCTTATACAATCTGAGTTCATACTAGATACACATCCACTGACGGGGCACTATGAAGTTCTGCCTGTCATCTCCCCCTTGCTTATCATAATTGCTTTCTTCAACAGTGTGGAATCTGACTTTTATTACCCACAGTATTTTTCCTTATTTGTTTCACCTTTATATGCATAGGTGTATGCACCTAGGATGAATGAAGGCAGTTTTCAATACCACACTTTATTTTTTTATTTTTTTATTTTTTTGCTTTTTGGGTCACACCCGGCGATGCACAGGGGTCACTCCTGGCTCATGCACTCGGGAATCACCCCTGGCAGTGCTCAGGGGACCATATGGGATGCTGGAATTCGAACCCAGGTCAGCCGCGTGCAAGGCAAAGGCCCCACCCGCTGTGCTATCACTCCAGCCCCTCAATACCACACTTTAAATCAGAGATATGGAGGACACATATATTGAGCTGGAATCTGCACATTGGAGTTTGAACTCCAGTTGTGCTCTCTCCCCTCAAGGAATTCCTTGATAGGCAACAACATACATTTCCCGAGTCTCATTCCTGAGTAATGCTTGGTAGACTGTAAAGTTGTTAAATTTTGCATACTTTGATCAGAACACTTATTAGATGCAGTATGAAAATCCACATTAATCAACATATTTTATGCAAACAACATGTAAATAGGGAGACCATCAAGCAAGCAGGCATAGCTACCTCTCATTTCCTAGAAATAATCCAAGCCATTCTTTTGTTAATATCAGAGTTAAAAAAAGATTCAGTAGCTATACACTGTGCATTCAAAGGACCCATACCCTACAATGCCTACTGCTAAGAGTGGCAAGTAGAATGCAGGAAAGACCAACAAAAATAAGTATCATTAACCCTCAAATTTTGGGAAAGCATAAGTATAATAAAGACGTGTTGGTCACTATGTTGTGTTATGCTGGAGCAATAGCACAGCGGGTAGGGCGTTTGCCTTGCCGTGCAAGGCTGACCCGGGTTCAATTCCTCCATCCTTCTCGGAGAGCCTGGCAAGCTACTGAAAATATCCCTGCCTGCACGACAGAGACTGGCAAGCTACCTGTGGCATATTTGATATGCCAAAAACAGTAATAATAAGTCTCACAATAGAAATGTTACTAGTGCCATTACATCCATTGCTCGAGCAAATGGATGAACAACGGGACGACAGTGCTACAGTGGTCACTATGTTTAGATAACTTCCATTATGCTTAGATAAATAAACTTAATAACCTTTGGTATTCAAAAACGAGTCCAGAGCCAAGATGAGAGATGTTCCCTACAGAAGTTTTTAGGGGGTAACTTGGAGAAGATAATCCCTCGGTTGTGAGAGACTGGGATAAAGTCATCTATATAAAATATGAATCACTCAGCTCTGCAATGTTCTGTCAGCTAAGTTTATCAACTCTGGACAGATGCAGACGAAACCCCAAATAGGAGTACCCTGAGTCTGACAAATTTCCTAAGACTATTCCTTCTAACTTTCCATCCTGTCCTGGGGAAAGCTAGGTAACAGGAGATAGATATGAAGTGACTCCAGAAGAGTTCATGCCCGTACTCAGTGTCAGACAAAGTCAGTGGGTGCGGGCTGGTGGAGGCTGGAATCAGACATGGACATGAATCACAGATCTGGGCAGAGTTAGGGGAAAGGCTACTAGAGGCCTGATACAACCAATATCTGACTCTTTCTTGGATGAGAAATTTGGATGGAGAAAGAACTTCATCAGAGTCAATTCCAGGGCTCCAGGACTCTGAGACCAGAAACAGAGCACAAATGCACAAGTCAGGTTGGTATAGAACAAACTGAGAAAGTGATGAAGAGTCAGGGTGGGTGCCCAATTCAAGCAGGCACATGAGCTATAATACCCAGCTTGGTTTGAAGAAACTAAACCCAAGAGAAGGAAAGATTTCTCCCAAATCACAAAGCTTGATTCCTCTCTCTGACTGGCCACCCACTAGGAGTAGAACACTTCCTTCCCCTCCTCTGCTCCTTCTTTAATTTGCTCCTGTGCCCAGTCTACTCTCATTGCATTTTACCATGCAGAAAGGCAGCCTGAAATGAGAGAGATTTGGAGGGTGTAACTAGCAGAGTGCAGAGAAGGCACTCAGGAACATGCCCCCCGGGGACCTAAAGTGCACACGACACTTAGATCTGTTTTCCTGGGAAGGGGAGAGTGGTGCAGGAGCCTGCTGATTTCAGCTCCTCATCTCTATTGATTTTGTCTGGACAGTTGAGTTTTACAGAACATGACAGAAAAACAAACTAAAGCTTCACATCAAGTGCAGGTGAGTTCTTGGAATGTCCATTGCTAGTAAGTCTTGTAGCTACTGGTTGAGCTTGCAGACCATCCCTTCAGCATTGATTACCATGCAGTTCCTTGTCAAAGCTTGTTGGACTGTGAGTAATACCCAGGGGAAGGGCTTCCTTCAAGGCTCATCTGTGTGATGAGGGTCTCACAAGTAGCTAATTCTTGTCTAAGAGGTCATGATGCTTATAACTTGACCAATCACATCATCCTCGCTGGGGATACAAACCCGATATAGATTATTGATATGTAATTTAACCAGACTGTATTAAGGGCAAAGGGCAAAATTTTGATATTTATCTTCGAGTCTCCAATATCTTTTCCTATATTCTGCAGTCTCATCCAGATTAAAAAATTATTTTCATAAAGTTGTTCACAATAAGTTATTACATTTAGTATTTCAACAACAATCCCATCACCATTACACCTTTCTACCACCATTATTTCGAATTTTCCCAGAGCCATCCAAACCTTTACCAAAGGAAAAAGATAAATAATTTATTTTGCATTGCTTATTGTCTCAGCCAGATTAACAACTCCCATTTGTCTGCACAGACGGGGAATGTCTTTAGGTCTGAAGAAGCAAAGGACAAGGATTTTTGTCAGATATGTACTAGAACGTACATGCCCAGAACAAACAGTGCCTGGCTCAGGGCAGGCATCAGATAAATAATTGAGAATTACATTGAAAGTCTGAATTTCTATCTCTAGTCGGACAATCCACACAGACAATACACTCCAGACATATACAGACTTCGCACTAGATGCCTCTGCTCCCTCCTGACTCATCACCAACCCAACATTCTTTCCAGAGGGGTCTCGATGGTGATTCCTGGTGTAAGAAATGGCATCATCATCTGTGTAAGGACATACGCATGACACCAAGAGTCATTTTAGGAACCCAATTATTTCCTCAAATCTAGCCTTCACCATGTCCAGTCCCTATTCCCCCCACCTCCCATTTTATTTAAACACCATGTTTTACAAAATTGTTCATGATGATGTTTTACAGAAATTCAATACTCCAAGCCCAATCCCACCATCACTGTGACCTTCCCTTTACCACTATCTCCATTTTCCCAACTGCCTCTCAAGCCTGCCCCATAGCAGGTGCACAATAATTTATTTTATGTCACTTGTTACCACTAAACGGCTAACAGGATGATCAAAAAATTATTTCTGTAGAAAAAAAATTGTGAAAATGTTTTATTTCACCCTGGGAGACATTAAATTATTGTCTGAGGTTTTACTGAGCTTCTACTACAAGTTAAGAAGTCTACATTCCTGTTTATGTTACTCAGCATTGATTGGATTCTGCATTACCCTCACCCCATGTGGTTATGCTACTGGGATGTGTGTTGAGTTTGGAGATGTCGCAAAACTGTGAATGTGGCTGTGTGCTCCAGAAATCCCAGAATATTTTACTGTGCAGTTAACTTGGCAAGGCTGTTGGGTCCTCCAGAGTACAGAGTACCTGGGGGGAAGTGGCCCACCCTGACTCCGAGAAGGCCTGGAGTGTTCAGCCCCAAAGACCTCTGTGCCTGGGGTTTTCGGCAGATTAGGTTCCCTGTGGCACTCAGTGCTTAGATGGGGGCATCAGGCCAGAGGCATGACAGCAAGTCAAGTCCCAGCTGAGTTTGCTTCTCAGAGAGCTCTGTACTTCACCCTTTTCTCCCCTGTTGATAGCCTCTCATGTCTTCTGATCATTCTTAGGTCCAAGGTTCACATTCTGAATGATTCCTAGGGTCCTATACGACCTTGCTGATGTTTCTAGTCTCACTTAATACAACTCGAGTCCTGGGTTTCTGCACTCTGCTCATGTGGAATGATTTTCTTTGTAGAATGCTCTCTCCCTTTACCACTGGTACTCATCCTTTAGAATTTAGCTGCAGTGTTTCTCCTCTCTCACCTGGACTCTATCTCTACCTGGGCCAGGGTCTTCTGTTCATCCCTTTGTCAGAATGTGCTCTATTTGGAAGAAAGCTCATCTCTATTTGTAAATACATATGAATTGGCTTGATTATCTGATTCATGCCCAACTGACCCATCAGAACACAAACTACATGAGAGCAGAGAACTTACATACCGTTGTTTTAATTTCCTACTGTTATTCCCCTCAGCCTATGACTTGCACATAGGAAGGAATCAAAGATCTACAGAAATGAATGAATGGAAAGATTGAAAAAATGATGTGGGAAGAATGGCAAAGCACATAGAACTGTGAGACAAAACATTTATTTTGTTGTAAGCCACCGAGAAATTGTTTTTTCTGGTCCTTGGGATGGAAGGTATCAGGAGCTTTGCTGGAACAAATGGCAAGTAAAGCTGGAGATCAAGAGTGAGGGACAACTCAATTGGCATTATAGTTTGTGCAAAATCAAGTGGGAGAAGTAAAACGACTTCTTACAACACTTCTTACAACAAAGTCTCAACACAGCAATGAAAGCTTTCTTGGAATTCATGCATAGCTGAGAGATGGTGTAGTACAGAAACCATGGGTTACACTTTTCACTGCAACAGTCAAGTCCCTCCGTCAGTTTCTATGACACAGTTTGGAGGGAGAGGGTGATGGTTGCTCGCACTAGTTTTGGGTCTCCTGATTAAAGGAAGACAAATAAAATCAAGTTCTTACAGCTCAGCGAGGCAGGCTAGATGCAGGGAGAGCTGAAGAGTAGGTTTCCTTTTTCCTTCACCTCATTCAGGTTATTGTTGTTCACAGTAATGATTTATCTTTCAGAGTGCTATAGAAAACCACAATAAAAGTAACCCTGAATGAGCACAATTCAAACATGATACAATCTATAGATCACTAATATAAATGTGATTGTTCTGGTAAAGTCGTTAGCTTGTTCAAAAGCGTGAGGGAGTGGAACAAACTCATAAAAATCCCCACAGAACATGATTTCTGGGAACAATAAAGGCAAACTGGTTTAGGTCAACCATCTAGGAGATAAAATGTGAGGTGGGCTTAGAGAATCATTTCTTCCCAGAATGTCTAAAATTTCTCAAATTTACTTTTTATGAAGCCCATTTGATTAAGGGCAAAGGGAAAGAGCCCGAACAGCAGAAATGCTGTCCTTGGCCCGCACAAGCTGCTCTCCTGTTCTGTGGCCCCACCCCGCCCCCTCCCCCCTGACCCACTGTCGCTCCCCTTCCTGTGCTCCCAGCTAGCTATGTTCTTTCCTCCTGAGAACAAGAATCTGGTGGTGTGCTCACTCCCAAGGCTGGTGTCACACAGAGCCACAGCTGAGTTGCCATAAACAATAGAAACATATTTTCTCTGGAGGTGGGAAGACTGAAATATGAGTGACCTGGGACTTGCTCCCTTCTGGAGTTTTTGGGGAGGGTCTATCTCAGAATCCTTCTAGCTTCTGGGCCAGTGGACAATCCTGGGTGTTCTGACCCGGATTTAGTCTCTCCATCAGCATGGGACATTCTTCTCATGTCTTCTGTGTCTTTGAAATAGGACTCTAGTCATACTGCTTCATTTCAACCCATGATCTCTTTTTTGTTTTTTGTTTTTTTTGGGGGGGTCACATCCGGCGATGCACAGGGGTTACTCCTGGATCTTCACTCAGGAATTACCCCTGGCGGTGCTCAGGGGACCATATGGGATGCTGGGAATCGAACCCGTCAACCCATGATCTCTTATTCATTTGAGAATTCTTCTGCAGGCTCCATGTTTCCAAATATGGGTCTCAAATGGGGCTTAGAAGTCTAATAGATCTTTACAAGGACATTCATTCTAACAGGTACCTCCTCTGCTGTGGCTTCCTGAACCACGCCGGAATTTTATGTTTGCATTGATATAAATGTCTAGGCTGGGTCTTATGCTGAGAAGCGGCTCTCCAAAAATTCTGAGACTCTGTTTGTGACCTCCTGCCCTGAACCTACTGCTGGTCTCAGTCTTGGCTACTTCATCCCTTCGAGGCAGATCCGCTTGCAGCTCATGTCCAAATGTGAAAGAATTTCTCCTTTGAAAAAGGTCAAATGCAAGGTAAGGCAATCTTCTGAGTTGCAAATGATAACAAAATATGGGCAATAAAATATAAATTGACAGCCAAAGAGTCCTATCTGTCCCAAAGGACTGAGAGTGGTTTCAGGGGGTGGGTGGGGGCGGGGAGGGAGAGTGAGCAACATGAGAGTGTTTGAGTGAAAAGTAGAGGCTCCAAACTCTCAGCCACAAGTGATTTGTTGGCCTCTTCAGGGTACCCATCTCTGGCCCCTGGACAGCTGACTGCTTCTGGTGCTCAGGAGTCCTCATCCTCTGAAGACATCAGGTGCGGGGATTCCACTGGCAGCCCCAGAGTGTCGGACAAATATCTTTCTCTTTTAAACCACAGTGGAGTAGAAGGGAAATGGTGTCATGCTATCACACAAGGACGATCAGCCCCAGCCAGGGAGTGTGGACACGGGCCTCTTCATCTCCTCAGACCCAATTTCTGCAGCATCAAAGAGCCTGAACCTCATCATCATGTCATGCTTTCTTATTGCTAATAACCCTTTTCTTTTACTTTAAAAATCATGGGCAAAAGCATACAACCTAAAAGTTACCATCCTAATCAGCCTTCAAGGCTCAGCAGTGTTACATACATTCCTGCTGTGTTGCGCAAAAGTTCTCCAGAATGTTTTCATATCGCCCAACTGAAGCGCTGAAATAACTGGATGGCTTCTGTTCATCAGCTCTTCGTTAAAAACACCCCAGTCCTCTTACAAACATCACTGGACTTTCGTTTTCTGAATTTGACTAGATACTTTGTGCAGGTAGAATCAAGTAGGATTGAACTTTCTGTGGCTGTATAATATCCTCAAGGTTCATCCATGTTCTAGCGTGTGAGAATTTCCTTCTTTATTGAGGTTTAATAATATTTCACCATATGTATGTGCCACCTTTATTTTAATCATTTATCATTCAACACTTAGTTGTCTTACTTCTACTTCTTGGCCACTACAATCAAATGGGTTTTAACATTGCCTCTAAATCCTCTTTTCAATTATTTTGACTAAACCCCAAAGGTTAATTACTGTATATTATCTATTTTAATTTCCTTTTGAGAAACTTCATACTGTTGTTCAGGGTGGTCACGCCATCTGACATTCTAACCAACCACATACAACTGTTTCAATTTCTCCACATCCTTTCCAATACCTTTTTTTTAAATTTTTTTATTAGAGAATCACTGTGATGTACACTTACAAACTTATGAACTTTTGTGTTTGCATTTTACTCATACAGTGATCATTTACCCATCCCTCCACCAGTGCCCATTCACCTCCACCAATGATCCCAGTATCCCTCTCACCACCTTTTTATTGTCTGTCTTTTGTTTTTTTGTTTTGGGCCACACCCAGAGGTGCTCAGGTCTTATGCCTGGCACAGTGCTCAGGGATCACTCCTGGTGGGGCTGGGGGCCCATGTGGAGTGCTGGGGACTGAACCTAGGTCAGCTTCATTTAAGGCAAGTGCCCTGCTCACTGTCATATCTCTCTGGCCTGCACTGTGTGTGTGTGTGTGTGTGTGTGTGTGTGTGTGTGTGTGTGTGTGTTTATAGTAGTGATCCTAATGCACATGAGGTAGAATTTCACTGTGTTTTTGATTGGCATTTCTCTAACAATTAATGATATTGAGCATCTTATCATTTGCTTGATGGCATCCCTATATATATTCTTTAGAGAAATTCTATTAAAGTTCTTTGACATTTCTATCTTATTTTTGGTTTGGGGGCCACATTTGGCAGTACTCAGGGCCTATTCTTGGCTTTACTCTCAGTATTGATCCTGGCAGTACTCAGGGGGTCATATGGGATGCCAGGAGTAGAATCCAGGTCGCCCTTATGCAAGGCAAGCACCCTACCTGATGTACTATTACTAAGGCCCCTATTTGCTATTTAAAAATCAGGTTACTTGCTTTTGTTCACTGGATTATACACATTTTATATTGTGTCAATTAACCTCATACAAATACTTGCAAGCACTTTTAACAGTTCTATAGATTAGCCCTTTCTCTCTCTGCCTCTTTCTATTCTCTGCCTCTCATTTTTGCCTGTCTCTCCTTTCTCCCTTCCTCTCCTCCTTCCTTCCATCCTCCTTCCCCTCCCTCCCTCCCTCCCTCCCCCCTCCCCCCTCCCTCCCTCCTTCCTTCCTTCTTTCCTTCCTTCCTTCCTTCCTTCCTTCCTTCCTTCCTTCCTTCCTTCCTTCCTTCCTTCCTTCCTTCCTTCCTTCCTTCCTTCCTTCCTTCCTTCCTTCCTCCCTCCCTCCTTCCCTCCCTCCATTATTTTTTCCTTTCTCTCTCTCTCCCTCTCTCTCTCTCTCTCTTTCTCTCTCTACCACACACATTGGTACTAAGACTTACTGCTGTACTATGGCTCCAACCCCAAAGACTACCTTTTCACTCTATTGATTGTTTCCTTGATAAACAAAAGTTTTAAAATTTGTGGTAGTCCTACTTATATCTATCTTAAACCTGTGTTGATCTATAGCCATTGTCACATGGGCATCTCTCAGGCATCTTATAAAATGGGACCAACTAATATTACCCAGAAGAAAGCAGGAACGTCCTTCTCCAGCATTCTCTGTACAGGCAGAGTGACTGCAATCTCATCTATAACGGAACCCAAGTACTTGTTTGCTGCTTTCTGTCATCTCCACAATCAACTATCACCCAATTCTGTCTCCATTTTATTTTACTTTTGTTTTTTGGGCCACACCTGGTAGTAACTCTCAGGGGCAACTCCTGGTTCTACACTGAGGAATTATTCCTGGAAGTGCTGGGGGGCGGGGGGTGGATATACAGATTACCGGGAACTGAACATGGGTCAGCTGCATACCAGGCAAGCGCCCTACACACTGTCCTATCTCTCTGGCCCCATTTTCTGTATTTTAATACTCCTTTTATGTTCCTTCATTTCAGTTCTTTCAGTTGAGCTTCCAGGACCCTTTTCTTCATGAACTGGTCCTCCCATTTTCTGTTTATTCTCAGACTGAAAAGAGGACATAGGAAAAATTATGTCTTAAGCTATTTGTGGACAGATACAGTGTCTTGATCATTATTATATCTTTAACACAATAATATAGCATAGTAGATGAACACCCAGACTCAAGGATTATAGGGTGAACACACAATACACACAGACACACACACACACTCTAGGTAGTAATATCCTAAATATAAGGAAGATAGATGCCTGAGTCTGGGGGCATTTTGTATTGAAATCATATACACCCCTCAGCCCCCCCGCCCCGACCCATCGCACTGATTTCTAGCTCAGTGAGCTGCGCCTGAGCTCTAACTCACTTCCTGCTCTCCCCGGATAGGAGCGAGCACACTGGCCGGCAGAACAACACCCCGTCTAATCCACTCTCTCCACATCTCCCAGGGAATGAAAGATGAAGATGCACCTTCTCAGGGCAGCTGGTACCACACCTTTGGATGAGGATATGGGTTTGCAGCCAGAAGAAAAGGTCAAACCCTCTTGGTGGTAACTTATATTTGGGCCAAATAAAAGTCCTCCTGGGTGTTAGGTTTCATAATTTTAATATTTATGTTTAAATTTGGTAATTTTATATAGTGATAGGTACGAGGTTTACATTTTATTTTATTTTTAAATTTTTTTTTATTTTTTGCTTTTTTGGTCACATCTGGTGATGCACAGGGGTTACTCCTAGCTCTGCACTCAGGAATCACCCCTGGAGATGCTCCGGGGACATATGGGATGCTGGGATTCGAACCTGGGTCGGTCGCATGCAAGGCAAACGCCGTACCCGCTGTGCTATTGCTCCAGTCCCAAGGTTTACACTTTAATTGGCTGTATCTTTCTTCTAGCAGTTCTCTCACTCTCTGTTATGTTAGGTGAACTCTTGAACCAAGGACAAAACAGGAGAAGACTAAGGTCCAGATTTAGGCCAGGTGAAGACAACGAGTGTGTGCCCTGGCTACATCAATCTCCTGACCAGTGCATTTTCTCTGGGGGAAAAAAGTGCCAAATAGAAAATGAAAATAAATGCTCCCAGCAAAGACAAAGAAAAACAAAGCCCACAGCTATTGCAGATTTGCAGCGACCCCACCAAAGACCAAATGCCATCAAATTTGAGCCAGGATTCAAATGAGACCTGGTATGAAGCTGGTGAGACCATTTTAATTTCAGAGCTTTGAATTTCATCTCAACAGAGCATCTAGAATTCCCTTCGCCGGCGATTCTTTCCCGAGGCTTCTCTGTGGGTTTCCACCCTTCAAGTTTAATGAATTTTATACGGTTTGAAAGAAAGCCCTTTAGATCTGTCTTGCACTGAATTTGCCCACCCACTCCCCGCCCCCCACGAAAGCTGTGAGAATTCTCTTTATTTCCAAAGTTCGCCAAACGCCACCGACATTCCCAGGTTTTATCTTCCACTGTTCAGCACCAAGGTCACTGTCCCCTACTGCAGAGGACAGCACCAGGCTAAGGGACTTGTTAGCCTCTATCTGCACCGAGTTTCCTGCTGGAAAGCCACATTACACAGTCGCCAATAACTGCACGTTGGGGTCAGTTGTCTAATCTTGTGTAGAAAATGATCATATTTCTTGCTCTCGGTCCCTGCGCCCTCCTGCCTGTCTCTCTCCAGGCCCTGATTTGGGGTTGGGGGGTGTGTGGAAAAGAGAAGCCGGGTCCCTGCTTAATTAGACGTGTGCCTCAGAAACTGGAGCGTCTTCAACATGATTGCTCCTGCTCTCGTGCTACGAAGCACTGATTGCATTTTACATGCAGCTCGCAGGGAGCGAGACAGAGGAGCTTCATGTGGCTGTATAATCGGCACAGATTATTTCAGAACATAGCTTATTTGGCAGCAGGACAAAGGAAGGGCTACACTAATGACCCTGAGGCACAACGGCCCTGATAAGTTGAGGAGGGCGTCTGAGTAAGAGTCCTTTTGAACCTTTCAAAATTTGACCCCCCCCAAAGTCCCTTAATTTGCCCTCTAGCCCCCCTCTAAATCCTCATTGGGAAGGATTCCTTTCTCAATCAAATGTCTTTATTAAGCAACATGTAATTCAGGGTGGTTTCTTGTTTTTTTTCTTAAAGGAAGGCATACACGTAGACTCACAAGCTGTAGAACTGGAAACTGTCCCCAAGTTGAATGACTGTTTCCAGTCACTGTCACTGTCACTGTCATCCCGTTGCTCATTGATTTGCTCAAGTGGGCACCAGTAACGTCTCCATTGTGAGACTTGTTGTTACTGTTTTTGGCATATCAAATACGCCATGGGGAGCTTGCCAGGCTCGTGCGGGCGGGAGACTCTCGGCAGCTTGTCGGGCTCTCTGAGAGGGGCTGTTTCCAGTTAGAAATATTAAAGTGGCATATTATTTTTCAATCAGATCTTCCTGATTGACCATTGGTTTCCACAACTGTCTAATTAGAGTATGTGCCTTTGTACTCGCTACCTCTCGAACCCTCTCCACACCTACCACTGCAGTTCCAGGCACTGAATCCCACTGTGAACGAGTACAGTTGCTTGGAAGCTCCCTCAAGGGGTCAAAGGAGGTCAGTGACCCCCAGACTTCTCTGCCAAGGCCCCAGAGATCATCGGGGTCTCCAAGGGCAAAGAGGAGCATGGTAAAGAGGAAGAGGGTCCCAACAGGCAGCCAATAGCCGCGACCGCTGACACCGGGCCCAGGCTCTGCTCTTGAAGGCTCTGGGTGCTCGGCCACTGTCTATGTGACCTCAGCTCACTCCCACACTCAGTCTCACCCCCTGTGTTTCTCAAGGATCGCTCTTCCTCGTCCCTGCTCTGTCCCTTACTTTCCTCCCTAAATGTTTCTGAGTTCACGCTTTCCTTCCTTTCTTCTCCATCCCATGCTAATCTCTCATGTTTCCGGTCACTGTCTTGTCCATCTCCTGGCTCCTGCCTCTGCCCCCTAATTCGAGAACTCGCTTGCTTTTCTGAAGTGCGGTCCTGTGCTCCGATTCAACGTCTGTTTTACAGGGCACTCACACGGGCGTCTTGTACCCTTGAAAAGTGTTTGGGGAACAGCAGTTGTGTTTTAGCACAATAGTTTTGCAACCATCAGAACAGAATGCTTGCGACGCCTGTAAAGCCTTCACTGGATAAAACTTTCCGATGCCGTGGTCCCTGTGCGTGAGAGTGGAGGATCACGGGGAGAAAAGGGAGTCTCTGTTCTGTGGGCTATTTGTGTGGCGGGACAGCTGGCACCTTAGCAATCAAATTCTTCAAAAGCCCCAACCCTAGAGCCTCGATGAGATCATCAGATTTTTATGTCTGAGGAAACACAAGTCCTGCTTTTATTTATTTGGGTGCTTCTAGGGCTCCCAAGCTGAGCTCAGGGAGCCTCGTGCCCTTCCAGAAGATTCTTAGCCAGTCAGGCTGCTGTTCACGTGTGAGGGCTTAGGGAGGAGGTGCTGTTCTGGCCTTGTGTTGCCAGGGCTCGCCCAGGCCCTGAGGGTGATGCTCAGAGGCCCCGAGAGCCACAGCCACAGGTACCTGGGGGTCCTTCAGAGCTGTCTCTGGAGATGCCCCAGGCTCGGGGGAGCACCAGTGCTGGGGATGAGGTTCAGGCGCAGGCAGGGCAAGCACCTTGACCCCAATAGCATGGCCCTGGCCTGGAAGAACTACCTTAGGCGCTATCAGGACAGGGGTGTTTATCCCACCTCCATATTCAGGATGTGCCACTTATAGCAGCAGTTATGCAAGGAGAAAGACTGCCCTGTCTCCTACTGCATGAGAAGTAACCAACAGCCGGCTGGGGCTATGGCACAGTGGCCGTTCAGTCCCTGGCATCCCATATGGTGCCCCGAGCACCGCCAGGAGAGATTCCTGAGTGCAGAGTCAGGAGTAAGCCCTGAGCATCGCCAGGTGTGGCCTCCAAGCAAACACATATCCAACGTCTCTGCGTGGCCCTTCCTCGTTGGCATGGTGCCTGTTTGCCCTGGCATCGCTTACCGTCACTCAACACGGTGGGGATGACAGAGTCTTGGCTTCTGGTTCAAATGTTCTGGGTTTGAATCCCAGCTCTATCCTTCCTCATTAGCTGGGTGACCTGAGACAGATTACTTAATGTTTCTGTGTCTTAGATGGTTATATTAATAATACCTGTATCACATGGTGGTTGTACAAGTTAAATACATAAATGCGTGCCTCTGGCACTGAGTAAAGGCAACATATTAGTATAGTCCTAGGAGCTCTAGGGTGGAGACAGAGTACAGGGGTGAACGTGGCGTCTGCGTTGCATGTGGACAGGATTCTTGGGCATGGAGCCACGACTAGCCCCTCAGCGCCATAAAGTGTGGTCCCCAAACCAGAAAGGGAGAAAAAAGAATCCCCAGCCTGGTTGGAAAAAGTCAAAGATGAGTGAAAAGCTTGAGGAAAGACACACTGGGAAAAACATTACCTTTGGAATTAAAAATATTAAGAAAGTAAAAATGTTCTCACATTTTCCTCCCCTACTCTGCCTGGGAATCCTAAAAATGGAGCAGGTACATTTCTATTACTGAGACCGGATGGGCACATGGAAAACTAAGCAAGAGAATATTTCTGGAAAATCTGTAATGAAGCTCTAAAAATCTGTAAAAGAAAGATTCAATTTCAGGTGTCACCATTATTAATATCGATGTTATTACACAGATCTCTATTACATACATCAAATATTTCCATACACTGTGAAATGTGAAAATAAGTCCCACCTCAAGGACCAAATCATTAGGAATAAGACGAAGGACATAAAAAAGACACAATTTTCAGAAACCCAAGAAAACACAAAGGTCCAGCAAGTTCTCTTATTGGCACCTACCCCAAGGCCCCAGAAAGCCTACTCTGAACAGATAACCACTCTCCTACATTCATTACAACGCTATTCAAAATAGCCCAAATTTGGAAAGAAACCAAGTATCTGGATAAGAAAACTGTGGTATATACACACAATGGATATATATGAAAATAGCTCTAAGAAAAGGCAAAATTATGTAATTTGCTTCTATGTGGATGCAATTAGAGGGTATTATGCTAAAGTTGGTCAGAAAGGGAGAGACGGATACAAAATGATTTCCTTCACATGTGTGATCTAAAAAGACATAGTAAGGGAATATTCCAAGGGTTGGCATGCTGTATGCATGAAACCCCATTGTAAATAGTATTGGAAGTCATGGTAATTCCAATAAATTTTTAAAAAATGGAACAAAGTGAACTTGGAACATTTTAGCTTATTTCAATAACATTTGGCCTGTAGTAATTTTATGTCTCAAGCATAAAATTAGTAGGTGTAGGTGTAGTTTCAATTCCATCATAACTAAAGAATAATGTGGAAATTAATAGTAAAAAATGATATTGCTGTTTTATTTCTGATTGCGATCTCCAAAGTTTAAATATCTCTAAATGTTTAAAGAAGATAATCTGCAAATTGTAGGTCAGCACAATGGATAATCACACTGATGTACAGAATAATCAAAAAATAAACTGTCACCAACATTTAGCAAATGGCTAATTAAATATAATTTATAATTAACAGTATATTCTTCAAGGCAGAGCAACTAAAAGTTTACTAATACTTAGTCATCTAGGAAGAAATACTTTGTCGTCTAGGAAGAAAGTCAGATTCCAATTAAAGCACTAGTTTTACTGTTGTTTTTCCACTTGGGATCAGAGATCTCTATCTGCATTTAAAATTTTGTTGCTGTCATTTTGGGGCCACACTCAATGATACTTAAGGGTTCCTCCTAAGTGGCTCTGCACTAGGAGTTACTCCTGGGGATACTCAGTATATGGAATGCGGGGGATCAAATACCCAGGTTGGATAGATGCAAGACAAGCGTCCTACCCACTGTACTATCTCGTTAGCTCTGCATTTGTTTCTTTGGCTACATATATCGGTATATATGTACCTATATTTTAATGTATTATAATTTTTGAATTAATAACCTGAAAAACGCCACCTATAGATTATACTGCTTTCTAGCAGAAAGTCTATGTGATCTGGAACTGAAGGGTGTTTTTTTTTAAATTAGTTTATTTTTAATTAGAGAGTCATCGTGAGGGTACAGTTACAGATCCATACATCTTTGTGCTCATGTTTCCCCCATACAAAGTTCGATAACCCATCCCTTCACCAGTGCCCATTCTCCACCACCAGTAAACCCAACATCCCTCCCCCCCTCCCCAGTCCCGTCTCCCCCCACCCCACCCTGCCACTATGGCATGAAGGGCGTTTTCTATGAGCAGTGGTTATTTGAAACAACAGCAAAGCTGCTCAGAGCACCAGTTCAAAAGACTAGGATATCTTTTATTTAGGATATCTCTTATTCAGGATATCTTTTATTTTGACTGTAGACACATTTCATATACTCTCTTAGGAAAAAGCTCAACACCCTCGCACAGTCAGCACGATGAAGGGGGAAACCCACATCTCAATACCTCCCCTGTAAAACAGGACTAAGGTGGTTCCCAGTGGCTGGTTTGTGATAGATCTAGGTCTATGGACGGTCAGTTTCAGCTTGGAGCTCACTGGTTTCCTATTCCTTTAACATCTAGAAGCCATGTTAAGTGTTTGCAGCAATGGCAGATGTTGCAACCTAAAACCCTCAGTTTGTAGGTTTTAACCTACAAACCCTCAGTTGAAGAACCTGCTATTGTTGCTACACATTGAAGGAGGATGGAAGAAGCCATCTCCTCAGTACCCAGTTGGTGACTTTGCCTGTATAGCTGCAGGGCAGGAAAGACCTTAAATCCAGCCTCACATGTTTGCCTGCAGCGGGTATCTTTATACAAAATACGTATTTTCTTCTTTATTTACTACATTGTACTGGAGCAATAGCACAGCA
Source organism: Sorex araneus (assembly GCF_027595985.1). Classification (NCBI taxonomy): domain Eukaryota; kingdom Metazoa; phylum Chordata; class Mammalia; order Eulipotyphla; family Soricidae; genus Sorex; species Sorex araneus. The sequence goes on from NC_073302.1 coordinate 292,528,469, forward strand.
GGTAGGGTGTTTGCCTTGCATGAAGCCAACCCGAGTTCAATTCCTCCATCCCTCTTGGAGAGCCTGGCAAGCTAGTGAAAGTATCCCACCCACATGGCAGAGCCTGACAACCTCCCTGTGGCGTATTCGATATGCCAATAACAGTAACAAGTCTCACAATGGAGACGTTATTGGTACCCGCTCCAGCAAATTAACGAACAATGGGACAACAGTGCTACAGTGCTATTTACTATATTGGATTGAAAGTATAGGCTTTGGAGATAACAGAAATAAGGTAAAATGCTTTAAGTGACTTTCTTATATATAATCAACAATTATTTAATAGCCTATGTCTCTTTCAAATTATACCACTAGGATGTGACTTGAAAATTCTGAGTATTCGGAAGAGAGCATAACACGAAACTGCCATAGCCATGCCGCTGAACTCCACGTCGGGCTGTTTAATTCGAGGTGCCCCGGAAGGGGGCGGGGGAGACCTCTACCCACCCCAAGGGACCCAGCGCAGCAGCTGAAAACCTCCAGTACTCAACCTGCTCATGGCCGCTCTCCCATGCTCGAGCCAAGTCTCACCCACGAGAAAACCTGGACCACGGCGTGAATCTCGTACCTCACACCACTCATACTCCGAGAGTAGTGCACCTCAGTTGATGGGGTTTCAAGTAGAAGGCAACCAATCTTAGAGGAAAATACATTTTTACATATATATGCCTGTAAAAATATATATCTGTATATATATTTATGTATATATATGTATACATACACAAGGCTCAACTTTTAACAACATATTATTAATCTCTTATAGAAGGGCTTAATAGCCCCTGGGTGAAATACAACAGCCTTCACACACTCTCCTTTAAGGAAGACAAGCTAGCTACACACTCTCCTTTTGGAGCATTTTCAGCAATTTACTCATAGCAAACAATACAAAATAAATTATTTTGGTTCTGCTTTGAGGCAGGGGTTGGGGTTCTGGATGGAAACATCCACATATGGTGGTGGGAAGTGTGATGGTGGTGGGATTGGTGTTTGAATATTAAATGTAATCAAATATTAAGAACTACTTTGTAAAATTATAATAAAACTAAATCAAAAAAGAAAATTTGGAGTACTCATGATCTTTCTAGACGTCTGTATAGGATTTGTTTTCGAGTCTTGGTACTCTTTGCTAAATTCAATATTCTGTTGGAGAGGATACACCAAGAATATCTTATTCAGGTCCCTTTCTTCGACTAACTTGACTTCTTGGCAGGTCCTTGTTCTTTGACAGAGCCAAAGAGATAAGCCGAGTATCCTTCAGGTAACAGACACTATTAGAACGGTTGGTCATACCCACAGTAGGCCATCAATGACAATCTCAACACATATACACTTACACATTTACGATACAATTATCTAGATGCGCTAACTCTCACTATGATTTTCTATGTAATCGGAGACACAGTTGATTGCTTATTATGTATCTTTTTCTTTCTTTTATGTGGAGGGTCACACTCAGCACATTCAGGGCTTAGTCCTGGTTCTGCGCTCAGGGGTCACTCCTTGTCGCGCTCAGGGACCAGAGGCAGTGCTGAAGACTAAGTCGAGGGTGGCTGTGTGCAGAGCGCCCTTACCTCCTGCACAGTTTCTCTGACTCCCTGGACTGTCTCTTAGACTCACCTTGGGAACCGAGACTAAATTATTTTTCAGTGTTTAGAAGTCAAGCAAGTTGATGCCTGCTATTTTTATGATAATAATAGAGAATTTCCTATGTGAATATGTAAAACAGAAAACTAGCCCGGAGGCATTTTATTTCCAAACAACTTTCATTTAATGGTAGTAGGAGAATAGTCTCCAAACCCAAGGTACTACACCTCTATTCATCTTATATTTAATCAAAAATAATACTAAGGTATTTACAGAGCACTGAATATTTCCCTTGTTGATATCAAATAAAAATTAAGCTCGTAATAAAATGAGTTTACCAGATGGCGTATATCTATTATTTTTTTTAACTTTGAAGTTCAAGATGCTTTTATATCACCTGCCACCACGTGTTTTGCTCTTTTATTTTTAATTGCATATTTAAGGCATTCTCCATGGTATTACTTACTTGTTTAAGCTTCTTTAGATCTTCATCAAGTTCTAAGTTGTCCAAAATAACAGCAACAAACAAACTCAGGAGGATCTATAAAATGGTTAAATAACAATGAAAAAACCCACACGCCATAAGTCAAATATAATACCTACAGAATATAGACTATCCACCTAAACACATACTCTATAGGATGCATTCAGTGAAAAATAACCCTGGAGTTGGGAGTCACGGCACAGGCATTTTTGGGTACTCTCATAAACATGCTCAGAGAAATGCATGTGTTTGTGAAATCAACTATACAGAACATAAACTTGCTTATTTAGAAAGCCAATTTGAAATGGAAATTAAGAAAAAGTTTTGTTTCTTTTTTTGTTTAAAGAAATGCCCCAATAGAGAGACTCTCCAAACAATAATAGTGAGTTTTGTTGAAATATTGTATGCAATCAAAGTGAAAGTAAAGTGAAATTTATTAGTTACACAGGTGGGGGGGGGCTTAGGGTGGGGAGGCTAGGAGCGTGGGGGGGTTTGGGGTGTGAGGGGGCGGGGTGGAGCTATACTGGGATTCTTGGTGGTGGAATATGAGCACTGGTGAAGGGATGGGTATTCGAGCATTGTATAACTGAGATTTAAACCTGAAAACTTTGTAACTTTGTAACTTTCCACAATAAAAAATTAAAAATAAATAAATAAATAAATAAAAAAAATTAAAAAAAAAGAAATGCCCCAATAATCCCACTTTTAAGACCGTATTCAAAATAAATAATCAAAAGTGTGAATGAGGAGTTTCACATACAAAGGTGCTTGATAAGGTTATTTACCGGAGTGAAATACTGGAAATCACAGCTAACCCTCCGTAATGGTGCAGTTAAGGCGCCTTTGAGGATAAAATTCCTCAGCCACTAAACATTGCAGTTGTTGGAGTGAGTTCCAGAGGCCCCCGTATCCCTCTCACTTGCTGGGTTTATTGCTCTTGCTACAGACAAGACTGTGTGGTGAGAAACAAAAGGGCTTTCACTTTGCTCTCTCCTCATTCACCCAGTGGGGGGCAAGCCAGATGCCAGGCCCCAGGACACTTACATGTCCTCAGGAGAGTCTATGGGATAAACTAAGGCCACTGCTGATAGCCACTTGACACATCTTGGTTGTGGACCCACTGGTCTCAAGGAGACTCCTGCCCCAGCCCACATTTCTACTTCAGTCACGAGTCCCAAGTCAATCTTGCCCCAGATTGCAGAAGCCACAGAAACCACGAGAGATAATAAACACAGCCGTACAAGCTCTAAATTATTTGCCTGGTCCACAGCAACAGATGACTAGTGCACTCATCAACTTTAATGATATTTTAAAATGCTTCTATTGAAATGAATATTGAACATATGGCAAGAGGGCAATGGTGTATAAAAAGAAACAGAGAAATGATAGAAGGAGTTACTTTAGAAATATTATTGGTGTCTCTCTTAGTGAAAATATGTATATTTCTCTTTTCTGTATTTCACTAGATGTACAAAATTAAAAACAAAGGCACATACTTCTTTGAAAGGGATAAATGGGGTTAAAAAAAGAAGAGAACTTTTAAAGTGTTTTCCTGTCTATTCCCTTCTCAACTCGGAATTCCCGAAAGTTCTGCATTCATTTGGCCATTGCTTTTATTCCTAAGTAATATTCTCCCTTTCAACTTTCGTTTGAACATATTATTCCATTTATTTATATCAGATGGCTAAGCATGAAAGTAAGAAAGTCAGTTGAATTCAGTCAGGACTTTTGAGCACCAGAGAGTATTATGCAGAAATGAATAACAAGTCATTTTTCCAAGTTTAATGGAGATTTAACAAGAAACAAGAAGAGCCTCCAAATGTTCAATTTTGACAGGATATTTATGGCCTCAAGGGCCAGCACCCTGCCTTTTAATAGCCACGCCTGTTGGGATTTGCCAGGAGTTAAAGAAGTTACAGATGGTCTAGACTGTGGATGGGTGTAAGTCACCACTCGACATAGCTAGTATGTGCGTCTTTCTACCTCAGACACTGCTTCAACAAGACATTTCATCCGGGCTCCAAGTTTAGCTACTTTTCCCTGATTCTGATATTGTCCTTGAAGTTACCAGCAAGAGGATCAGAGGCAGAGTTTCCCTTCCCAGCAACCTCCCCCTGGAAGCAGAGGTGGTCCTCAACGAGATTCCCCATGTGGGATTGAGATGTCGCTTCTGCTGCTGACCCCGTGGGCCCTGGGCAGGCGCTGTGTCTGAATTACCACATTTCCCAGCTCCAGGGGAAAGGGTGCACACAAATCAAAAAAGAACAAGCATTGTTCGCAGATGAAAAACAAGGAAAAGTGACGACTTGCTCCCTTTTCCAGAAAATTGCCCTTTGGAAAACTTGTCTTAGGTCACAGCAATAGCACAGTGGTAGAGCCCTTTCCTGCACACGGCCCCATGGGCACCACTAGGAGTGATCCCTGAGTATAGAACCAGAAGTAAGTCCTGGGCACTGCCAGGTGTGACCCCCAAACCGAAACCACCACCAACTAAAACTTGAGTTTCTAGATTCTTCCTCTGTCCCTTTCAGATCTTTGTTTGAACCAAAGTCAACCTGATCAGTTCATCTCCCAACTGTCTTAAAGGCCCGCAGATTGTGCCCTTGAAACTTAACCACCAGGAACAGAGCACCCTCACTCTTTTTGGGATCATCATCATCATTGTCGTCATCATCATCATCATCATCATCATCATCATCATCATCATCATCATCATCATCATCTCGTTGATTGTCGATTTTCTCGAGTGGTCTCAGTAACATCTCCATTCCTAGCCCTGAGATTTTAGCAGTTTCTCTTTATTTGTCCTTCCCAAAGGTGTCACATCTTTCAGGGTCAGGGGAATGAGACCCATCATTGTTACTGTTTTTGGCATATGAATACGCCACAGAGAGCTTGCCAGGCTCTCCCATGTAGGCAGGAAACTCTTGGTAGCTAGCCAGGTTCTCTGAGAGGGAGAACTAGGCTATCAGATGATTCTAGGAGCTTGGTTTTGAAAAATATAATTTTATTAAAGTGTGTTTGGAGAGCCTGGCAAGCTACTGAGAGTATGGAGCCCACACGGCAGAGCCTGGCAAGCTACCCGTGTGTATTAGATATGTCAAAAGCAGTAACAATAAGTCTCTCAATGAGAGACGTTACTGGTGCCCGCTCGAACAAACAGATGAGCAAAGGGATGACAGTGACAGTGACAGTGTTTGGATATCTGCCTAGATTAATCAAAACTGAGCTACACCACCATTTCTTGGAAACACTCACTTTCAGTCACTGAATCTGTTTGCTCAGTTGAATCACTGAATCCATCTCTCATGCCCCAGCTCCAACCTTTACTAAGTACTCCCCATGCGCCAAGTACAGTGCTGGGTGCTGAGGATTCAGAGCCGAAGCAAATAGGTTCCTCTTGACCATTCTTTTGGGGATAATGTGGCATATTGCCAAAGCACGGCGTGGCCTGGCTAGAGGAGTTTGGGTTTGGGGATCAAAGCAATTATTGACTGCAGATGGCCACCTTGGTTGCCAAGTGAATTTGGAGGGGGGGATATTGAGCACTGGGGACATCAGTTCATCCTGCTTACAGTGATTCTCATCTTGAGCACTTTCGGAGGCAGGGGTTGGGTGGCTGGGGGAAGTGGGACAGTGACCAGGGACGGGAGAAAGGAAATGGTTTGGCCCGTCTTTGCGATCCTCTTCATTTCCTCAGCAGGCTCCCTCTGAGACCCATCGCAGACTGGTGCTCTTTTGTCAACAATAACCTGTTTCCTTTCTCATCTACCTGGGTTGGAGAGATTTTCGGGATTGGCAGCTTTTCATCTCAGTGCTCCCCAGCAGACAGATGGCTACTTTAGGGCACTGAGGCTCTGTAATTCGATTAAATTCGACAAGCAGCTGATGGGCTCCCTCCACGGGTCAAATACTGCCTGGCCTGGGTCATAAATACAATTCTGCACTCACCACCGTTAACTTCTCCATCAGATAAAGTCCAGGAGGCTGGCGGCTGGCGGGGAAGGTCACTGCAGCTGGGGGGCCTGGCTCTTTGAGTCACCCATGGGGCCGGCCATGGGTGAGTCCCAGGGTCTTCACTTGTAAAATGTTGTGGCTATCACAACAACAACAATAATAGCTCCACACACTGGCAGCTTTTCGTGAAACCCCTTTCCAACCAGCCAGGATGTGGAGGAGCCCAGGGGAAGAGAGGCAGGGAAAAGCACAGGATGAAAATAATTGCCTTGATATTTCTCTCCATTGGCCTGACTTAGTTCCTAAGCTCCTTGCTGCAAACTGAACTTGGCCCCGCCAACCTGATGTAGCTCGAAACACTCATTTCCATTCGGTTATAGAGTAGTATAAACCCATGGCACATGAGTTAAATAAACACACACACACACACACAACTCAGTTACTTCTAAACCAATGTTCCCTTTTGTGCTGGGAGAGTGTTGGGGGGAGCATAAGGAGGTGCTTGTTACCTGGCAGTGATTGTACTTGTTTGGGGGTTCAAGGCCTGCGTGAAATTGGTCACCTCGACATTTCCTGCAGCTGCAGCTGAGAATGTGGTTCTCAGAGGCGCCCCGAAGGCCGCCTGCACTCAGTGTAGGAGCTGGTGGCCTCGGCACCAGGAACCTGTCCAGGGGCTCACCCGGAGGCCGGTTATTCCCAGTGAGGTTCTGAGCACTGGCAAGGCCCCGGCCGCATGATCCTTCCTGGCCTCTTCCAGCTTCCCGTGAGCTTCTCCTCTGACCTTGGCGTGGAAGCGCATCACCCAGGCTCTGCCCATTGCACCTGGCTTCGGGCCCCTGTGACCTGTGTCTTGTCTCTATTTTTCTCTTCTTGAGACACGTGCACTTGGATTTAGGACTGAGCTGCAGAATCCAGAATGATTTCCATCTAGACTCATTCTCCTCTCCTCAAAGACCCCTCTCCCTGGGAAGGTCACCGTATGGGGGCGTCCGGATGGAGCCTTTGTGGAGACTCCCTCCGCCTCCCACAGGAGCCAATAGTTTACTAGGGGCTCCAAGCTGCTGTCCACAGTGGAGAATGTGGGGGTGCTGCCATTCCAGAGACAAAGGAGGGAACACATGACTTTGGCCCGTGTCTAATCTGGGGGATTACACCTGAGTCTCAGGCAGCTCCCAACTCTGACCAGGTCACCTCTGTCTGCGTGTGGCGGGCTCCTTCCCACTCTGAAAGCATTTCCACCTCTTTGCACCTCTTGGGGTTCCTGAATCTTCCTCTGTTCATCCCAGATGTTCTCAGTTCCTTTCAAAAAGCAGGACTTTAAAGGAAAACTGATCTGGGTTTGGAGGGGAAGGCTTAGGGTGGAGGCCACGTGTGAAACGAAACCCCTTCTGCATCTAGCACTGGCATCTCCAGAGCAGTGAGAAGGTCCCAGGCTCAGAAAAAATATAGAAGCATTCAAGAAAGGTGTTTGCAACACATTTAAGAAATTTAAGAATAATGTAAAAAAAACTAAGTTCAATATAACATCCCATCAAAGAAAGTCTGAAGGAGTTAGTTAGAGCTAACCACTGGATGCAACAACCCTTTTGAACGTTTAGACATTGCTACCCCATTAATGGGGTCAGGGGATGGCGAAACCAGAAAGCAATTTCCTGGAGAACTTGCATCTCCTCTTGCAAATGTGTGGACGTGGATGTTTAGCTCGATGCTCGCTGCCATGCTCCCGCTGTGGGGCACTGTGATAAGGAGAAGGCGGACACTCAGGGGAGAGACTCTAAAGCGTGTGGCTGTGATGAGTGTCTTCGGGGAGGAGATCAAAGGGGCAGGAAAACAGGGCAAGTCTGCAGCTGGTGGAAAGGAGGTGGTGAGGAGAATGACTAGCTCTTGGCTCAGACTCTAAGAAGGTGATGGGCAAGTTGGGGATAAAGAAATGAAGATGTGGGCACTGGCGAAGGGATGGGTTCTCAAACTTTGTATGAGGGAAACATGAGCACAAAAGTGTATAAATCTGTAACTGTACCCTCACGGTGATTCACTAATTAAAAATAAATAAATTAAAAAAAAAGAAATGAAGGTGTTGGTGGGTGGCCATCACTTGGATTCATGTTGCCTCTAAGATCTGATTTCACTAGAACCCAGCTGTGTACAGATTGGACTGGAGGGGGGGCATCAAGGTTGGCCGGGGTGGGGGTGGCCTTTTCTTACTCCCCAAATGTCATGGAAATGGGTGTGCATTCTGCCTCTAAGAGCAAGAACCAGGGGCCAGACCGATAGCACAGCAGGTAGGGCACTCGCCTTGCATGTGTCTATCCTGGGTTCTATCCCCTGTATCCCATATGGCCCCCCAAGCATCATCAGGAGTAATTTTTGAGGGTAGAGCTAGGAGAGTAACCCCTGAGCATCGCTGGGTGTAACCCAAAGCCAAAAAATATATATAATAATACAAAAAGCCAGAACCATTCTTTAGTACTCCCAGGAATTTTGCACTTGTTTCACTGGTTTGCTGTGACTGTAAAGCAGCTCAGGTCCTGTTCCGGAAGGACCTGAACCGTGACCCTGACACCTGCCTCTTATTTTCAGTCTTGGTCTGCAGATGCCACAGGGGCAGGAGTCAAAGGTTTTCCAGAGCCCCACGATGGGATTCGCGGGTCCACTCCCAAGTGGGATTGTGCAAATTAAGCATCTTTACGGCGCGTTGCCATAGTGAGCCACTGGGCATCATCATTTGCTTGAAACTCTGCCAGTCCTACACTATGCAACCATCCCACTGTTAATTGAGCAATAGTGCAGTGGGTAGGGCATTCGCCTTGCACAAGGCAGACCCGGGTTCGATTCCTCTGCCCCTCTTGGAGAGCCCGGCAAACTACCAAGAGTATCTCGCCCGCACGGCAGAGCCTGGCAAGCTACCCGTGGTGTATTCGCTATGCCAAAAACAGTAATAAGTCTCACAATGGAGACGTTACTGGTGTCCGCTTGAGCAAATCAATGAACAATGGGATGACGGTGATACAGCGAATGTAGGAGTATTGCTGCTTATTCAGCCATTGATTAAGCTGATTGAATTGGGCATGAACTCCAATCACTGACAGTGACACTGATGTAGATTTATTTATTTACATATATAAAGAGGCATGATTATCACTTTTTTTTAAGTTTTGGGGGCCCCTCCTAGCAGTGCTCAGAGCTTACTTTTGGTCATGGGCCCTAGGATCACCCCTGTCTGTGTTTGGGGGGCCACAGGCAAAGCCAGAGATGGGACAGGGTTGGCTGCATGCAAGGCCAGCACCTTAATCCCTGGACTCTCTTCTCACTATTTTCCTTATTGGTGCCATGTCAAGGGGGGAAGGGAGCCCTTTGTGTTCAGCTTTGCTTACACACACACACACACACAAACACACACACACACGACATGTTTAGAGAGTGGAATGCTTAAAGAAAGAAATCCATTGGTTAGATACTTGCCTCTCTTAACAGAACTATAACAGCATATTGGATTAATACTCAATATTTGCTCTAGCCTAAAATATCTAAGTGTTTAATCCACCTACTCCTTTCCTGAATGCTCAACACCAGTTCATGAACAATACATTTCAATTTTGGCTGTGGCAGGACGCATAGTAAAGTCGTACTGCTACGGGAAAGATTAGCCTGACCACTAGTGCGAGGTGACATGCAAATCAGTGAAGTGTATCATAGTTTTAAATTAGGGAATAGACAGCAATGATAATGATAATAAACGCTGGCCCATGGTGTCTGTTTTACAAAATGAAGATTTCTAAACAAAGGGGTAATATGTGTGTGTGGTAGGCACAGGAAATAAATACATCAAAACCACATAGTGTATAAATCAAACACTATGTAAATGCACAACTGAACTGCAATAAAAATCATCAGTTTGGGGCTGGAGAGATAGTACAGAGAGTGAGGCAGTTTCCTTGCATACAGCGGGCCTGGGTTTGATCCCTGGAACCCCAAGTGGTCTCCGGAGCCCACCAGAAGTGCACTCTGAGACAGAGTCAGTGTAAGTCCTCTGGGACTTATACTGGGGCATAGGCCCCAAAATTCAATGATGTCTGAAATATCAAAATATTTTAGGTGCCTAGTTCTATGTTGTCCTCAGAGTCCACTGTAATGGTTTTTTCAACACTGGTAATAGTTTCAGTGTGGGGAATGCCAAATCTCAGGTTGCAAGGAGTCTGACCCTTAGAACTGCGGGCGGGGGCGGGGGTGACACTGTAGCATATGGGTGGGATTTTCCACGTCTAGTACCGTGTCTTTGAGGTGATCCATTTCCAGGTTCAGTATTTTGGTTGGCGACTATACTCAAGGCTACTCCTTGCTCAGTCATGGGCTTTCTCCTGGCAGTGCTCAGGGAACCATGTGGTATACGGAGGGAACTCGGAGCCTCCTACATGTGGAGCCTGCACACTGACCAATGGGCTATCTCCCCTCTCTAGAGAATGATTGGCTACTGCAAACACTCCGATTCCTTATCTTTACGATACCTGTGCCCACAATTTAGACTCCAGAAAATGTTCAAATGTGCTTGTGCTAAGCATCTGCTCTCATGAAGTCACATACTCTTAATCAGACAATTCAACTAACTTTTTTTCCATTTGAGCGTTAACGAATTTAAAAGGAAGATTCATTCAACTACAATTAATTACAAACAAATCAATTCCATGAAAATGTAAAAGCAATTAAACTCCAAGTTTAATTGCCCCCAGACAACTTGTCTTGCCTCTGTTTCTCCATAAAGTATTTCAGCAAAAATTGAATACATGATTGAAATGGAATCATGGTTTCACCAAATTTTGTTGGCACATAAACTGTCAGTTCCGCATTCTGGGCCCTTTTTTCTCCCAGGACTCACTGCGAGGTTGGTGTTGTGCAGACCGCTGAGACTGGCAAGAGGCTGGCCCAAGCACTTTAATTCTTGGCTGTGCATTTCTGGCCCCGTCGTTCCATATCCTTCATGCAGCTGTCCCCTTAACTCCACAAAGACTCCTGCCATCATTCTACATATCCTTTTTCATTTCTAAAGTGACTTTTGCTATCTTCTTTTCTATTCTATGTCCAAGACAGCTCCTAAACTGAAATGTCACCTTTAATCTTTATCCTTTCTCTACTGTGAACTTGATGAAGAACTTATCTTTTAATTATTTTCAAATATGCAATGGAAGCAGGGAAGGCATCTGGTCAACCCGCAAAATCACTTCTTGCCTTTCCTTTTTTTTTCCCATTTATAATCACCCTCTCTTAAGCCATCTCACAGGCGGTTGTTGGAAACAATTTCTTTCTTTTTTTAAAAAAATATAGGTCAACAAAAAGTCAAATGTAATCAGACCGATGTAAAAGAAGACATATTCAACACAGATGCATTTTTAAGTGAATTCCACAGAATCGAGTTATTTAATTTACACTTTGAAATGCCCATTTTTGTCAGCCAAATAGGACTATTCTCAGAAAGCTGGCGTGACAGAAGCAAAATCAAGAGATTGCTTCGTGGAGTCAAGCACTTCAAAGGTAACACACAGACGCGTCACAATGAATGCTTAATTACATTCTCTCTCTTTCAGAGTTCCCTTCCCAGGGCATCCCTTTGAAACAATGATAAAGAGAAAAATATTGCAGGAGAAAAATAGTCTTTCAGCTCGTTTGGTCTTCTGGCGTCCTTATTCCCCCATTACTGCAAAACATGGGGAAAGATGAACCTCACCAGCATCTGGCAGCCGCAACCTCTCACGGGAACCAGAGAACACACAGCTGCTGGAACAGAGGTGTCTTCTAGGGACACTGTCAAGCATTAGGAATATGCTCGGGCTACACACTTTAGCTTGATTTCCACCGTGATCTGACAAACTGCTGCTTCCACACCTTGGGCGAGGGCAACAGAGGATGCGTTTTATTCTAGAACAATCTACAGTCAATTATTTCCCCCCCTTCTTTATTTCTTGCTTGGCACTTGTGTGCCCCTCAGGAGGCTGCATCAGGCACCCCAGGTTGATGCCAGGGCATAGATGGCAGCAAGGATGCCCATGGGCACTTGGATGCTTATATGGGCTTCTCCTTTGCTCCCTTGGAGTTAAAGTGCTTTGAGATATTTGGCGGAAGGAAATATCTGATTTATGTTTCTTACATATCTGCATAGACAAAGTTCAAGCCGAAGTTCAAGCCGAAAGCCAGGCTAATGGACTACAACCCCCCGGGACAGGTGCCCTACTGGAAAGGGCACTGAGAAGTCCGTCTGTCTCCCCCAGACTCTTGCATGTCAGTGGGTCCTCAAACTTTGCCCTGCTCTTTATCGCAGTACTTTTGAGTCATTCAGATCTGGGGTGTGTGCGGGGAGCAGGGGGGGGATGCTTACTTGCTGATACTGATCACAAACCAACACACACCCAGGGCCCTCTATCACTCTTGCCACTTGGGCGGGGGGACTAGCTTGGGCTGTCAGTGTGTGTCCTGTCCTATTTCCGGACTCGTTGGAGGCCTGCTAGAGCAGGGATGAAACCCATCTCCTCTCAGGCCATGGTGTGGGCGAGGACTTACACACAGTAGGTGGTTTCAATAAAACTGCCCAGTCACAAGGGGCTGAAAGATGGAACAGAAGCTCAGTCCGCAGCTCTACAAGAAAGGGAAAGCAACCACAGATGCTGCTTTAGGGAAACTCCAGCTCACTGGGAGAACGGGAGCAGGGGCAGTTGTATGTGTGCCCGCAGCTCCTAATTTTGTGCCGTGGTCTTGGTTTTTCATATCTTATTAGCAAGTGTTTTTCTTTCACTGGATTAACTAATGTTCATTTGAAAAGCTCTTTTGTAAATGTGAAAAGCGGCATAGCTGACCTTTTTGCTATAGACATCATAATCAGAAAAACCAATTAAATATCCTAAAGCTTTAAAAATATCACATAAATCTGGTAAAAAAGGACTTGATTTCAGTTTGATTTAAAAGGAGCATTCCATGTAGCTTAAATTGTGTCTAAATAGTGAGTTGAGATGAGCAAAAAAAAAGAAGTCAAATGGGAAAGTCAAAAAATTAAAAATAATTAAAAGATAGAGAATGTATCTATTATCTCAGGGTGGGGATGGATTTCTTAAGCATGACGCTAAAATAAATACTGACTTTAAATGAAAGACTGATCATCTGACCACATCAAAATGAAACATCAAATGGCATCATGAGAGGCTCTGGGTTCCATCATCAGCATCACCAAAATATACCTATATATCTATATCTATGCTATATCTGTAACTATGTGCAGCTCAAAGAGAATGTTTTCAACATATATTATAGTTAGGGGATCAACATCCAAAATATAAGCCCTACAAAAATAAACAAATGTATTTGAAGAAGATCTTAAGGAGATAAACTCATCTTTTAAAAAAGGTAAAGTAGCTGCAGTCACAAAGATTGCCAATGGGCCTATGAATTTGTGCTCTCTTATTAGTAAGACTGAAATGCAATAATGCAAGCAAAGGCAAAGGGATTCCATCATCCAACTCAGGTTGTGGGATGTCAAACACCCAAGATTGTCCAAATCATGGAAGTTTTACAATATCACATACAAATGAGAACATGTGCACGGAGGAGTTCTCCACCCTTGGGAGAAGAAGTTGCACAGACTGCCTATAGAGTCAGCATTTTCGAACTGGAGGTCAGACTGGAAATAGTTTAGGTTTTAAGGGTCAGGAAGCAACACTTTGGGCATTGTGTAGGTACTGAAAGAAACACGTAAATGCTCACAGACCCTGTGCACTCACATGCTGTGGAAACAGCCCTTGGATCAGATCTAGGGTCTAAATCCACAGACAGCTGCTCTTCTGAGGCATTGGGAATCTCCTGGGTTCCCGGTCTCTACCCCCCTGGCATATATTCAGTGAAACACCCTCCTAAATCAGTACAGACCCGGTATTTGCAATATTCTAAAGAGAAGACCACTGGTAAACAATCTAAATATCCACCAGCAAGAGAACTGATAAGTCAATATGGCATATTTAGGGACTATCTGAAGTCTACATGACTCTACACTATTGACCAAATAAGAGTTCTGTGTTTTAAGGTAAAAAGAGTTTGCACACAATAGTGGGTATAAAACGGAACTGAGAATATAGGTAGGCCGTTCTGCCATTTAATCTGAAAGTTGCTGCCTCATGGGGTTGGTGAGCTGACCATTGTATCCAGCTGGGCAGTGGCATGGAATCAGACAGAGAAGTGAGAGAAACGTCTACATCAGGGAGAATCATGCAGAAAAGTGCTTCTCAAACTAATAATCCATATTTGCCTCCAACTGAAGTGTAGACAAAATCTTAGATTCTGGTCTTCTATGAAGAGCTTCATCTTCAATATCAACAAAGGTAGGAGGGAAACAGCTGCCTTTCACTGATTTTAGGTTGTGCATTTACTCTCCCCACTCTGAAACTGTGATATGTCTTGTAATCTCTCTCTCTCTTTCGTTCTCTCTCTCTAGCTATATTTCTATCTGTTTATCTGTCATCTATCTATCACTGAGGCCATTCTATTTATTTACTTATTTGGATAACTTTACAACATTAGAATCTTCTGATCGTGGACAGTTATGTTAGATTTAATCAAATACAACTTTCAAAGTGGCAGGCTGATTCACACCTAATTTTCCATAGCTGTTATGTGAGAGATAGTGTACAGGGAAGGATGAAGGGATGGGAGAATCTAAGCGGCCATGGTCCTTTATTTATTTTATTTGGAGGAGCACCACCTGAGTGCTCGGAGCTTACTCCTGGCTCTGTGTTTAGGGATGACGACTGCCTTGGATGACCATATGCAGAGGCAGAGAATGAAACTAGTCTTAGTTACATGAGGCAAGAGCCTTGCACTATCTCTCAGGCCTATAAATGGTACTTTAGACTGACCGTCAATACTCCCAATAGATAAAAACAAGCAAACTTCTGCCTTCATAAATGCCAATGTTGGTCAGATGTTTCTAGAGCCACAGGTCTTCTTACTTAAACTCAGTGTTCATCCTCTTATTCTGTGACAAAATCCCCCCAATTACAAGCTCAACACAGAGGGCGGCCAACCAGGAAAGGAGCCTGCAAATTTCATCCTTATCTGCAGACACAACACACTGCAGACATCAGGGAAGTTGCCTGATTTCCAAGGTTAGAATCTCGTGACAGTATTTAGGTAGACGAGAAATGCTGACACTTGGATCGCACTCCTGTTCTTCACTGGATTTACCACACCAGCCCTCCCCAACCGGAAGAATGAACTCTTTAATGAGTTATGCCAACAACTAGGCTGTTTACTAGAAAAACGTTTAGATTAGCTCCATATATAGATGATTTATATACCTTTTCTGCATTCAACCTATGACCAACAGTCTCCAAGCAATGCCATATTTGTCAAAGGAACTTAAATGCATAGAAGGTGCTGAGTAAACACAGGTGAAGGAATGAGCAAGCGAATGAGAAAATGAATAAATGGAAGATGCACAGACTTCTGTGAGGGAGGACAGCAGAGGATGAGGCACAGAACACCAGCCCAGCCCATTCCGTTCTCCCAAACCAGGCTTCCATAGCCAGTGCTCAGTGCTCAGTGCTCTGTTTTCATTGAATAATTTGTAGTCATCCTTGTGAACTAGAGGGTAGGTACATTCTATGCCTCGGACCTCAGACATGGCACCATATACTTTGGGATGGGCTGGCATATCCAGGTTTCAATCTCTTGTTTTATTCTTGGATTTGGTTTGTTTTGTTTTATCGAGTGACTCTTGGGCAGAGGGGTGATTTTCTGCAGGCACGTTCAGTGGCATTACCGGGCTTCATCATACAAGGAAGGTACCCAGAGCAGCTTAAACCACAGGCTCCGAGAGCAGGCTACTCAAAAAACTCTGGCTGAAATAGTGACATTCCAAAGGATTGGGTTCCTGTCTTTCCAGATTCACCCGATAATCATCACACCTTCCTCTTCAGTAAAGCTGACACAGTTAGTTTGTTTAATGCTTCATGTAATAGTCCCATCCCATGATTATTCAGTTGAGATGTGGGATACTCACTGAGCCTCAGTTTTATCACCTGCAGAATGAGAATATTACCCATCTTGGCTGTTCTAAATATTAGCAATAAAACTGTGAAACATGTTGTCACTCAGTAAGAGAAAACAAATGTTTTTTATTTCATCTGTTCTTGAAAAAAGTTAACATTTTGGACACTTACCTTGAAACTCTAAGTATAAGAGCTTAAGTTTGCTTCTTAACTTATTATATGGATGTATCTCTTCAGCACCATATCTGAGAGTGACATCCTTTTAGTATGACACAAATCTCAACTTGTAGCTAGTTAATCAATTAATTTGGACCTCCCAAGTGCAGTTCAGGCTTGACCAGGTTCATGGTTCGATGGGAAGGCCTGAGGCTGGGGAAGCTGCTCAGGGCTGGGCCAACCCAGCAGGGTGGGAAGCACCCAAAGCTGCACGCAGTGGTGCTCTGGGAGCCACATGGTGATATAAATCAAACCTAGGTCAGGTATAGGATATAATAGCTGTCTATCTCCCTGGACTCAACCTTTTTTTTTTTTAAAAAAAGTAGTACACTACAAAGAAAAGTATCCCTGCGTGACAGAAATCCATTTTCCCTGGCTTTTGGCATTTTAGAGTGTGCTGATACAATATTTTAAGCCCTGTGTTTTATTTTCCCTCATATATTTCCTTTAGTTACTCATGTCACCACAACACTGAGCTGATTTCAGTGAACTGACGGCACCCTGAGGTCTCCAGCTCTATCTTCAGTTCAATTACAGCTGGGGAGAAAGATGCAGGAGAACAGAAGCATGATTCTCCACAGGATGGGAACGAGAGGGACTTTCTACCTGGGTCCTCGGATCGGTTGAGGTGTGGGTGCTTCAGATGAGGATGTGGGATTCTCATTTTGTTTTGTCTTGTTTCACCTGCATGCAAGCATGTGGGCTTGGTGGGGACTAAAATCTAGAGTGATCCTTTGAGTCAGAAGCATTAAGAATGACCAGGAGCCTCATCAAACTTGTCCATTTTACAATTGTTCTTTCTTATTTTGAAATTCAGGGTCGGTTCCCAAATCTGTAGCTATGCTTCCACGTTCAATTCTAAGAGTTGGAAAAATGCTCCACTCACCAGAGTGGCGAAAAGATGGTAGAGGATGAAGTAGATGGCGACCACAGGGGCCCACATTCGCCCCACGGCATTCAGAGTTTGGTCCATTACATCAACCCATCCTTCCTGGGTCAGGATCTGGAACATGGACATGAATGCCTACAGAAGAAAAGAACAGAGGCATTAAATACCAGCTATCACCTTGCATGCCACTGGAAGTCAGCATGTCATATGGGAGGTCTGTGATCTCAACATTACCCATTTAATCTGATAGATCAAGGGGAAGATCAACCTTAACTCAACAGTGGGGGACGGGCAGATAACATGAAGGTCTCACCCCACAAAGGTCTAAATCTTGACATCTAATCAGCGTGGGAAACTGAAATAATTACTCTGATAAAAATGACACTGCTGGTGGTAAATTTTTTGACCAGGTTAGAAAAAGAATCACAACCTCTGTTTACCTGCTCTTTTTTTTTTAACCCCTTCAGTAGTTCAATTACTCAACACTTCTAACAGATTACTGTAATTTCCTTGCTTCGAAGAGCACCTAATCTTCAGAGGGATTGCAATGAAGTATCCAAATACATATAAGAATTATCACTGTCACTGTCACTGTCATGCTGCTGCTCATCAGTACTGTCTCCATTGTGACACTTGTTGTTACTGTTTTTGGCATATCGAGTACGCCATGGGTAGCTTGCCAGGCTCTGCCGTGAGGGCAGGAGACTCTTGGTAGCTTGCCGGTCTCTCTGGGAGGGACAGAGGAATCGAACCCAGGTTGGCCACTTTCAAGGCAAACATTCTATCCATTGTGCTATCGCTCCAGCCCATAAAAATTATAACCTTAATTTTATTTTAATGGTTGTCCATCTATCAAACTATTTCAATTATGTTAAAATAGAAATTCCTAAAAGTATTTCCAAATGAAACTGCCGTACCAAACAACTTAAGAAAAATTATTATTATTTTTGAATACTCAGGGCACAGGATTAAGACAATGGAAGGAGCCAGGACCCCTTTTCTCCCAGAATAAAAGCAGTAAAGAATTACAGTCTCCTTGTTCCACTTTGCATTTCTTGCTCCTTTGTCAAAGATTAAGTGGCAATATGTTTGGGGGTCTGTGACAGGATATAATAGTGGTGGGGAATGTGCACTGGTGGAGGGAATGGTGTTTGATCATTGTGAGATTGTAACCCAAACATGAAAGCTTGTAACTCTCTCATGGTGATTCAATAAAATTAAAAAAAAAAAAGAATTACAGTCTCTGAAATTGTTTTGCTCCATTATGATACGCACACTGTGGCCAGGAATATCTCTCAATGAGACGTTACGATGCTCTTGGGGATTAAAAATTGAGACCTGAAAACTGTTGACTCTTAAAAAGATGTCTCTATGGACTTTAATTCAATGATAATGTGAACTGAGTTCTCAGATACCGGATTCTAAGAAATGAAGCCCAGAATAACAGAAAGGTGATCTGAACCCAAGATAAAAAGCCAACAATTACAGATAGCTCTTACTGCCAAATTGAACCATAGAACAATTCTCATCCTGGGGCCAGAGAGAGAGAGTGCAGTGGGTAGGGGGGTTTCCTTGCACACAGCCGACCTGATTGTGATGCCAACATCTCATTTGGTTCCCGGAGCATCACCAGGACTAATTCCTGAGCCCAGTCAGGAGTAACTCCTGAGAACTGCTGAGTGTGGCCCCCAAACAACAGCAGCAGCAGTAACAACAACAACAACAAAACAACAACAACAACAACAAATCTCATCTTTTTCCTTTTGAAGCCAAGAAAAATGAGACTTAGTGATGGCAGCTGCTCACGAGAGCTGCTCGATGACTCGGAGGCCGGCCGGAAGCAGCACTCCTCCAACTCAGGCCTCCGATGTCAGCACACTTCCTGTGTTCAGGAAGTTTCAAATCGACTCCTTTTTGGCCTTGTCACATGGTAAGCTCTCTTATCAGTTTCCCGTACGAGGGATAATTAAATTAACTCTTTTAGGTGGAGGCTCTTCAGTGGCCGGCCCAGAGCCGGCCCCTTGGAACAAAGGAGCAATTAATTGTTAAATGAGTCTTGAACCAGAGATTGGCTTTCCCACTTACCCTTTGTCCGTGTGTGAAACACTTCATTCCTCTGGGAGTTAAATTTTCTATAATCTCATTACCCTACAAAGTGTTTTGTTCATGAAAGGATGAAGTACATTGATACTTTAGCTCCGCAGTACCAAAGACAATATAATGCTTTCTTTGCCTTAGAGAATATCAGCTTTAATGCATCCCAAAAATGCTTCAGAGAATTTTCAACACTCCATTTAACCTCAATAAGTATGCCAGAACTTATCATTGAGGGGAATTATTCCCCTCCCCCTTTTTTTCCTGTTGAATATTTATCACATCCAAAGGCAAGAAATACAAGCTCCACAGATGACTTGGAAAAAATATCAGCTGCATTTTCTTTCACCAATGTTTCTAGGGTAAAAGTAATATGTACATTTTAAAGATTCACAATCGAGGAAGAGTCAAAATGCTTCCTAGTGTAAAACATAGTTTTTCACACAGTGGTTTCCTTCCCCCCAAGGAAAGCTGGTGATTAAGCCCAATAGGTTTGTTCTTGGTACCTACAAGACCAAAAAATTCAGGTGAACCTTTCATCTGCTTTGAGCACACGTCAGTTTAATTTGTTTTCATCTGCTGCATTAACTTTCATGAATACTCGGCTATTATGCATTCACGGAGAGCTGGGGACCATGAGCTTTGGGATTAGAACCTGTTGCTGTAAGATAAGCAGCGTGGGCAAGAACACAGAGGCTATTCTCCACCCCTTTCAGAATCTCAGAAGAAAAGAAAAATCTTATTTCCATACTATTCAGCCACCTGAAAGTTCATATTGCGAGATGCTGTAAATTATAGATGAGAGCCATGCTTTCTGTTAAAATGAGATTCATCTGTTTCTAACTGCTCACATGGATAAACCAATAAAACGCAGTGTCATAAAATCTTCTGTTGCAGGCTGAAAATTAATTTGTGTTCTGTGCTTCATCAGTTTGGTTGAGATCTTATCCAGAAATTAAAATCTAAGTGCAGGCAATTTTGAGATGGTGAAGCAAGGACACTGACAGACCAACCATTCGTAAGATCCATGTTCCTTAATGAATCTGCTTAGTTTATTTAATCAAGCAAGGATTATTAGCAGTTACTGAAGGCTGGATGAGTTTGTGAGGGATGGAGAAGGGCAACACATGGCTTCTTCCTTTAAGTTTATAAAATGGGGGAAGAAAAGATGACCAGCTCTTAGGGAAGGAAGAATCAAAAAAGAATATCTGTAGCCTTTGCCTAATATATAAGAAAAATAAGGCAACGCTATCAAACAAGGAAGAGATTAGAAAGACTGACATCTTGCTCTTGAGGGACTCAAGAACAGGTTTGGGAAAATGATGGAAATTTGCTTTGGTGATGAATCCTGCTTATTCCGTCATCAAGGGATATTTTCATATTTTCCCAAATCTGTTCTTGATTCACTCAAGAGCAATATGACAGTCTTTCTAATATATTAAACATTCTCCTATCCTGGTTTAGGGAATGAAAGACATTCCCCAACGGTACTGTCTTTCACTAATTCTATAAATTAAGAAAATGAATATTTTATCTAATCCTATTTACTCTCCAATGTGGGTTCTCTAGCCAATTTCTTATTATTAACAAATAATAACAAATAGTTATAGGCCTATGAAACTCTGTCAACTTCGCAGTGGTAGCTATGCTATTTTATTTCAGGCACTGTGGTTTACAATACAGTTCATGCATACAATGTTCGAGTACCACATCCTCTGCAGTGACCACCATTTTTAACCAGTTTGTTATCTGTATCTCTACTCGGCATTAGACACCGACTTCAGCTAGAATGGGTAAATTTTAGACACAACATCGCTCCCTACTTCTTTTAGCTACCTTTTCTTTTGGTACATAAACCTTTATTTCTTGTTCCATCAAATTCTGAGAAGAGCTGGTCATCTTTTCTTCCCCCATTTTATAAACTTAAAGGAAGAAGCCATGTGTTGCCCTTCTCCATCCCTCACAAACTCATCCAGCCTTCAGTAACTGCTAATAATCAACACAGGCTAGAGCAATAGCACAGCGGGTAGGGCATTTGCCTTGCACGTGGCCAACCACGTTCAATTCCTCTGTCCCTCGTCCCTCTTGGAGAGCCCGGCAAGCTACCGACAGTATCCCACCCACATGGCAGAGCCTGGCAAGCTCCCCATACCATATTCAATATGCCAAAAACAGTTCCAACAAGTCTCACAATGGAGACGTTACTGGTGCCCACTCGAGCAAATTGATGAACAATGGGACAACTGTGCTACAGTGCATGCATGACACAGAGAGGTTGGCAATGCTGCTACCTCTTTACCTTCCTCCTCCCTCATATTTTACCTCTGGTCACACGGACACATGAATTCTGCACTGAAATTTCTCCTTGTCTTTTCAGCTCCCAGGCCCTTCAGACTAAGGGATGTGAGTGACTAGGTCAAGGTTTGCTTTTCCTGTTTTATTTCTTCTCAGTTTCTGGAAAGCAGCCTTCAGGCAGGAGCCTTGAGTGTGTCCATTTGCTCTCTCTTCTCCTCCCCCCTCCTTTCTCCCTTTCCTTTCATTCTCCGCTATTCAAAGTTAATGGTATAACATTGTGGCCCTTTGTGTGGCTATAGATGGTATAATTGTGCAGGTTAATAATAGTTTTATCCATTTCCTTAGGTTTCTGAGACTATACATCTTTGATTCTCTCTCTTTCTCTTTCTCTCTTTCCTTCTCTCCTCCCCTCTCTCAAGTATAACCTGTGATACCAACAAGAGCAAATAACCTTGTTTCAAGCTCAGTAGCAGAGGAGCAGCCTTGGGGGCCTGAGCTCCCCAGTGTGTCCCCTGCATCAAAGCACATCCCAGTGCCACCGTCACTGGGGGGTGGGGATTCCCGGCACTGGACCCGAGCCTGAGGTCTGGAGCATACCAAGTGTAGGGGAACTGAAACAAGGTCATGACCCCGTGGCCTCTGATCATCGCAACACCGTCCAATGGGAAAGGAAATGGAAAATATTTCAAAATATCTCAAGTGGCCTTGGATAACTTAATGAGGCAACAATGCAGGCTTTGGAGTTTCAGCTGTATGAAATTTAGGTTAAACATTAAATTTGTTTTTTGTTTTGGGGCCACACCCCGAAATGCTCAGGGCTTACTCTGAACTCTAGATTCAGAGATCATTTCTGTAAGAACTCAGGGGGCCACCTGGGGTGCAGGGGAGTGAACCAGGTTGACTGTGTGCAATGCCCTACCCACTGTACAATCTCTCTGGCTCCTCTATTTCTAAAGTAGGGCAAACATTTTGATCAGTAACTGGCAAGCAGAATACAGAGTCTGTTTCCATTTTTAATGGGCATATGTATATTCACTTTATGTGTATGAAAGTACACACAATAAGCCTAAACTCCGGAACTGCAAGGACCCAGAAACTAGACAGTGGGCAGGAGCAATAGTATAGCAGGGTGGGTGTTTGCTTTGCATATGGCTAACCTGGGTTTGATCCCCAGCATCCTATATGGCCCCCCTGAGCACCTCTTGGACTAATTCCTGAGTGAAGAGCTAGGAGTAACTCCTGAGCATCATGGGGTGTGACCCAAAAAGCTAACAACAACAACAACAACAACAAAAAGAACTAGTAAAAGCACAGTAGAAATGACATCTACACCTGTATGTTCATTGCAGCATTGTTCACAAAAGCAAGAATCTGGAAACAACCTGAGTGCCTGAGAACAGACAACTGGTTAAAGAAACTTTGGTGCATCTACACAGTGGAATACTATGCAGCTGTTAGGGAAGATGAAGTCATGAAACTTTCTTATAAGTGGATGGTCATGGGGATTATCATGCTAAGTGAAATGAGTCAGAAAGAGAGGCATAAATCCAGACATAGAGTGACTACACTCATTTGTGGAATATAAAATAACATACTATGCGACTGACACCCAAGGACAGTAGAGACAAGGACCAGAAATATTGCTCCATGGTTGGAAGCCTGCCTCATGAGCTGGGGGAGAAGGCTGCTAGAAATAGAGAATGAATGACTAAGTCAATGATGGTCTGAGGAATTGCTCGGGATGGGAGATGTGTGCTGAAAGTAGATAAAGGACCAAACGTGATAGTCTCTCAGTATCTATATTGCAAACCATAATGCCCAGAGAGAGAGTATGGGAGAAACTGCCATAGAGGCAGGGGGAGGGCTGGGATGTGGGGAAAACTGGATTCATTGGTGGTGGAAAATGTGCATTGTTGTAGGGATGGGTGTTTGATCATTATATGGCTGAAAATCAAACTTGAAAGCTTTATTTTCTAATTTTTAATTTCTAATTTTAGAAATTGAGCTTTCATTTGATCCAGCAATACCACTTCTGGGAATATACCCTGGAGAAACAAAAAGGTATAGTCGAAATGATATCTGCACTTATATGTTCATCGCGGCACTGTTTACAATAGCCAGAACCTGGAGAAAACCTGAGTGCCCGAGAACAGATGACTGGTTAAATAAACTCTGGTACATCTATACAATGGAATACTATGCAGCTGTTAGAAAAGATGAAGTCATGAACTTTGCATATAAGTGGATCAACATGGAAAGTATCATGCTAAGTGAAATGAGTCAGAAAGAGAGGGACAGACATAGAAAGATTGCACTCATCTGTGGAATATAAAATAACAGGGTAGGAGACTAATACCCAAGAATAGTAGTATACAATACCAAGAGGTTGACTCCATAGCTTGGAACTTGGTCTCACACGCTGGGGGAAAGTCATACCAAAAGGAGAAGGGAACACCAAGTAAATTGTGAGTGGAGATCCCTCGTGGTAAGGGAAATGCGCGCTGAAAGTGGACTAGTGTCTGAACATGATGGCCACTCAATACCCCTATTGCAGACCACAACACCCAAAAGGAGAGAGAGAACAAATTGGAATGCCCTGCCACAGAGGCAGGGTGGGGTGGGGAGATGGGATTGGGGGTGGGAGGGATACTGGGTTCATTGGTGGTGGAGAATGGTCATTGGTGGAGGGATGGGCTCCCGAACACTGCATGAGGGAAAAACAAGCACGAAATGTTTGAGTCTGTAACTGTACCCTCACTGTGACTCACTAGTTAAAAAAAAAAGAAAGCTTTGTAACTGCATCTCATGGTGATTCAATTAAAAAAAAACCCTAGAAAGTGGCTAAATATTCGCATTTGAACATTTTAACATTAATTGAAATCTCATTACATATAAAACTCATCTTCTAAAGCATACTATTAAGCGATTTTCATTTATTCACAGTGCTATAATGCAACTATTGCCATGATCTCATTTAAAACCATTTTATTATCTCTCCCCAAATCTATGTTACCCCCCCTTTCTATCTCTCCCCAACTTCAGGCGAACAATGTTCTACTCTCCAAGTCTCAGTGGATTTGCCCTTTCTGGGCACTTTCTCTAAACAGAGTGATGCAAAGTAGGATCAGGGCACAGGGCCTGTTCACATTGTGGGCTCAACCAGCACTTCATTCCATTTTATCGCCAAATGAATCATCAAATGCACGTACCACATCAGAGCTACCCATCAGTTGATCGCTGTTTGGATTCCTCCTACTTTGGGCCACTAGTAATGAACGAGGCAGTGAACAGGTTTTTATATGAATCTATGTTTTCAAAAATTATTTTGGTGTAACGTATTTGTTAATCTCTATTAAAATATATGTCAACGATGTATCTCTTTTACTTTAAAAATATACAATTAACATTTCCAGAAGAAGAATACAGCTTCTTCCATCTATAATGTGGTGACAAATATAGCTCACATCATTTTATCTTACAATGTAATTTGCATCTATTTTATCTATCTTTAGCTGATTTCAAGAACTCTTGCTTTCCAGAAGATTTGCTTTCACAATGAGATGCACTTGATGACTTAGTCGCTCCCTCTCTGACCGAGCAGCCCTGCTGTGTCTTACTACCAGTCCACCCGAAAATAGAAGACTTGTCTTTAAGGGGTTTATGAGTGCAGAAGTGACATTTCCTCTGATTGTAATTGCCTTCATTAGTCACCGACTCCCTCTTCTTGTTTCTTTTTCCCCGTTCACATATGATTAAAGAATCACACATGATCCCTTACTACTTCGTTACACAGTTCCTCTTATTTAAAGTCCCCCTTATTGAAAACTTACTCAACTATTTAAAACTACAACATTTCAAACTTTGAGAGATAGCAAATGGTGATCTTAGCAAATACTGTATCTAAGTTTCTGAAAAATACACTGGTCTCAAGGTTATAATGGACACCTCAAGGTCTACTGAAGAATTAGAAGTGTATGCGTGTGTGGGACAATGGAAATTAAAAGGATTTAAAGGCATTCCCTAGGGCCACAGGGGTGAATCAATGGGCATAGAACATGTTCTGTACAGAGGAGGTCTGAGTTTGATTCCTGGCACCACACGGTACAGAGCAGCCCTGAGAATAACATCTGAGCACAGAACTGAGAGTCAGTTGCAAATGCCAGCCGGTATGGTCCCCAAAGTAACAAAACAGCTTCAGTAAATAAAAGTTCCCAGAATCATTACTGATGGTGGCCAAATTATCTGTGACTACAAAATCTGTGGATTTGAAATTGGGAGGAAAATATATGCTTACATTCCTTAGGATGTAATTTCCATTCTTTACTTATGGAAATTCATAAGCAAGACGGAAATGCATCCCTCCAGTCACACTCGGCCCTTCTCCAATCCCTCTTTCTTCCTTTCTCCTTTCTTCCTTTCTTTCTTTCTTCTTTCTTTCTTTCTTTCTTTCTTTCTTTCTTCTTTCTTTCTTTCTTTCTTTCTTTCTTTCTTTCTTTCTTTCTTTCTTTCTTTCTTTCTCTCTCTCTCCCTTCCTTCCTTCCTTCCTTCCTTCCTTCCTTCCTTCCTTCCTTCCTTCCTTCCTTCCTTCCTTCCTTCTTTCTTTCTTTCTTTCTTTCTTTCTTTCTTTCTTTCTTTCTTTCTTTCTTTCTTTCTTTCTTCCCTCCCTCCCTCCCTCCCTCCCTCCCTCCCTCCCTCCCTCCCTCCCTCCCTCCCTCCCTCCCTCCCTTCCTTCCTTCCTTCCTCCCTCCCTCCCTTCTTCTTTCTTTCTTTCTTTCTTTTCTTTCTTTCTTTCTTTCTTTCTTTCTTTCTTTCTTTCTTTCTTTCTTTCTTTCTTTCTCTTTCTTTATTCTCTCTTTTTCTTCTCTCTTTCTCTCCTTCCTTTCCTCCTTACTCTCTCTTACTCCTCCCTCCCCCACCCTTTCTTTCTTTCTTTCTTTCTTTCTTTCTTTCTTTCTTTCTTTCTTTCTTTCTTTCTTTCTTTCTTTCTTTCTTTCTTTCTTTCTTTCTTTCTTTCTTTCTTTCTTTCTTTCTTTCTTTCTTTCTTTCTTTCTTTCTTTCTTTTTCTCTCTCTCTCTCTCTTTCTTTCTTTCTCCATTGCCTTCTCTTCCAAACTCTGAGGGAAACTACTGATCCCTGGGGGGCTCCACTGTCAGGACACAGTGGGGACAGATGTTTGCTGAAGCATCTTTCCCAGGTGGAAGGCAGGTGCCCTTCCACCACAGTTTCCAAAGAGACTCCCTCCCAGTGGCGTTGGTTAATTTGCTCTCTTCACTCTCCCTCCTGGAAGAGACATTTAAAGGAACACGAATGCCGAGAGAGGTGAAGTGAGCAGAGCAGACAGACTGTGTCCCTCTGTGTCACTGAGCTCCACAGTCGCAGTCCGAATGTTGAGATTAATCCTTGCTACCTCAGAGGCTCTGGGGAAAATCATCATCCAACACAAACCTTCCCCTGGTGGGCATCTGACACTCACTCCCTGAAAACCATCTGGAGAATCAAGATTTCTGAATTAATTTTAAACAGTAAGACACTCGGCAAGCAATACTTTTAATAAAAATAGAAACAAAGGTCATAGGGACCAAAATAATAGTACGAGAGGCAGGGTGCTTCCTTGCACTCAGCCAGCGGGGGTTTCATCCCTGGCACCTGTTTGGTCCCTCCTGCTCACCGGAAATTATCTCTGAGCATCAGCCAGGCAGGAATGAGCCCTGACCACAGCGAGGCATAGCTTCAAAGCAAAAACAACAAATAATAAAAACATGTCTTAAAAGAGACAGTCTCAAAGACCTAACACTCCTGTATGCCAGTCAAAATTTCATAATTCCCCTGATACTGTTTAATAATTTAAGATGTCCTTTCTTATTTTTTTTAAGAGGGCCACACCTGGTGCTTAACTCGTCTCTATACTCAGGGATCACTACTGGTGGTGCTCGGGGTATCATATGGGATGCCAGGGATTGAACCAGTCAGCCATGCCAGGCAAGTGCCTCCCCTACTGTAGCATCCCTCTGGCCTCAGCTTAAAACATTTTGTCATATATATAGTGCAGGCCCATTTAGCACATGGCTCAAAACTTTCTGGATGGATCATATTTTTAAGAAGATATTTTCTCTGCATGAATTGGAAAGCTTGACAGTGTTTATTTTTAACTGAGACATAGCAGACATAGAATACCAGACTACTTCTAAATGTACAATACACAAATCTTATAGACACATATTTTGAAATGGTCACAATAAGTCTATTATCCATCTCCTCAAATGCTTCTGATTCTTTGTGTGCAATGAAAAGTTTTCATCTCTCTTAGCCATGAAACAGGGCTAGAGAGACGGTACGGGGGTAAAACACTTGCCTTGCAGGGTACTGATCTCAGTTCTCCTCCAATGCCACGTGTGGTCACCTGAGTACTACCAGGGAGCACGCCTGAGTTCCTTAGGCAAAATTCACTCCTAGACAAAACTGTATGTGGCTTCCAAACAGGCAGTTGGAAGAAAGGCAGTACACTCTACAGTCCACTGTAGTCACCTCGTTGTACATGACACCCCCTGGCCTTACCTACCTTAGAGCTGGAGTTTGTCCCTTCTGACTGTTCCACCTGTCTCCAGTACCCTCCCAGTCTTTCATTTCATGCCTCTACAAGACAATTCTCAGACGGGGGCCTGCTGGGTTCACTGCACTGCACAGAAGCCACGGGGGAGGGATCCTGCATCAAGCAAGAGCCTGGTGCTGGCCGTCACACACAGCATCACACACTGACCTGCGTCTGTGTCACTTTTAATAAGGTACTGACAATTGACGGACCACAGCAAAGTGTCAGCACAACTGGCAGATGCACAGGGAAACCGCCCGGCCACGTGTGTCCATTATCATGATATTCCATCCACCGGCCCCCAGCTTTCGTGTCGCTGGAGTGTGCCTGCGTGTTCAATGATCAAGGTCTGCTGCCTCTGACCGACTGGCACTGGATGTTGATGGGAAACCTTTGCTGTATACCCTAAACTTTGGGGTTCATTCTCTTAGGCTCTGTCTTATCTGTTTGAATTACAGAAAAAGGTCCCAGCACTTTTTTTACTAAATGTTCTACTAATATTTTTTACTAAAGGTTCTACTTTTTCTTACTAAATGTTTCTACTAAATGTTCTACTAATAAATCCTGTATCTTGCCTCTTGGTGTTGTCAATTCATCAGTTTATTTTTCTTAAATATGGCTAGACCACTGTATATTGTTCCTTTTAATTAATTTAGATAATAAAAGTAGAGCAGCAATTGTTAGTTCTCAAGATGACTTTTACCAACCATAATATAATAATAATAATAATATAAATATTATTTTAAATATTTAAACTCATAACAATTTTTTTCCACCAGGATTTAGGGTACAGAAAATACTGCAGTGGCACCAGGTGGTGGCACCTGGTTGGTGAGGAAAGTGGGTCTCCACTGCTTTCGCCAATCCAGCAAATCCTCGTTGGCAGGGTTGGGGGTCGTCTCTGCTTTGAAGCTTCAATTCTGACTTTCCAATGATAAAGTTTCTGGAGTCACCTAGATGTGACAAGCTCTGAACTCTTGAAGAACTAGGGGTTGTTGAGAATAACCTTTGCTGTCCACAGAGAGCGGCGTCACCTGTAAAACATTCTTCCTCTGAAAAATGATGCCTCTGCCTTTCCTGTTGACTTTGAAGGAAACGAGGTGAAATCCGATGGTTTTAATGAATCTTGTGTGCCTTTATGCTGACAAGATCAAATAGTTCTTAACTTTTTTTCTGCAAATAGACCCACATTATTTGTTTTTTTCTTTATTATTTCAAAATATATTTATTGCCAAACATTCTATTTTTTGTGGGGGGCACAGAGCTGTCCCCCAGGGCTGTACGTGGCAGGATTTGGGAGGCCAGACAGAGCTGAAGCCCGAGCCTGGAGTCCTACATAAGCCCGCACACTCTCCTGTTAGCTGGACTCGCCCTAGCCCCAGGCAGTTCACTGAATGAAGTAGAAGGGGGTAGTGGAGGGGACTCCTGTTTACTGATCAGATTCTAGAATAAGGTGGAAAAGTCTTCCTGATGCCAGATGCATGCAATTGGCCTTAAGTGCCGAGATGAACTTTAACATAATTAGAAGCAAAGCTGAGATCGGAGTGTTTGTTCGGTCTATTCAGGCAGTAAATTACTTTAAGTAGAATCTACACTTAAGTATGATTTCCAGAGTAAATGTAAAAATGGCAGAAATTTATTTTGCAAAAACTAGCGTGTCTTTATTTTTGGTAATAGAAATGTATGTAGGTGTGGCCGGTTGCCTTTTTCTTCAGCAATGCCCCTGCGTGGGATTGTACATAAAGCATCATGAAAAGCGATATACACCAGGGCTTGGCTGGTACAGTTCTGAGCTTTGTTTTGGGGTGATATTAGGAGGATCCAGGAGGAATTACTGAGCCATGAGTGGAACGCATGTGGTTCCTTCCAGCAGTTCAGGAAGCAGTTCTTTCTGACCGATCGCCATGCACGAGTCACCACGCAACTCTGTCTGTGCCTGTTGCTCACTGGTAGACAAGTACAAAGACTCCTGTTGAATTTTCAGTCTGCGATTTCAAATTCTAGTCATCGTGTTGGACATGGCAGGTAAAAGTCATCTTGAGAACTCACAATTGCTGTTTGACTTTTATTACCTAAGTTACTAAAAGGAACCACACACAGTGGTCTCGCCATGTTTCAAGTTTTATACCGGCTTTGCCTCGCACAGACCTAAATTCTTGTCTCGAACTCCATTGTGTGCTCATTTGGCTACTGAAAAAAATAGGTATCTTCAGAATTTTAAAGTATTTTTCTAAAATAAGCTCTACTCATTAACATTTTTCCATATGAAAAGGACACAACCTTTTCAGTTTCATGAGAATCTAAAATTATGGGACGTATTTTAATTAATCAAAATAATTTAAGACTTAAATGTTAAAGTTCCTTATATTAGAAACATTTCAGGATGAACTGAATGAGCTTACCTTTCCCCCCTAACGATCTTTCTTGCAGAGGATGGTATTTTTAGTTGAAAGGTATACTTTCCACCGATTACGTTAAAATAATTTTGAAATGCAACCACCTTAGCTGACAGAACAAACAGCTGTGAAAGTGAGACCTGGAGATTTATGCAAATAGGAGGTTTCTGCATTAATTTTCTTCAGAGAACAGGCTGTCAAATTTCTTGGAGTATTTATGCCCTATTTCTTAATGAGTGAGTTTGCTAATGTCAGTCATATTAAATTTTCATAATGTAAATGATGCATTTCATGTGTTATAAAATTGCAGACCAAAGGTGAAATTTTACTTTTGGTGCAACAAAGATTTAGTGACATTTACAAACAGATCAAGCTCCAAACAACCCAAATGGATCTCCTATGCTTAAATGCTTAAATAAATGGAGGCTTCCTTAGGAAAACATCTGTATTTAAAATACAGTGTCTACACAGGAAGCTTATGTTTTTGTACTATTCCTTTGTATAACTCTGCTCAAACAAGGTTTTTCTATTTGGCCTCAAATAGAAGGCAACTAGAGCCAGGGAATTGTTTATACTTTCACATATTATAAAGCCCTACACTGTAGAAATTGAATTTTCTACTGCTTGTTATTTTAATTGGTTTTGATTGCTCATTTCTCTTCGCTCTCAGCAAAGAGCTTTACTGCAGATTGTATTGTTCTGCTCTTTTCTATTACAAACATAAATTTCAAAGCCTTGCTTCTAATTGGATAGTGACTGTTTAGTACTCATAGTTTGAACATAAATTTGATAGTTGTTTGGAAATAAATATTTAATGCAAACGATTTGGCTATAATAAAGCTGATCTTACAATTCACAAACTACAAGTTTTCATAGTAAACAACTGTCTTCTAAAACTTGTACATCTCTGTTAAGTGTATAAATATATCTATCGTGATACAGTGATAAAAATAATAGATCCATGACTTACCCATACTATACATTTCAGTAATCAATTAAGAGTTGTATCTATCCTTCTACTTATTCCCACTTTTATTCTATTTGCTTTTGGACCATACCCACTGGTGTTCATCACTTACTCTTGGATCTGCGCTCTGGGGTCCCTTTTGGCGGGGCTTGGTGAACCAAATGTTGGGAATCAAGCCTGGCCACCTGGCCACATGCAAGGTAAGCACCTTTCCCACTGTACTCTCTCTCCGCCCTCCTATCTCCATTTTTAAAATTGAGAAGCTGGGGCTGGAGAGATAACACAGTGGGTATGACGTTTGCCTTGCATGTGGCCAACCTGGGTTCGATTCCCAGCATTCCATATGGTCCCCTGAGCATCGCCAGGAGTAATTTCTGAATGCAAAGACAGGCTAACTCCCATGTATCACTCACTGGGTGTGACACTTCCCCTCCAAAAAACAACCACAACTGAGAAGCCATTTACAGTAGAAAATTTGAAAATGACAAAATGTATGAACACTAAAATAGTAAAAGAGATATTTTTGAGAATTTAGTTTAGAATTACAAAGTTTTATCAGTTTTTCTAGTTATAAATATGATTGGAACAAAATTAAGAGCAGCTTCAACGTACTTTCTTATGTTTTTTGTGGGGGTCGGGTTGGGCTGGAGGGGGCCACGTCTGGGTGTACTCAGGGAACCATTTGTAGTACTAGGATATCACTTTCATGGTCACAAGGGCCTTAAACTCTGTACTACCTCTCTTGCTCTGTATTGGGCTTTATTATTATTTTTTTTTTGGTGTAGGATATTTTCCATCCCCATTTATGGCACTCATCATTCATCTCAGAAATGAATAGTTTTAATAACTGTCTAGGAAGCCACCAGGCTTAAAGTGAATTTAGACATCACATTATAGCTAGACTTGAGTATTATTCTGAGATTGTTACAAGGAAAACAAGGTTAGACAGAGCTATCTTCAGAAAGTCAGTTCAAGGTGCATTTCTGAGTATTTGGAGGGGTAGATTTATAGAAATGCAATTGCTAGAACAAAGGGTCAACTTTTGACTGTTCTGATGCAAAATGGATTCCCAGAAGAACTACACAAATCTCCATGCAGTACCAGGGAAGGCCTGAGAGTTGGAACATCACCAGCAGCCGACACCCAGAGGGGCAGCACAGGTATTCACTGAGCCCACTGCACATCTCTTACAAATATGAGAAAGGACATTTGTATCTTCCTCTTTCCCATTGTTGAAAAAGATCATTTGTGTGGGCAAGCTTTGATTTTTTTATGAAATTCAAATTTACCCTTTTTGTCAAAGGTCCTTGACCATTCAATATGAAAGAAAACATTTTCCTGTCACTGAATAAATTTTTACTCTGTAAATTTCCTTGGACTAATTCATGAGGAAGGCACATTTTGGGGTCCAAAGTATGATGGGGCTTTGGTATTCTGAATATTATTTGTTTAATAATAATTTGTATTTATTTATTCATTTTTTTCTTTTATAGATTTAAAAAAATGTTTTCCCATCCATATGTATGTTCACATTTTTGCTCATGCTAGGATTCAAACCCAGGGTCTACACTTTCAAGCATGAGATCTATGACTGAGCTACAGCCTCAGCTCCTATATTATTCTATTATTCTCTCCTAATTACTGTATACACACAAATATATATATACAAACACACTGCATATATATATATTCACTGAGAAATCATTTACTGTAGAAAATTTGAAAGTGCCCAAAAGAATAAACACTACAATAAGTTATCATTATAAGAATATATTGTTGTGTACATATATACTTGTATGTATGTATAGATGTGTAGATCACACGAATCACAAAATCCCGTTGATCGTCGATTTCTCGAGCGGGCTCAGTAACCTCTCCATTCATCCTATCCCTGAGATTTTAGAAACCTCTCTTCACTCGGCCTTCCTAACGATGCCGCATTGGAGGCTCTTTCAGGATCAGGGGAATGAGACCCAGCTTGTTACTGGCTTTAGCATATGAATACACCATGGGAATCTTGCAAGGCTGTCCCATGTGGGCAGGAAACTCTCAGTAGCTTGCTAGTTTCTCCCAGAGGGAGAAGTAGGTTACAAGATATCGAGAGGCCACAAAGGCCGCTTCTGGGAGGTTGCTTTTAAGTCTCTGGATGTTGGCTGTTGATGGGATTACACACACCTGGGTTCCTCTGCTGGTACCTTCATGTATGAGGCCTGTTCAAACGTGTGGAGAGGGGCCTCGAGCATGGCTGTGGCTAGGTCCCGGTGGTCTTCGGCTCCGGGAGCTCTGCTCGGGGCGGGGAGGGAAGCTGGAGCCCATCTCCTCCGAGGGGCCCCGGGGAAGACAGCCAGGCATGTGAGCAAGAGACTCTCCGTAGATGTGTAGGTAGATTATATATATTATAATATGTATATATATATATATAATAGTTGTTGATTTTCACTATTTTAAGGGGTTCTGCAAACCAGTTGTCAGGGACCTTGGGAACTTCCCGACAATTCTCAGTCAAGTGACACAGCAATTCAATGCAAAGTTCCAGGAAGGAGGTGCTGCATGGACCCAGGGTGCTGGGATCACCCAGGTCACACTGGGGATGATTTGGGTTCTCCAGGGTTGTACCAGGTGAAGCTTGGAGAACCACCTAGAGCTGGGGTTGGAAATGGGATCGGCTGGATGGAAGGAAGAAGCCTTGACAGCCACTCTGGCTTCCCGCCCTGCTCACCTTCTGTGTGTGCAGGTGTGGAAAACCCAGCTCCCCTCATGCTATTTGGGGGGGTCGCTCCCAGTGTTGCTAAGGGCTTGAATCTTGGCTTCCCTCATGCCAGGCAGGTGCTCAGCTTTTTAATCTGTCTCTCCAACCTAGCTCACTGATTTTTGACTTATGCTCCCGTTTCTTTTATACCATCTAAAATGTGTGGGAAAATCCAGGGCGTTCCTGCAGCAAAAGGCTGAATGCCCTTTGTTGGGGGCTGGAGAGACAGGATAGCATGTGAGGTGCTTGCCTGGAACATGGTCAACGTGGGTTCGATCTTGGCACCACCAAGAGTGAACCCTGAGCAGAGTTTGAGCACTGCCTGGTGTGATCTTGCCCCCAAAAGAAAGTTGAATATTTGTCCCTTAGTATGTAGCCTTTTCCCTTGGATTGCACTGCTGGCATGAGAAAAATGAAAATAACAATTAAAAAGACAACAATAGAAGCAGCACTATACTCCCACGCCCGAGCTTACTACCTGGACGCTTTCTTGGTCGTCTGTGCTGATTCTTTCCTTCTGCATTGCACTGGATTATGGGATGTGACCTCTGATCCCCTTTGTATAGGATATTGCTCTGGTCTACACACACATGTGCTCAGTAACATGCATGCTTGCCTAGTCACATGCATATGTCTTTATACCCATTGTGTTTCCTGGAAATTCAGAGAGAAGATTTATAAAGAAGATTTATAGGGGCTGGAGTGATAGCACAGAGGGTAGAGCGTTTGCCTTGCGCGCGGCTGACTCGGGTTTGATTCCCAGCATCCCATATGGTCCCCTGAGCAACACCAGGAGTAATTTCTGAGTGTGTGAACCAGGAGTAACCCCTGTGCAGAGCCCTCTGAAGGGGCAGGCTGCCAGGCTTATGCTTATCAAGATTCTAAGTGTTGTGATGGTGGGTGAGAAAGGGAAGAAAATGAATCTGTTATTCACTAAATAACTCTACCCCCATATATAGAACAATGATGGGTAAGGTATTTCAGATCTTGGAGATAATTCGGGAGGCTGTTTTACTGTCTTTGTAATAGAACTTTTTTTACTGCTTGCATTCTTTAGTATGCTTAAAGGGCTGATAAAAAATTATTCCGAATTGGAACTGGAATCTGTTCTTAAATAAAAAATGCAATAAAGAAATCTGAGCACTTGTTGTGGAGTTAACACCCAATCATTTATGGAAGGGCTCTTGCATAGTGGACTATCTGACTGCTGCTATGTTTCAGCATGTCTTGTCAGAAGTTGACTTTTCACACTATGTAAGAACAAGAGGAGGGGCTGGAGGGATAGCACAGTGGGTAGGGCATTTGCCTTGCATACGGCAGAGTCGGGTTCAATTCCCAGCATCCCATAGGGCCCCCTAGTACCACCAGGAGTAACTCCTGTGTGTGTGAGCCAGGAGTAACCCCTGTGCGAGGCTGGGCATGACTCAAAAAAGTTATCTACTTGCCGAAAGTAGATAAAGGACCAAACATGTTAACCTCTCAGTATCTGCATTGCAAACCATAATGCCCAAAAGCAGAGAGAGAGAGTATGGGGAATAGTGTCTGCCATGGATGCAGGGGGAGGGTGGGAAAGGGGGGTGGGTATACTGGGAATATTGGTGGTGGGGAATGTGCACTAGTGGAGGGATGGGTGTTTTATCATTGTGTGATTGAAACCCAAACATGAAATCTTGTAACTATATCTCAAGGTGAATCAATAAAATTAAAAAAAAAATAATAAAAATATAAATCAAAAAAAGAACAAGATGAGCCACAACAGTTGGTTGATGGTTAGCCTCTGTGAACTGGATTGCATGTATCACATCATTTCATCCTCTTAATAATCTTTTGAACTATGAGTTATTATTCTTCTTTTCTTTTCTTTTCTTTTTTTTTCTTTTTGGGTCACACCTGGTGATGCACAGGGGTAATACTCCTGGCTCTGCACTCAGGAATTACTCCTGGCGGTGCTCAGGGGACCGTATGGGATGCTGAGAATCAAACCCAGGTCGGCCACTTGCAAGGCAAACACCCTACCCACTATGCTATCGCTCCAGCCCCTCTGCTTTTCTTATAGGTAATTTGTAGCCATGAGAAAATAAAAAATAAGATTTTTGGGGTATTTTTTATATTTATTTGTATGTAAATAGATTTGTGAATTGGGCAGTATCCTATCTAGCCAGCAGAATGGTGCCAAAAGGCGGGGTGGAATGAGAAATAGTATAGCAGGTAGGGCTATATATTTGTTTTGCAGCATACCCAACCCAAGTTTGATCCCCAGCATCCCATACTGTCCCCCCGAATCCACTGAGAATGATTCCTGAGTGTGGAGCAGAGCCAGGAGTTACCCCTGAGCATCACTGGCTTCCAAACGACCAACAATAGTTATCTATATATATATAGTGGTTATTATATATATAATATAGTTATTATATACACACATATGGCAAGTATGTCCAATCCCATATTCTATTAAATGCCTCTTAGAGAGCCCAGCAAGCTACCGAGAATATTCTGTCTGCATGAAAGAGCCTGGCAAGCTCCCCATGGCGTATTCAATATGCCAAATACAGTAACAACAACAGGTCTCATCCCCTGACCCTGAAAGAGCCTCCAATCATTGGGAAAAACGAGTAAGGAGAGGCTGCTAAAATCTCAGGGCTGGGATCGATGGAGATGTTACTGGAGCCTGCTCGAATAAATCGATGAATGACAGGATGACGGTGACAGTGACATAAATAAATATTTTTATATTTATTTTTTGTATATTATTTTTGTATTTTTTTTTAAATTGGGGCTGCTAGGTCAGGTGTGATAGTACAATGGGTGGGATGCTTGTCGATGCTGGTTCAATCCCTGGCACCTCATAGCATCCCTGGAATTCTACCAGGAGTGAGCCCTGATGCAGAGCCATGAGTAATCCCTGAGCACCTCCAGATGTGGCTCAAGAAGCAAACATAAATGAATCAACAAACAGAAAAGGGCTACACCCAGTGGTGCTTACGGGTCCCGACTTACTCCTGGCAGTGCTGAGTAGGGGTGGGGATGCACCAGGGTCATAGCCAGTAGCGCTGGGGTTTGTGCAATGCCAGGGATTGATTTAAGGACTTCCAATATGCTAGGCCTGTACTCGAGCTCCCATATCCGAGCTTGTATTGTTTTTGTTTTGTTCTGTAGACGGTCCTTGGTAAAATATGTAATATGCTCACAGAAACTCATGTATGTAACTAAACCACTAAATAGCTTCATGAAGAGCTCTCATTTATTTCTGAAGTTGGTGTGATGCAGTAGTTAATTACTAAACTAACATGGAAGCTATGGGGTGCTTGATAGTGGGGAAACCACAAATACATGGATAGAAAGTGATCATAATATAAAGTAGTACAAAACAGGGTACATTCCTGGGACTAGGGGCACGGAGAGAGAAAAGAGCTTCAAGGGACTTATCATAAATCCTATCACTGTCCTCTGTAAGCCAGGGATATCAATGGGCAGGAAAATTGGCCATGCCCGCCTGAGTCATGCAGCATGCGAGTCACGCTGGGGAGGGAAGGACACAGCCTGGATCACTGTCTTGCACATGAATCACCACAAAATCAATTCAGATGGGAGCAACAAAGACTGTGATGTTCTCCTAGAAAGGAAATGAGGAAATTGTACAGGTTTTTCTTGGGGAGAAGATTCTCTGAAGCTCCATCCTTTAGAAGGTCCATCAAACAAATGGCTGGTTCTTATTGCAGAGCTTTGATCAGGCGGGGAGGACAATTTAGAGGAGGGTCCCCGCCAGGAGCTAACTTGATGACACTGGCTGGTTTGACACGACCATGACCACACAGGAGAGAATAAAGTATCTCCTCTCCCACTGCCCCGAAGATGCCTCGCACATTCCCCAATGGACCACCACATCCTTTTATTTTGGTCTTTGCTCAATAATAAATGAATTGGGACCAATAAAAAGACCTCCTCAGAGAAATAACGTTTCACCAGCATGAGCATTTCTCAAAATAGTTCTTCTGCACTTCTCCAGGAAGAAAGGTGAGTTAAAATCTGCG
Source organism: Sorex araneus (assembly GCF_027595985.1). Taxonomy (NCBI): domain Eukaryota; kingdom Metazoa; phylum Chordata; class Mammalia; order Eulipotyphla; family Soricidae; genus Sorex; species Sorex araneus. The sequence continues at coordinate 292,566,781 of NC_073302.1, forward strand.
TTGGCTCTTCTGCGTGCACCCGGAACTCAGATGACGTGAAGTTAGCTCCAGAGCTCACTCAGGGCTGCTGTTTCTCCTTTGTGGCCATGTCCCACGCTCAAGCCCCTGACCGACTCATTCTGTCTGCCTTACATCCATGTCCTCTAAAGTCACCAACCAAATCCTTTCCCACCAAAACCATGGTCACCAAAGACAGACAGACAGACATGGACATTGCTCTTCCTAGGAAGCAAATGCTCCTTTTTGCTAAAATGAGATCAAACTCGGCAGCACAGAGTTTAGTGCTGAGTTAAGTTCCAAGCCTTTCGAATGCTCTGCAGGTCATCTTTGATGCACGGTTTCAGCTGCTGGTTCCCTGGAGTTCTCTCTCATGGATTTCCTGGGGACAAACTGATGGATGTTCCTAGAAGGGTTTGTAACGGGGAACTGTTCGAGTGTTGGTTCAGGAGTGCCCCTTTCTGGGCTCCGTCACTGTGAGAATGCTAAACCGCATCCCAATAACCACTGCACAGGCAGGGCCTCTAGCTGGGAATGGGAAGATGCGCTAGTTCTAAGGAAATGGCCCCTAATGGTTGGAAGGATGGGGGAGGTGGTCATGAGGATGAGAATCAAGGAGAAGAAAATCCCTAGAAGACATCTCAGTGCCAGGACTGCAGGCAAGGTGGACACTGGTCTTACTTTGCCAAAGGCTCTCTCTCCAGAAGCCCGTCAGAGTCCAGAAAGTACTGATCTTCTCAAAAGGTGTTATCCTCAGTGTCAGATACTGATGGGAAGTGAATAATTTCAAAGCCCCAGAAATGCCTGGAGAAAATGCAGCAGGCATCCACATAGAGATCTCTTTTCTTTCTTTCTTCCTTCCTTTCTTTCTTCCTTCCTTCCTTCCTTCCTTCCTTCCTTCCTTCCTTCCTTCCTTCCTTCCTTCCTTCCTTCCTTCCTTCCTTCCTTTCTTTCTTTCTTTCTTTCTTTCTTTCTTTCTTTCTTTCTTTCTTTCTTCCTTCCTTCCGTTCTTTTTTCTCTCTTTTCTTTCTCTCTCTTTCCTTTCTTTCTCTTTCCTTTCTCTCTCTCCTTTCTCTCTCTTCTTCCTCCCTTTCTTTCTTCCTCCCTTTCTTTCTTCCTCCCTTTCTTCCTCCCTTCCTTCCTCCCTTCCTTCCTTCCTTCCTTCCTTCCTTCCTTCCTTCCTTCCTTTCTTCCTTTCTTTCTTTCTTTCTTTCTTTCTTTCTTTCTTTCTTTCTTTCTTTCTTTCTTTCTCTCTCTCTCTCTCTCTTCTTTCTTTCTTTCTTTCTTTCTTTCTTTCTTTCTTTCTTTCTTTCTTTCTTTCTTTCTTTCTTTCTTTCTTTCTTTCTTTCTTTCTTTCTTTCTTTCTTTCATCATGAGATACACTTACAAAACTTTCATGTTTGAGTTTCAGTCATACAATGATCAAAGACCCATCCCTCCACCAGTGTACAGTCTCTACCACTAATGTCCCCAGTTTTACCCCTTCCCTCTCCAACCCTTCCCCAACCTCTATGGCAGACAATTTCCTCCATACTCTCTTTCTAAGTTTGGGCATTATGGTTTGCAATACAGATACTGAGAGGCTATCATGTTTGTTCTTTTATCTACTTTCAGCACACATCTCCCATCCCGAGCGATCCCTCCAACCATCGTTGACTTAGTGATCCCTGCTCTATCCCAGCTGCCTTCTCCCCCAGCTCATGAGGCAGGCTGCCAACCATGAAGCAATATTCCTGGCCCTTGTGTCTACTGTCCTTGGGTGTCAGTCTCATGTTATTTTATATTCCACAGACGAGTGCAGTCATGCTATGTCTGTCCTTATCTTTCTGACTCATTTCACTTAGCATGACACTCTCCATGACCACCCACTGATAAGCAAATTTCATAACTTCAAAAGATCTCTTTTCTTATGACTAATTTTAATGAGTTTATTTGCGGCCTCCCATTCAATGTTCAAGAGGTCCATGGACCCTCGTGGCTACTTTTCCCCTACCAGGTCAGGCCTTCCGTGAGTGGGATGGCAGGTGAGATGCTGCTCAGATGTTGCAGTGTTGGGATTATCTGGGCCACCCCAGTCCGTGGTCAATGCTCTAGAGGCCACCAGGCCATGCCCAGAGATGCTCAGGGCATCCCAAACTGTAGCCAGCAATACCTGGGGGATCATCTGGCACTGGGGATCACACCAGGGGCTGCTGCAGGCAAGAGCACCTCAACCCATCCTATGTCCCTGGCTTTAGAGATCTTCTAAAGGAATGATAAGTTCAGACGTGCAAAGGTCCAAGTTTAAAGCTGTATGCCTGGAGTGGACACAAAATAAGACAGTATCAGTGAAGTGAACACTGGTAGAAGGTTTGATGTTGGAGCAATGTGTGCCTGGATGTGAAACTTCATTATTAATAACTTTGTAAACATTGTAATCCTCTCTTTTCAACAAAATATTTTAAAATAATTTTTCACAGGTCAAGGTCTGGTCTTAAGGAAATTCTGGAGACCCCAGGACCAAACAAACAAACAAACAAACAAAGCCAAAAATACAAAGAGGCGGTTTTGCAGAAGAAAAATCAAGTTCCATCAGGTGGTTCCGAGCTGTGCTGTGGTTTGAGCTTCCTCTGCTGTGCCAGCCACAGGGGGCTAAAAGCAGACCCTGCGGAAGGTGGACACGGCACTCGGACACTTGGTCAAGGCGGATTGCAGCGGGATGCTCAGGAGGTTGAAGGGGAAAGGAAAAGGGGAGAGAGCTTGGGTGTCACGAGCTGGACACACGGAGAGGCCACCATAGTGGGCATGTTGGGTACAGCCATAGCAAAAAACAGAGGAGTCCATAAATGATCAATCAGCAGTGACAATCAGTGGTGAAGAAAGGATGCCTCTTGCAGCAGCAAAACCGTCAATTCCGGCTGCACGCAGAGCTCTGCGTGAATGAAAGGCTGACAAGAAGCAGAGATGCTGGGCTGGCCGCCAGCCTCCAACACTGCAAAGAGCACCTATGTTGGTGGCACTATTGTATCAGTATCTTTTAGGGAGGAAGGCGTCTTAAAGACCTGGCAATTCTGTCCCTCTAGCTTTGTACCCTAAGAGCCCATGACACAACTGAAGATGCACACCGAAGTCAGTGTCATGAGAGGCTAGAAGTCACTTCCCCAACCTGAGCTCACTGCCTTTCACATTCTGTGTGAGAAGTCACGGGAACTCAGCCACCTAAGACCACCTAGAGGGCCTGGGGAGATAGAGCAGCAGGTAGGGCTTCTGTTTTGCACGAAGTCAGTCTGGGTTTGACCGCTGGCATCTCATTTGGTCCCCTGAGCCCTGTCGGGAGTGATCCCTGAGCACAGAGCCACCAGGAGTAAGTCCACTGGAAATAGCCTCCAAGCAAACAAACGAACAAAAATGAAATTGAAAAAAAATGGTCCTCATGTCTTATATGCAAGTTTCCGGAGTTGAGAGGTGGGGGCAAACAGAAGTGCGTGACCTGCTCTGAGTCCTGGCAGCTGAGTCCAGGAGCGTGTGGTACCATCTTGGAGTCTGGGGTCCTCTTTGTGAAAGGAATTTGGTTTCTGTGAGTGGAGGACTGGGAGTCCTAGGGGACACCTTCCATCAGGCCACACAGCCCTTCACAACATGGCAGCTCTCTGCTCCCTTCACAACATGGCAGCTCTCTGCTCCCTTCACAACATGGCAGCTCTCTGCTCCCTTCACAACATGGCAGCTCTCTGCTCCCTTCACAACATGGCAGCTCTCTCTGCTCCCAGGCCAAATGCTGCAGGAAGACTCTGCCCACCGGAGTCCAGCAGGGACTCAAGTTAAAGGAGTGCCTCCGAATTAAAGGCGTATGAACGTATTTTCCTCTCAGGAGGAAAATCCATCCTACCCATTTCCAGGGGGGGAGATATCAGGACCCACTGACCCCACAGAAGGGGTGCACACGCTGGGCCAGGACAGGTATGAAGGAAGACACACAGTTGTCTATCATGTAGGAAACACAAGAAATCAACGCACTGATGGAGGCCTTGAAGACACAGTGTTGAGGCTCCCAAAGAAAAAAAAATGATAAACAATGGGCAGAAGCAAAGAAAATGTGCAGTATGAGATCAGGTCCAAGTTCTTCAAAAAGATAAGCACCTTTCATGTGATACACATCCGGTATGTGCAACCAAAGCAGGCAGAATCCAGAGCAAATCCAGAGGGGTGGTTCTCCGGAGGAGAGGGGGCGGGGATGAGCAGGGACTAAATGTCCCACTTTACCTATTTGTGAAGCTGCGCATGGCCACGGAAGAACACATTTTCTTCTTCTTATCTCTGCACGTCTGACATCGTTTATTGAAAAAAAAAAAGTAATGGCTTAAAGCAGAAACAGAAGACAGCAAAGATCCCAGTATTATTGAAGGAACTAATGACACTGTGGAAGAAAAACCAACTTGAATTTAACAAGAACAGAGCCAAACCCTAACTTCATCTGGTAAGTGACTAAAAAAAAAAAGATTTAAAAAAACAAAAGGGAAAGAATAAGTTGTTTCTACTTGTCAGTAACTCCTGCAGTACAACTGAAGGCATGATTAGCCATGTTGGTGGCACGGGGAAATGGAAATTAATTTGCAATTAAATGTTTCAGAGCATTTACTGCTCATATTGTATAACCGCTTTAGACGTGATTTTATAAGTGAAAATCCAATAGAGCAAGTAATTAGCATTTAGAGAATGCAAATTAAGAAGACCTATATGAAATAATAAATAACATTAAAATTCATGTACTTCCAGTTACTGCAGGTCATATAATATTTATGAATAAGAAACTAGTCTCATTTGTAGAGCCCCAAACAAACGAGGCCTTTTAATTGTTGTTTCCATGGGAAATTAAAAGGATTAAGGAACTGGAGTTGGCGGTGGAGGTGCTGTGGTGCTTAGCAGAGTACTCGGTAACGTTGAGGCATGCCGCTCTATCAAGAGAATGATTCGGAAGCTGAGCTCTGCACAGGAGCACGGGCACACAGGTACCCCAAGCCTGTGGGGGTTTCGTCTTTGTTACAGAAATGCTGGTGACTTTGGCCAGGCCAGCCTGTCTGGGGACCAGCTCGGACTTGGCCATCAGGAAGAGTGACTCTAGATTCCTCCTCTTCTAACAGAATTAGACCCAAAGGAACAGAGACGGGCAAGCCACCTCGGGGTAGGTCTTCGTCTTCCTTGAAATTGCTCTTGCAAATACGTCTGTTCAGCCCAAACGAGAAGAGAAAGAAACTGTCCTGAGATGACAGAGTCATTCCATGACATTCCAGCAATACGACATCCTAGTTTTGTTCCCCACGGGGAAAACCTGGCTCCTTTTGTCTGTCTTGTGGAACTGGGGGTGGAGGCACTGACTTGGCATCTCACGGGGGCTGCCCTGGCACACCAGGCTTGAGGTACTAGGACACAGTCATCCACTGCTGTGTCCACATCTCTTGAACCCATCTATCCAGGGTGGGGGAGGGACTCTGCTTGAAAGAGGAAGGCTCAGTTTTCTCTCACCAGCCGTTCCATGTTTCCCCATGCACCTAGCACATACCTCATCCCCAAGGTCCAGTCTTATACTTGAAACATTCCCGTAATTTGCCAGCAGCATAAAGTTCTTCCCTGGAGTTTAGGTTCACTGCCAGACTAAGGTGATGGCAATACCAAAGGCAAATGGCGAGGCAGAAAATTCAAAAGACAAACCAGTCAGAGCTCGGTCTCCCTTCTGTGCATCCTCTGCAGCACTCCTGTCACTCAAAAGCAGCATAGAGAGCCCGATTTTCATTTAGAAAGACACAAAGGGCAGCTAGGATAAAGGACCACTGTGCCACAGATAGTTGGAAATGATCACTCTGGACAAGAGCTGAGTGCTGAAAGGAGGGAAAGGGACAAGTATGATAACCTTTTGGTATCTGTATTTCAAACTATAATGCCTGAAAGGGAAGAGAGAGAGAGAGGGGGGGAGAGAGAGAGGGAGAGGGAGAGAGGAAGAGAGAGAGGGGGAGAGAGAGAGAGAGGGAGAGAGATGTGAAAATATACACTAGTGAAGGGATGGGTGATAGAACATTGTAAGACTGAAACCCAATCATGAACAATTTTGTAACTTTATCTCATGATGATTTAATATATATACACACATATACATACATATATGTGCATGTGTGTGTATATGTGGAATCACCATGAGATATATGAGATATATGTATATATATATATTGAATCACTGTGAGATACATATACATATATATGCATATATGAAAAGGGCACACACAAACTGCCTTCCTTTTTACTTAGTCTGTGCTAAGCAGACAGGGAGCTCCTCTTCCTTTCTCTTCTACTTTCCAATAAACTTTTCTACTTTCTAATTTTTCAATGTTGGTTGTTTCACATTTCTAGAAATTCATTCTGGACTGGAGTGATAGCACAGTGGGTAGAGTGTTTGCCTTGCATGTGGCTGACCCGGGTTTGATTCCTCTGTCCCTCTCAGAGAGTCCGGCAAGCTACCGTGGCATATGCCAAAACAGTAGCAACAAGTCTCACAATGGAGATGTTATGTTACTGGTGTCCGCTCGAGCAAATCAATGAACAACAGGATGACAGTGTGACAGTGCTACAACTCTGAGTCTGAGCATTCTTCTCACTCAATATTTTCATTCTTGAAAATCTCGAAGAACCTGGGAATCCTAATGAACAGAGACCCGTCCTCCTGGCTCCTGCATTGAGCTCAGGGACAAGGCAAAACTGTGTCCACGGGAGGCCCCCGAGTGCAGGTCAGGGGAGCCTGGCTGGCAGTGCCCGGCTGCACCTGGCTCAGGTTCCACGTTGCCTCCAGCCCCCATGCTCGCCCTCTCTGGCAACATCACCCCCATCACGCTTTTATCCAAAATTCAGGTTCTCGGCTCGTGTTCCCTGCGTGTGAACGATTCTTTCTCCTCTAAGTTCCAGGACAAGAAACAGCTATGCCCAGCTGCTGGGCATGTGTGTCCACACTGCCTGGAGGAGTTGTACTCCACTCTCTGTACTTCATCTGGCCACAGGAGCTTCCTCTTTCATTCAGCCCTTCTGGACTCTCGACCATACCTCTAGCTCCCCAGGGTACTTGGGCTGGCCTGCACCCAGGCCCTCACTATGCGTATTTACTTCCTGGATGCCTCCATTTAGAATGTTGGGCACACGGGACAGTTAGCTTTACCAAAGCAGTCCACAGATGCATGATGTGGATAACAAAGACCACACAGGAGTAAAAAAACACCCCCAGTTAATAGTGGTTTGTAACGAGGACAGATTCTCTCTTGGGGCTGAGAGTTCAGTAGTAGAGTGAAAATTTAACATGTGTAAGACCCCAGGTTTGATCCCTGGTTCCTGCTCCCCAATAAAACATGCTTATGTTACAGATGTATGTATGTATAGACACAGAGAGAATAATACATTGTTCTTATCTTGAAATTCTTCCAATATGGAGAGGTCTTTATATCTATATCTATATTATTTATCTTGACTGTTACACTTTTTCATGATTCTGATTCCACATGGAGTGAAATTCTTTTACATGAGTTCTCCTTATGAACTGATTTTTAACTTCCATATTAGTGGACTCTAATCCAAATCTGAAGATCTTATGTATTTCATGATCAAGAAAACCAAAGCTTCCCTTTTAGATCATGCCAAAGACATGAAACTGTAGGACTGATTTTTAAAGGCTAACCACTGGGCCAGGGAGAAAGTTCACAGGAGCAAATGTGGGAGCTCGTGGCACAACTTCTGACACCATGTGTTGTCACTGCCCTCCCCCCTCGCCATGGCAACCAAATATAAAAGCACCATCACAAACATAACAATGCAACAAAAGCATCATTGCAAACATAAAAACTCAAACTCATTTTAAAACCCATGCTAGGTTTGTTAGGGGTGTTAAGAAGGCTAGCTTCCGTCATTTCATTTTCTGCATCTGACCCCATCAACTTCTCGGAAGAATTTTAGAAATGATGTAAAAACCAACAATGTTGAAGAAGCACCTGGATACCTCCCATCTCATGCATGACAGATAAAAAATCTCTTAAATATTAAGATTGCATTGCTTCATGTTATCAAAAATAGGAGACTATTTTGGAGTACTGTGAAAGTAAGATAACTTTGAAGTGAGTCATTACTACCCAATTCAGTGATAATGAAGAAGGGTGGCAGCCTTCTCCTTACCCTTGGGAACGTTGTAAAGCGGTCCAGCTCTTTGACAAAGCAGAACATCTGCAAGCTAATTGCTGACATAACAATCAAGAGGCTGGCAGTGAACACGACCAAACTCCCGAGCTTTTTTCCAGGACCGAAGATCTTGTACACAAAATCCTCTAGTGCAGGTGAAATCTTAATAAGACGCACCACTCGGAGAACCTGTGACGAGAGAGGAAAATGTGTATAGTTGGTCATTTACTCCCACGGATTCTTTTTTTTTTCCTTTTTTGGATTACACCTGGTGATGCACAGGGGTTACTCCTGGCTCTGCACTCAGGAATTACCCCTGGCGGTGCTCAGGGGACCATATGGGATGCTGGGAATCGAACCCAGGTCAGCCATGTGCAAGACAAACTCCCTACCCGCTCTGCTATAACTCTAGCCCCTCACACGGATTCTTAAGCTCGCACTACTTGTGCTATTTTTCTTAGTACATTGTAAAATCACAGGGAATTTCGGCACTTAGAGACCAAAGCATAGCTGAATTGCTGAGATATCAGTCTAGCTCAGAGTCTTTCACTGAGAATGTGCTGTAAATTCTAGCCAATAAATAGAAACGGTGACAAAGCACCGTAATTATTCCATAAGGTAGAAATTAGTACATATGATTGCCCCAAAATGTTATGTTTCCAATGTTCCACTAGTCCAGAAAATGTTTTACTCAATATTAACTTGAGTTAGTATCTTACAGTGCTAGGAACCAGTCCTGGGAGGATAAGGCTAAAGCCAGGTTGCAGTGGGGGATTAAGAAAAAAGGAAAATAATAAGAGAAAAAGTGTGGGGTCAGGGACTAACAGCCTTAAAGGCCCTTTATGCTCAACATTTATTTCTGAGTGCAAGAATTATTAGAGGAAAAAAAGGGATGAAGGGCACTTTGCAGTCAGATGCCAGTCTATTCTCATCTAGCCTGGCTGGAATCTTTGCATCATCCAAGGAACTGTACTGGGGGACGAACATACTTTGGCCTTATCTTAATGGTGCTTCCTGGCGACACAGAGCAGCAGCTAAGCTGCACCAGGAGGATGACATTTGCAGCAGCCTGGGAGTTCCTGCGGGCACAGCTCCTCAGCACCTGGGCTGAGGAACTAGTGAGAACATTCCAGGCTTCCAAGTCCAGACGAAAGCAAAGGACTCTAGCCAAGGGGGCTGCTGTTTCCCAGAGAACAGCGTAGACTGGCGAGCCAGTGACCAGGCCTGGGGGGGTGGGCTGCCTTTAGGACCCCTGAAATAGAATAAGCCTTTTCTGTGCAGAGAGCCTGAAGGCTGAGTCTTCAAGGCGTGTTGCTCCATTCCTCTTCCCGTCTGCCGCCCCTGGCCGCATGCCTCGTCCTGCAGCATGGCCTCCCTCTGCCGCCTGATAATCCCTGCTTGCCTTGGACAGACCTGTCCACTGCACCATCGCTGTAGTCAGCATCTACTGCTTATTAGTCAGAGACTACGTCAGAATAGGCTTTTCGTACCTGGTCACTCGCCGTCACACTCAGGAGGACATCCGCAGCCCCCACAGCAGCTCCCCAGACCCCAGCCCCATTTCCCCTTAGCCCTGTCTTCCTGATTTCAGGGTCCTGTGATATGCTCATTCTGCCTTTCTCCTTAGCTTATCTCTCCTAACCCTTTGTTTGCAACATTATCCAAAAAAACCTTATAAAATAAAATAATATGGACATTATTGTCTATTCACAGTGAAACTTAACATAAAGATCAGCCCGGGGATTGTACAGTGGTTAAGTTCAATGCCAGGCACTCCTGGTGGGACTCAGTGGACCAGAGAGGGTGCTCGGGATCGAGTGGGGGATGGGGCTGCACAGAGGGCATGTGCTACCATTTGCTACCCAAGCCGAGTATTTGCAGATAATTACTATATGTGCTTAGCTTGCTATCTAAACTCACACCAACGCATGCACACACATTGAGAGGTTTCTGTTGTGTATTTTGCTAAATAGCACATCCACAACTAATTAATAGTGTCTACTTGTTCCTTTGAAAAACACTGATTGATGAGTATATTCAAACATTGTGTAGCACAAATAAGATTGGAGAGTCAGTTCTTACAAAGGAGTATAATGTAAAGACACAGCTCTTAGGAGCACATTTATATGATGAAAATATAAATTAGTATCTAAAACATGAATATAAGGGGTGTAAAATAGCATTCTTCACCAAACCTAAGATATCATGTAGTATGGAGTGCTATACACATAAATCAAATTCAATAATTTGATAGTCCAGGATGGTTCCAAGCCAATGAGCACTCACGGTGCCTTAAAAGCATTCTTAGGCAAAGAAAGATAAATCATGTATTTAAAACAGAAGGAAATAGTAACTGCTTTAAAAATCTAAATCTAAATTGATGGGGGGTGTTGTTGGTTTTTGGATCACACCAGATGTATTGAGGGCTTACTTCTGGCTCTGTGCTCAGGGATTACCCTGGTGGGGTTCAGGGGACCATATTTGGTACCAAGGATTGAATCTGGGTTGGTTGTATGTGAGGCAAGCACCTTACCCACTCTTCTGTCCCTCTGGTCCTCTAAACTGATTTCCATGTGCCTAAATGAAAATCTGTTTGTACTTAGTATTTATTCCCTGTCCCTAGTTTCCACTCTCTCCTCTGACACATCATTCCCACTCTCCCTATTTGGCAGGTCTGAAAGGGACCCCCTGAATTTTCCTACCCAGGGCTGGTCCTAGTACTGGGAGTGAGTGGGTCATCCCATGAACCTCTGTAGGATCTATAATACAGAGGGATTCCAGGTTCTCTCCTTTAATCTACAAATGGCAGCACTATAAGGACCACGTACACCACTACTGCCACTCCATGGAGAAAGACAGTAAGAATGATGCCAAGGCAGAAGGAAGGCAAGAAGAGGGACCCAGGCCAGGGGCCAATGCCATGACGCTAGCCTCTCAATGCTGCCATGATCAGCACCACACTCTCTCAGCCCTCAGTCACTAAAGGAAAAAGAGGGCTGGAGTGATAGCACAGTGGGTAGGGGGTATGGCGTTTGCCTTGCATGTGGCTGACCCGGGTTCAACACCTCATATGGTTCCCTGAGCACTGCCAGGAGAAATTATTGACTGCAGAACCAGGAATATCCCCTGAGCATCACCAGGGATGACCAAAAAAGCAAAAAAAAAGGAAAAAGAAATTACCATGGGCACTTCGAGAATTCCTGAGAGCACAGGACTCAGATGGCATAGTTTGTAACTATAGGCCTAGTAACAAATACAAGTTTTAAAAAGCTAAAAGAAAACTGATACTTCCTTTAGGCTAAACGCTCTGAAAAATAGATAAAGAAGAGAATCTATGTGAGAAACCACTTTATTCTAATTAAGCATCACATCACATGTAGAGTTATAAAGCAACAAGTTTTTCTACTACAATTCTTGGCACACATTGCCGAGTTTGAACATATTATACTCCCAGGTCAGCTCTCCAAATAATAAGCAGACAGCTTGATCCTGAGAACTATAAGTGCAGTCGCATCCATATGAGTGTACAGAAGAATTATTAAGCTTCCACATTTTGATCGGGCTTGTTTATTCTCAAACATAAATGATTTAGCATCTAATTGTTCAAGCTGAATCCTGGCAAGTTTATAAGAACAATTCAATTGGTTTATAGCTTGCCTTTCGGTACTCTTTTTTTCCCCCACTTGGAAGGAAATTATATTTAAAAGATTGCTAGGTTATGTTGAGTCCTTTCCTAAATGCTAATAAAAACAGCCTATGACCATCTGTGCAATTCAGATCAATTAATATTATATTAGATGGGAGAAAGACCAGCCAATTCCCACTTAGGTAATTTGATCTTCCGTTATCAAAGGGATAAGTCTGGACAGGAGAATTCCTGATTAGCCACTATAATTATTATTGACTTGGGGATCAGTATGTTTCTCCTTCTGCGTTCCCAGTAACGTCTCTTGAATATGTGTTCCCTCAGATATAACAAGAAGGAAACTGAACCCTCGGAGACAAACACTGTGAAACATTGGTTTCCAAAGCCCATTTTCCTGGTCATGTCCTTAGGTCTGTAAAAACATAAAATCCCTGTGTGAATCCTCTATGACATGTCTCTTCACTCTTGACTCCAGGGTCCCTGGAAGCTGCATCCCACATTCTGGCGCCCATGTTTGGGAGCCGCTTGCCCTCTAGAATTTAAGCTTATGAAGTTGTGGGCGATCTTGGCTGCTCTGCCCACCTCTGGAACAGTGCCAACCACATCACAGGTACTCTGTAAGTATCACCTGGATGACTATGTAGGTAATGCCTCTAGTAAGTCTCCAGGAAAACTGATTTTATGAAGGGAGTTATTTTGAACTCCATGATAAATTTCATTTGAATAGGAAAGTAAGAAGTTCACTCAAGGAAGATTTGTGGCCACCTCAAAGAAGGAAGCTCATCGGGCAGCAGATTGGTTGTAAGATGCTCCAAGGGCTAAGAGGGTGTGTGAGGAAAGAGCCCGTCCGTTCCGCAGCACTGAGTCTCCACATGAGTTTTCACAAATCCTTGTGGTAATTAAACTTCTGGATGTCACGAAATAACTGGAGTAATTAAAAAATTTCTAGATTTGGTATTTATTTCATGTATTGAGATTGATTTTTCTATTAGAAAGTTTTATTTATTTGTGAATTATTTTGTCTTGTGTTCCACATCTAGCGATGCTCAGGGACTACTGCCGGGGTCATTCCTGGTGGTGCCTGGGGAGGGTGGGCATGAACTGCCAGAGAGTGAACCAGAACTTTCCATGTCAATCCTTGATGTGCTATGTCTATCGAGCTATCTCTCCAACTCCAGAAGAACACGGACATGTATATGTGCTGGAGAGAAAGTTCAGGAGAAAAGTGTTTGCAGTGCAGTTGGCTAGCCCTGATCTGATACTTGGTACCACATATGGTCCCATGACCACTGCCAGGTGTAAGCCCTGAGCACAAAACCAGGAGTAAGCCCTAAGCACCACTGGAGGCTTCCCGAGACCTCTGAATGGAACAAAACAAAAAATGACCATGTATAGAGGGATGAAAATGACAATTGGTGAATTATTTACATAAATTAAAATATTAAAAATTATAATTCTTAATCAGACATTATAATTCCAAATGTCACTGGTTATTATGCAACTATGTAGAGTGATTAGAACCATAAGTATTAGTCGTTTTATAAACTTTGTTAAAAATACTCAGAAAAAAATAGAGGTGATGAATATTAATGATGTGTAAATTTGATTTCTTTTCCTAAGCTTTTCTCATTTTAAGTCTTTTACATACATACATGCAGCTATATACATATTAGATAAATATATGTATGTTAAATATAACACCTCAACACACCTAAATTGTTGCAAATTCATTATAATAATTTTGCAGTTTAATTAGTAGATGTTACTACACCATTAACTGTTTGCTATGTAAATAGTTTCTGTATATTTTCTAGTAATTTTAGAATGAATATAGTTTGTATTCAAAATTTTAATCAATTTTTAACCTTTTATTTTATTTTATTTATTTATTTTTTAAAATTTTTAACCTTTTAATGAAACATTATCTCCGGAAAACTAGAAGACTCTTTAAAACACTGAATGTATTTTATACTGTATTCTGGCTGAAACAGGCAGTGATAATTTTCTTAATTTGGCTAATTAATAGATTTGTAAAGATCTCATCACTTTAATGGTCAGACATATTTTCTATAATTACGCACAATGACTCTCTAATTTAGATTCTAAATGCTCCTGCTGATTTTGTGAATATGGACAGCAGTTCCCAGGAGCATATAATGACATCGATGTTTGGAAAACTCATTTTGTATGAAGAGTTTTTAAATATGTGCATATCACTTGCCCTAGCCAACTCACTAATGATAAACAAGCCTCTGGTTATAACCCAATAAATGGCATGGGACTTCTGTCCAAAGATGTTGACTGTGCTGAAAGCTTGAACTATCACACTCCCTGGGATTTCAATTTGCTTGGTGGTGATTACTAAGCCTCCGATTTTCATCTTGTATTTTCAGGATATTTGTTTTTCATTCTTGTGAATGATATTTTCATGTTCTTCCCCCCTGGCTTTAGAAGTACTGAATTTCAGGCCATGGTGTGGCAGCTGAGTTAATATTGCTCTGAAAAGGGCGGCCTGGGTATCACCAACAAATGAAATCAGTGAGTCAGAATACATTTCCTTTCTTCCAAGGAGTTGGAATCTTGATATACGAACACCAATGTTCATTACAGCATGGTTTACGACAGATGAGGGGTAAAGAGGTCGTGGTAGATACGCACAATGGGATGGATGCAGTCAGCAATCAGAAAAGATGAAATCCTGCAGTTGACTGCACCCTGAAGAGAACCATAAGTGTTATGCTCGGCAAAATAAATGAACTTGATCCACTGTGGACAAAGACAAATACTAGATGATCTCACTCATATATGACTAAAGAAGGAAAATTTATAAATATAAATCTGACATCTGTATATTTAAGCTTCATAAAATTGATTTATTTCCATTGCATGTCATTTTGGGGGAAGTGTCCCCCTAGTAGTGCTGAAGGATACCAGGGCCATCCTGATGGTGTTTGGAGGCATGTAAGTGCCAAGAGCCTTCTGATTCTTTCAGCCACTTCTCAGAACTGATGAGTTACTGCTGAATGAACATTTAACATTGAGAAGGAGAATTTATCCTTTGACCATTCATCCCCCACCCCCATATTCTTTAATGTGTACATCAACATCTTCTGCACACCGGTATTCATTCCTGCACTCAGTACAAAGGCTAAGATATGGAATGAACCTAGGTATTCGACAACAGATGAATGGATTATGAAGATGTGGTATCTATACACAATGGACTCCTATGCAGCTGCAAGGAACATGGAATCGTGCAATTTGCTGCCATGTGGTCAGAACTGGAAGATGTCATGGTGAGTGAAGTGAGCCAGAAGGAGAAAGACAAGCACAAGATGATCTCACTCGTCTGCGGAATACAGACTCCTGGATGAGGAAATGTACTGCACTAAACAGAGGATGCCTAGATCACCCTTGACCCCAGTATTTAGAAAGGAAGGGCAGAAAAGGAAAGAAATACAGTGGGGAAGAAGAGAACAGGAAGTAACGAGTGACTAGGCATCAGGGCTTCCATTACACTGGTCACATGAGTGAAGGATAGAGTCATATGCCCAAATATAGACTCAACAACACTGAAAACGTGAGATATAAGCTGCAGCCACTGGGACTCAGTAAGGTTGACAGGCAGAGATGGGGTGGGGAGGGAATACGGGAACATTGATGGAGGGAAGTTGACACTGGTGCTGAGATTGCTCTTGAAATATTATATGCCTAAAACTCAACCATCAATAACTTTGTAAATCACAGTCTTTTAATTAAAAAGTGAAAAATAGAAAGTGTATGCCAACATTTATGTAATCTACAATCTGGTATGTGTGCGAAGATCTATCACAGACACGCATAACTTCACACTGCCCTAAGTTATAAACTCTCCATAAGACATCTCCATGTATTGCTGTGAATTTGTGGGAGTTCTAGATATGGTCTTATAATTTATCAAGATGCAAATTTTAGGTAGTTAAGATATCACTGGCTGCACCTAAAGTCTGTATTTACTATAAAAGAATTGCATATGATTGTGAGAAACTGCCATGTATTTCTGCTGGGAAGAAAATCAATCTAGAGACAAACAGACAACATTTATATTACCTGAAAGTACGTGAACTGAGAATGATAAAGGTCGGGATAAACGTGGAGCGTGGTTCCGATTACAAGCAGCAGTTCAAATTTGTGGAGAGAAGAGCTGATATATCCGGTAAACCCCAAGCACCAGATCTTCAGGAGGGCTTCCAGATCAAACAGGACCGTAAAAGCCACCTAAAAGAACACAGAAACCATGATGCTGGAATCGAAAGCCGTGACTTCTTTCAAAATATTTCCCTGTTTGTTGATGCAAGAATGACATTTAATTAAAAAATTGTTTTGAAACATGCCAACCACAACAGCTGACTACATCCATATCAAGCAATCAGAAAAATATGTGAAAACAGTACTGAGTGGTAGTCTTTCTTCATTATCCACTAATTGACATTATTGCGATCGCCAACTCAGGAAAATGTGTGTACACACAGAAAAGCCGTATTTTTGTCTAATTTAGTTTTGAAAAAATAGCTTCTAAAATGCATGTTATGCTGTAAAATGACTTATATATTAACAACATAATTCTAACAAAATTTAAAAGTGCAACTCCTAAAACATGCATAATCACATCTAAACCAAATGTCCATTAAAAAAAAATGGGATTGGATATCTCAAAGGCTAGAGCATATGTTTGCAGGAAGAGACCCTGAGCTTGATCCCTGGCACTGCATGGCCTTTTGGAGGATGGGGTGGGGTGGGGTGGGGGAGGAGCATCTGTGGGCCTCAACAGAATTAAGTCACCAAACCTAGCACTGAGCTACCAGGTGCATCTCCAGCCTGAGGGTCCCCAGGAGTGCAGGCCCCATACACCACTGGGTAGGTCCAATAAAAATCAAACTCACTAAAATAAAAAAGTTTAAATAGCATTATGCTTTGAGCCACATAAACGAGCAGAGAAACGTGGGTCTCATACTGATCAACTTAAGTATGTATATGCAAACACCATTTGCAGATGAATATGGCTACGCTATTCATAAAACCACTGTCATCCCGTTGCTCATGGATTTCTTTGAGCGGGCACCAGTAATGTCTCTCATTGAGAGACTTATTGTTACCATTTTTGGCATATCCAATACGCACGGGTAGCTTGCCAGGCTCTGCCGCGCGGGCTCGATACTCTCGGTAGCTTGCCGGGCTCTCCGAGAGGGGCGGAGGAATCAAACTTGAGTCGGCCGAGTGAAAGGTGACTGCCCAACCACTGTGCTATTGCTCCAGCCCATTCATAAAATCAATGACCAATATTACTACATTAAAAAGTTAGTTGAGACTCTGTTATGGCATAGATTCTATGAATTTACTCTTGCAAGGACCAATACTACAAGCTGTATGTATAACTCTAAGATGTTATCATTCCTTTTCTTACATTATGGGTAAGAATTCACATCTCTTAAATAAGGTAGGGACTGGAATTAGAATGTATTCTATCAATTTTGCTTCTAATTAAGAAGCACATGAGTATTAGGGTTTAGATCTAATACATTGTGAGAAAACTCCCAAAAAGACATTGGAAGAGAGGATTAACAACCACTTGCCTCTTGTTTTCTGGGTCAATACAGACTCTCGGAAAGGTTTGCTTGCATTTACAGTTAGAAAATGGAAAGAACACGAAGTTTGGAAATAGCATTTGGAGAAATGGGACACTAAATGCACTGCGATACATAATTTACAAGCAAGGAGGACATTCACATTATTTCCTCATCCAGCACTTCCTTAATCCAAAATGTTTCTTTAAAGTTGGAATGTCCCTTTAAGATCTTTTTTAAAGATAATTTATTTATTTTTTTAGTTTTAGAGGCATACCTAGCTGTATTCAGGGCTTACTCCTGGCTCTGAGCTAAGTGCAGGGCATGCAACTTGGCTTGGTTTCCATCTTGGACCATCTCTCGGCCCCCTGGAATGTCCCTTTCAGAAGAGTAATATAGTGAACTGTGACTTTTTTTAAACACAAAGTATTCACAAAGGCCTTAGCTTGCCTTTCTCAGGTGATTTCTGTTAACTGCTTTATATAGAGCCGCCTCAGTCATCTCCAAACAAATTCAAACATTTATAGCCATATTGTTAAATTTTATGTCATGCTAAAGCTAGTTTTTCTCACCACCAGTAACCCTTGTGGGCATCCTTTCCAGTTAAGGACAGAAGTCCTGCTTCCTTTCCTTAGCGGTCCCAAACTCTCCCAGTGCACACAGTTTATTCAATTCCACATTTCTCCTACGCCTTCACGGAAGGGTGGTACTTCCCTTAGGTGGAATCATCAGAAAGGGTTGAACATTTTTGCTACTACAAATTCAAGATTGCTGTGGGCTGGAGAGAAGGTTTACTGGGCAAGGTGCTTGCTCTGTCTGCAACCGACCCAGGTTTGGTCCCTGGCACCAGATCATATGGTCACCTGAGCTCCACCAGGAGTGAGCCCAGCCAGGTGTGACCCAAAATCAGACAAATTAGAAACACTAGATTACACCAAGTTTCCTGATGTAGTATCAGGATTTACCTATAAATAAGTTTCATACATTTTTACCTGCATATTTTGTACTATAAATATATTATTAAATCTGGCATCACTGAGCAATGTGTTTTACAGGTTAGGAAATATTAAGATCACCTTTTTCTTTTTGGTTCTTGAGTCACATTCAGAGGGGCTCAGGGATTACACCTGGTGGTGCTTGGGGGACAGTATGGCATGCGGTGATAGAAACAGGGTTGGGCGCATGTAAGGTAAACATCCTACCCCCTGAAATATCGCTCCAGCCCCTTAGATTACTTTATAAATGGGTGTAGAGTAACATGGGGTTGTCCTTTTAGCCTTGCTGCAGGGAACTTAGTTTACCTTAGAGCAATGGCCTTTCTGTATGGACACAGGAAGACAGTTAATATTATGCTTTGTAACTTGGGAGCTGATTGACTCCAATAATATTTACTCCCAGGCATCTGCTTTCTTAATTCAGTTGCCCTTAGTTCCTAGCAGCCCAAAAGCAGGGTCCTGACGAGGGATGGAATGGACCCAGGGCAAGCTGTGAGCTACCCTGGCATCAAAATGGGCCAGGCCAAAGCACCACAATACTCAACTATAAGTTGAGAGCATGGTCATAGACAAATGCTATCATGATCCAAAAGTAACGATGAGACTAGGACCCTGACGGGGTTAGGAAGACTATCCTGGCCTGAGGACTGTGGTCTGGAATATACAGTGAATGTTCTCAGGAAGAACCAAACTTTAAGTTTATTTTTCTTACTGTGCTCATACAGAATGACATTGCTAGAAATACTAGAAGTAAATTTACTACAACTATTTAAGTGGATTACTAGCTGAGGAAGGAAGAAAGTGATACACCCTGACACACCCTTGTTTGGACTCCACCCTTGAGCGGATCTCCTAGTAATCTCATCAAAATCCTTAGATGAGATTTTGTTAATCTCCTTGAGAAATGGTCTTACCCTTCTTTGCTGATTTATTAATATTAAACCCACCTTTGTGTCACCACCCTATGTAATTTGCTATATAAACTAAGACTGGGGGGCACTGAGGGAGACAGAAGAAGACAGAAGAGACAGAAGAAGATGACACAAGAGAAGACACAGAAGACACACGGGAAGACACAGAAGGAAGGAAGGAGACAACACAGACAGAAGAAGACACAGAAGCAAAGACAGAGAGAGGTCGGAAGAGACCAGAGGAGAGACTACAGAGGCAGAGACAAAAGAGAGCACAGCGGCACACACAGAAGCAGAGCACAAGGAGGAGCCGTCTCAATCCGGTCCTTACACAGTGGCTCAAAACTCCAAACGTGAGCAGCGCATGTGAGAGAGAGCTGCCCCGAGTGCCAGCGGACAACAGAATGACACTACACATCATCGCGTATCCCCCTCTCCAGAGTGCGCCCCCTTGTGATTTGGGTTATGGATAAACTATGGTATATCTACATGACGGAATACTATGCAGCCTGTAGGAAAAATAAAGTCATGAAATTCACTTTTAAATGGATGAACATGGAGAATATCATGCTGAGTGAAATGAGTCAGAAGGAGAGGAACAGACATATAATGATTGCACTCATTTGTGGGGCATAAAATAACATATATGAGACTAATATCTAAAGAAAACAGAAACACGAGCCAGGAGGATTGGTCTACGGTTGGGAGCTGCCTCGAGTGCTGTGGGAGAAGGCAGTTGGGCTAGAGAAGGAATCACTATGGCAATGATAGTTGGAAATGATCACTCTGGCTAAGAACTGTGCGCTGAGAGTAGGTAAAGGAACAAACATGATAACCTCTCAATATCTGCACTGCACACGGAGAGAGAGAGAGAAGGAGAGAGAGGAGAGAGACAGAGGAGAGAGGGGGAGAGGGAGAGAGAGAGAGAAGAAAAGCGTCTGCCAAAGAGTAGGTGGGAAATGTAGAAATGTTCTCTGGTTTTAGCTTTGGATGTTGGAACACTGTATGACTGAAAGGGATCATAAACAGCTTTGTAACTGCATTTCACACCGTGATTCAGTTAAAAACAAAACAGGACAGCAAATCATCCAGCTTCCAGGAAGCTAGGAACGATTTTCTTGTCCTTGTTTTCACTGTCCCCAGAGGCAAACTTTTTCAATCAAGTGCTCAGATATCGATTCATATGTGTATCGGTCATCCAGGCTCTTTTTCTATCCCAAACACTTTCAATGTTCACAGGCTTGCAAACTTTTTATGGTAGCATTTTGTCTTATCAGTATTTGGAACCTTAGATATTAAAGCCATTCATCTTGGTCAGCCCTAAAAACTACAATGATTTCCCCTTGAGTCAACAGTCTGTTTTAAACATCTCAGTGATTTGAGGGCTACCTGAGACATGTGATCAGTTCACATGCACTGATCTTTATCTTTAAACATTTTTTCTTTAACCTTTACATATTTAATAAAACTTGAGAAGGATTAATAATATAGTCTCTCAGGGACATACTGTTTTCCTATTTAGACAATATTTATTTAGTGAAAATTTTCTTCATGAAGGTGTTACTGTTAGCTTGTAAATTTTACTTCTGTGAATTTAATAATGATGGCAAATATAGATGCACTTTTAGTACTTAGTTATATATGTATATATGCATATATGTTTCTATCTTCTCTATTTGGTTCTGTTGAATAAATAAGCTATTACTTAACCTGCACTGATTTTTACATCTATTTTACTAAAAACCTCAATTATAGTATTTTTAATATCCCCCACCCCCCAGAGACTTATAAAAATGTGTGTTAAAGCAAATGAAATTATGAGCAGATGGTGATTTTTTCATGATTGATTTTGGAGTTAATTGCATTAATCCTTCTGCAATAGTGGGACAGCCATATAATATATAGTTTCTGTCATATTTTAGCAACAACACCTGGGGTTTGTTCCAGGAACATACAGATGGTCAACATCAGAGGCTCTTGTGATACATTGCATTGTCTTGGTGAATTAAAGGCTAGTAATCTGAAAACAGGCAGGAAGAAAAGAAAAAATATTACATGTGACAGAGCTTTTCCTAATACACCCACTATATAGGAATGCTGAAAAATTGGCAGTGGAAACAAGGAGGAAATGATAATTTCTACTTATTTCTACCTTATTATTTAATCTATAATCTATTAATTAGCTCACTACTTTCTACTTAAAAAAATTTTTAATAAGATGTTCCAGGTTCAATATATACATTTTACTTTTGCGTGCTCGAAAACGATTTTTTCCCATAGATCTGCTCAATTTTCCCAGCACCATTTGTTGAAGAGGTTTCCCTGCTGCCCTTCATACTTTCCACTCCATTGACAAAGATTAACTGACCACATACCTGAGGATCTGTCTCTGGACTCTCAAGCAAATCCCATTAGTCTGCAAGTCTGTCCTTAGTCCAGTACCGCACTGTTTTGATTCCTACAGATTTATAGTATAATTTAAGATTGGGGAAAGATCAGCCTCCCATTTTTCCTAGAATTGCTTTGGCTATTCTGGAGGTTTTATTACTCCATATAAATTCCAACAGCATTTGACCTTACATCTTTTAAAAATGTCACGAATATTTTTATAATGGCTGTATTGAATCTGAATAATGCTTTGGACAAGATTGTCATTTTGTCCAATATAAATCCTTGCAACCCATGAACAGGGGATTTGCTTTAAGTTATTTGTGTCTTACCCCTTTCTCACAACACGTACAGAAGTCAAAACAAAATGGATTAAAGGCACTGATATCAGATCCAAATCCACAAATCATACTGAGGAAAGCAGAATACTTCACAACACTGAATCTAAAGGGATTTTCAGAAATTCAATGCCAAATGCCAAGCAAACGGAAGCAAAGATAAACACATGGGACCATATCAAACTAAGCAGCTTCTGCCCCACAAAATAAATGGTGACCAGAATAAAAAGACACCTCACAGACTATAGGAAAATACTTTCCCACCCCTTATCTGACAAAGGGTTAATAGCCAAGATTTAGTGCCTGCCATAAGGGCAGTGGGGGTGGTGGGGTGGTAGGAGGGATACCGGGATACTGGTGGTGGGAAATGTGCACTGGTGGAGGGATGGGTGTTTGGTCACTGTATGACTGAAACTCAATCATGAAAGCTTTGTAACTGTATTTCACAGTAATTCAATAAAATATATATATGTACATATATATGTATATATATGTGTATATATATATATGCAATATTAGAACTTTACAATAACAACAAAACCCAAACAAACCTATCAACAAATGGTGAGGACAAGAGGAAGAGAAACTTCCTCAAAGAAATGATATAGACAGCCAAAGGCATACAAAAAAATGTTTTGCATCAGTCCTCATCAGGGAAATATAAATCAAGACAACAGTGAGATATCACCTCACACCAATGAGACTGGCACACGTCACAGAGAACAAAGGCAATCCATACTGGTGTGGATGTGAATGCAAAGGGAACCTCCTCACTCCTCACCCACTCACTCTGGAAGGCAACGTGGACAGGTCCAGCCATTTTGGAAAACAATATGGTGGACACTTCCAAAAACTAGGCATTGAGCTTCTTTATGACCTGACAATTCCACTTTTTGGTATTTACTCCAAGGATCCAAAAATCTATTCAAAAAAGATATTTGGACTCCTATGTTCATGTGTGGAACATGTGTGGACTGGAGAGATAGCACAGCGGGTAGGATGTTTTTCTTGCACGTGGCTGAGCCAGGTTTGATTCCTCTGTGCCTCCCAGAGAGCCTGACAAGCTACTGAGAGTATCCCGCCCACATGGCAGAGCCTGGCAAGTTCCCTGTGGCGTACTCGATATATCAAAAACAGTAACAACAAGTCTCACAATGGAGACGTTACTGGGTGCCTGCTCCAGCAAATCGATGAGCAACGGGATGACAGTGCTACAGTGTAGTGCTACATTTACAAACAAGAAAGGTTGCTAGGACTGTACCCCCTTTTCATTTACTTTCTATTTTTTAATTTTTATAATGGGCTGGATCGATAGCACAGTGGGTAGGGCGTTTGCCTTGCATGCAGTCGACCTGGGTTCGATTCCTCTGCCCCTCCCAGAGAGCCCGGCAAGCTACCAAGAATAGCTCACCTCCATGGCAGAGCCTGGCAAGCTACCTGTGGTGTATTCTATATGCCAAAAACAGAAACAGCAAGTCTCACAATGGAGACATTACTGGTGCCTGCTCGAGCAAATCGATGAGTAATGGGATTACAATGGTACAGTGACAGTGATGTTGTTCATAATATTTGATTACATTTAATATTCGAACACCAACTCCACTACCATTACACCTTCCTATAACCATATTTCCATCCCGAACCTCAAGCCCTACCCCCTAAGCAGAATCGAAATAAGTTAATTTGTATTGCTTGTTATGAATAATCCACTAAAAATTAGACAAAAAAGGTTTCTTAGTGGAAAGTGTGTAAAGATTGTTGTATTTCACTCAGGAGCCACCAAGCCCTTCTATGAGATTAGAACATGTTGTTAAAGGCCTTGTGTGCATATATATAATCTGTGTGCATGTGTGTGTGTATATATATATATATGTATAAATATATTTCTCCCTAAGATTGATTACCTTCTACTTTAAACCCCATCAAATGTGGTGTATTAGTGGTGTATTAATATACCAAGCATATATTCTTGGTATACTAGTGGTGCAAAGTATGATAAGTCCAGGAATAGATTCACTCCTGGGTGAGGTTCGTCCGAGCACACGTGGAGAGTGGGCCTGACCGTGGTTGAGTTCTGAAGGTTTTCGGCTGCCAGGGCTGGATCTTTTGGGGTGGGGAGGGACCTCACCTGCCCCCCTCCGGGTTGCCCCAGATGAAACAGCCTGGCATGGGGTCTGCTGGCATGGCTATGGCGTATCGTTCTGTGCTCTCTTCCGAGGGATTTATTATTGAGTCTCTAGATCATGACCTTTAATGAGATTATATGGTGTCAGTGGCAACTTGTTAGTATGACTGCCAAGATGCCAGAAATAGCAGGAGATCAGGGGGAGGTCACATTCCTGGTTCAGTTGAGCCTGGGGTTTTCAGTCACAAGCCCCGCATACTTGGGTTACTCTTTCTAGTTTTAATGAAACATTTCAATCCACCAAGTCATGCTCAGACCCATGTAGGAAACTGTTCTTTTCCCATTCATTTGCATTTTCTCCTACTGGCTCCATATTTTGTTTTCCATGGATGTAGCATGCACATATGACTCTATGGCTTTCCTTCTTGATTTCTACCCTTGTTTGGATGGTATTTTTCCCATAATAGATGGTATTTTTCCCATAAGAGTTGCACAATGAACAAATTTTCAACTCATTTTTGTGAAAATTCCAAAGCTCTAGAAAATCCCTACCATGCCTTAATCACCAGTCCCAAAACCATGGAAACAGATCCATCCCTCATCCATCCGTTCTCTCTGGCTGAGACTCTCCAGCGCTAGGCACTCCCGTCGGTGGCTCAGCTCCATTCTGGGTCCCTCTGCGGCAGAGTGATGCGCCTTTGATTGCTTGCAGCTCCGTGTTCTTGGACTTTTTTGCCATTTGTGCTCTTGTACACAGCGGCAGGTGAGTGATAGCAGACAGAGCCGTGATGCTCGGTGGCAACTAAGAGCCTCTTGACTGAGCAGCTAGAGGAGGCGGCTCTGGGTCAGGCGTCGTTCCCAGCTGGGTGCTGCTGGGGATTCTCCCAGCTCGGCTCAGAGAGATTAGCAGGAGCCTCTGGGATCTCTGTGGACCACAGCCTTTCTTCGGCAGATGGCTGTTTCTCTGAATTCTTGCAGGGAATTACTGCCTCACATAGAATCTCTGCTCTGTGTTTAGGAGAGGCAACCCTTGTTGGTGCTGGTTTCTTAGTCCACAACTGAAACAGTGTCAGGAAGTCCAGGACCTGCTCTGAGCTTTCATAATCCCAGGGCATCTCTGGCAAAACTAAAACTCAGGGGGGTCCAGCGTGAGGGACCATCCACAGCTGACCGGATGCTTGGGGACCTTGTTTCCCTTTAATAATTCTCCCCCTTCAGCCTCATCACCCCACTTTCCTTCATTCTTATTTCCAGACAGGGATTTTATTCCACAGGAAGAAATGCTATTCACATCTAAGTGCTCCCCCATCATTTTTTCATTTAAAAAAGCAGGCAACTACCGATCAATGTACCAAATGAATCTAAAGAGATTGTCTAATTATATATAAATACTATTAATCACTTTACTTACTTTGCATTGACTATCAAAAAGACAGATGGAATGTGTTTAAATGATAGTATTTCATAATCAAATATTCGGCTGGATACATTTGCATTTTTATTTGCTCTTTGGGAAAACTATATGCTTTTCGGAGACACTGAAAGGCACTAAAAAAGGATTTAGCAAACTGTTATGCGATTAGACATAAATACCAACATTCCCACTGGTTCTCCAACTAGCACTCTGAATTCCGATTCTCCTGAGATCAAATGCCTATTCTTTAACCTAACTTGTGAGTCGTTACAAATACAGACCAGACCCTTGAGAAACACAAATCCCAAAGTGACAGCATCTTCTGTCACTGTGACTGTGACTGTCACTGTCATCCTGTTGTTCATCGATTTGCTCGAGCAGGCACCAGTGATGTCTCCATTGTGGTGAGACACTGGAACTGGCCGTTCTCAGCAGGAACTTAAGATGGGACGTGAGCACTATCCTTTCTGCAACGACGTCACACAGAGAACGAGAAGAATAAATTGGGAGCACCCAGTGGTAAGGACCACCAAGTCTGGAGGAATAACTCGGTGGCTCGGAGCACCTGCCCTGCAAACAGGGAGGAGTTAGAATCCTTGGTGTCCTACGTGTAGCCAGATGCGCCTGCAGTCGGAGCCTGGGCAGCAGGCATTCCTGGATTCCTGGCACTGCGATTAATTTCCTGCTTTCCAATGGCCAGGTGTGTGCAAGCACTGTCATAAGGGGTGAACCCCAGCAAGCCCTAGAAGCAAAATGGTGTGGGAGCACCACAGCGGGGCATGGGACCGATGGTGAGCACACGTATGAGCACTGTGGTGAGACCAGGGAGCACCACCACCATAGCCTGCTCACCCGACCAAGGAGCATGACCCCGGGGCGCATGCGTGTGCGCACCACAGCGGAAGGAGTGCCGACCATGGTGAGCACTGTGGTTCAGAGAGCTAGCACGATCACTGAGTGTGTGCCAGCCATGTGTGCAAGCCCATGTCATCACAGCTGACAGCACAGGCAAGGGAGGAGCCACAGGGATACCAAATAATGAGTGAAAAATCAAATTATTGCTGATCATAAAAAACACATTTTTTCTCCCTGGGGACATTGGTGGTGGGGAATGTACACTAGGATGGATGTTGGCACATTCACTTGTCACTTGTATCACTTATCATCCCATCGATCTTCGATTTTCTCGAGCCAGTAATGTCTCCATTCGTCCCTGTCACATGCTAGTGTAGCCCAGTGGTATCTGCTCACTCCAGTAACATGAAGAGCCTCAGACTATAATGTTGGAATATTATATGACTGAAAACCAATCACAAACAACTTTGGAGCTGTGTATCTCATGGTAGTTATTTTTAAAAAGGGGGGGGGAGATAAAGCCAAGCAATGGAAAGACAAAAAAAAAAAAACAACTCACTCTTTTCACTTTACATTTTTTTGGGGAGCACACCAATCTCTGCTCAGGGTTGACTCTTGGATCTGTGCTCAGGAATAACTCCTGGTAGGTTTGGGGTCCTCTAGATGGTGCCGGGAATTAGCAACTCCAGGTCAGTTACATGCAAGGCCAGCCCCTGACTTGGTGTACTCTCTCTCTGGATTGTCTTAACAACCCTCTTTGATACTGCATTTTCTTTACAACTTGTAAAAATAACCCTACGCTAGGAATCTTTTTATTTATTCATATTTCTTCCATTTTTTCGTGGGAGCCACACCCCGTGGTGCTTAGGGATCAGGGGGCCACACCCAGCAGGGTGAGAGATTGAACCCTGAGCTTCAACATGTAAGCTGTGTGTCTGAGACACACCCCTGGTGGTCCACATCCCCTCAGATCGTTTACTGGGAACCAGCACCCAAACGGGAGTCAGATAGCACAGGTACATTCTGTCAACAGACAACATACATCTATTACTACTACATAAGAAAAAACATCATACTTCTGACTCCTCTAGACAAATTTTACAGCGCTTAGATCTGTCTCCTCTCTGTGGATGATCTGCTCTATAAATACCGTTTGTTTCTCGTGTCAACACAGCTGAGTTGAACTAGTAGTTTCAGGAATGCAGGTTCTGAGTTCTTGAAACACCATCTCTCCTTGTTTTTCTTCCAAATTTCCATTCCTTAATAACACATATTCTATTTAATGAAAATAGTAAAACTTTTCAAGGAAATTATCGATCATGAATGGAGACAAAAATTAAAGCTGTCATTGCTAAGAAAAACAGGATGATATTTGTTCTCAGGGCAGGTTTAATTTGTGAAAAGATTTTTATTGAGTGTAAAAAGTGCAAGACATTAGCTTCACATACTTGTTTTCCAAAAGAGCTTGTTATGAGATTTGTGTGGCTAGCTGGTAAAATAACACAACTGCCAAATTTCTGAAGCCAAATAGAAAACTGAAGGGAAAATGACTGCCCTTTTAATTCAATGAATAATGTAAAAACATTTAAAGGTGAGAAATTATAAATGAACTGACCCCACTATGCAGACTTGAGAAAATAAAATGGTAGAAATACTACCCGTACGTGGAAGATATTTGAAATATATCATCTCAAATGTAGGTTACAGCCTCTACTTTATAGTTTTAAAGAAGCATAATGTATATTCATGAGAAAGTTACTACACATTTATCACCAAAGATTATAAAACAAAACTCCATGAGAAACTCAATTCAGGTAACCCTATTTTCCTAAATAATAAATGAAATAACATTGAAGTAAAAGACCGCCTGCATAATCCTAGTGGTACCATGTTCAGACCTATTCTTGGTTTAATATAGAGTTGAAGAGTCAACTTTTAAGACAGATGGCTGAGCACTCAAGAATATGATAATTATATTATTTTTCACTTTAACAAGATAATACAAAAAATCCTTTAAAAGCATACACACAAAGTTATTGTCAGAAGAAACTTAATTAGTTTCCCAGAAAAGTCAGCTAAACAATGAACATGTGAAAGGATGCTATTTTGAAAAAATGAGTTGCTTTAAAAAAAATTTGGTAATTTATTATGATTAATGAGCTGAAATATGGGTATTGGATTTTGTTGGAAGCAACATAAGTGACTCCTTTACTTAATTTTATTTTAATGAATATTATAAAACCAATGTCAGAGGCTCACAAACTACTTTTTTAAATGAAAATACTTCCCACAGATGGCAAAATGAGTCTGTGTTATATGAACACCCTTTTGCTTGAAACACAACAATCAGAGACTAAACGGCAACTTGAGATACCTTAGGGTTGGAACCCAGGTGAATTTCCCAGTGACCACAAATGTGACAGACACATAGAAGCGGAGAGCCAGTGTCTGCTCTGGTCAAAACACACAGGGAGTTGCAGGCCTCGAGAGATAGGAAGATACATAAGCTTATCATATGAAGAATGAGATCAGGCTTTCACGTGACTGATAACAAGAAATGCCTCATCTCCAATATCACAAGGGCCAGCATCCTTTAAATGCCTTTTCAAAACCTGGTTCTATGATCCAGAGAGATAGTTTTAACTTCTGAATAAAAATATCTGAACCAATGATGAAATAAACATTACTTTGTTGGAAAACTGGGTGGTGGATATTGAAAAAAAATGCTAGTTTTCTATGTTGAAATTGATTTCAACATTGTGAAATTCAAGATAGATACTCAAAAGATGCTTGGATAAAGAGTAATGCTCACTCATGGCAAAATAACCATATGTAATTAAAACAGGATCCTAGATGCACTGGATTTTCTTGGCATAGCATGAAGAGGTCCATTCTTGGGCAAATGTAAGATGAATTTAATTTCAGCATCTTTGGTTTGGCTCAGATGACTTTTATTTACTAATTTTTTTAAAAAATATTTATTTTTATTGAATCATCATGAGATATACAGTTTAAAAGTTGTTCTTGATTGAGTCTCAGTCAATATTATATAACCCGTCCCTTCACCAATGCATTTCCCAATACAATGATGTCCTCAGTTTCCCTCCTGCCCCCTCTCCCAGCACCACTCCCTCCCAGCCTGCCTCTATGGCAAACACTTTGCTTTCTCCCCTTCTCTCTTTTTCTCTGTCTCTGTCTCTGTCTCTCTCTCTCTCATTTTCCTTCTAGGCACTGTCGTCGGCAATACTGTGACTGAATACTGTTAGAATACTGTTACTGAAAAGGTACCACGCATATCCCTTTACCTCCTTTCGGCACTGCTTGTGTCCTGAGTGATCATTTCCAGCTATCGTAGGCACAGTGGCCTCTTCTCTGTCCTAACTGCCTTCGCCCTTCCCCTGGGTGGCGATCTTCCTATCATGGAACTACACTCACTTTCTCAAGCTACCTGTGACCTCAGAGAACGACCCTGATCAGCTGTGAGCTGACAACCCCAGAGCTGATCATGGGGTCCGTTCTCTGCCACGATAGAAGTGATGTTCGAGTTCGTGGAAGTGGGTTCAGTAACTGAAACATTTTACTGCGGCGTTGAAACAAACACTCACGTATTGTGCAGCTATAGCCGCTAGAAAAAATTCTCAGATCAATGACTTAAATTTCAACAGAACTTTTGCATCAAGGCACTGCTATTTGGCAAGTAATCTCTTCAGATTCTCTTCCATGTAGGAGAAATCTCAGGAGGAAGGTGTAGAACTATGGCTGAGGAGAAAGATATCCGGAGTGAAAAATCTATGGCCAATTTTTTTTCTTGCTTCACTTCTGGTCTGCCATCAACTGCCATCGGCAGTGGGCATCAGGGTGCAGTCCTGTTGCTCTGACCTTTCAAGTGGCAGTAGATGAAGGATTTTATATCCAAGTGGCATCTCTGCAATGACTCAGCATTAGAGAGATACAGTCTTGCAAATCTCGGGATATATTATTTCATTTACTGTGCAGTAAGGAACCCAGATTTCATCTTCTCTCTGCTTCTTGTCTTCAAAAGTAAAAGGGATAATGCTCTGGAGTGAGGAGTATGAAACTACTTTTTTTTTTCATTGTTCTAACCCTTCCATCAATCTGTGAGTTTCTCAAAAGAAGACATTTTAATAAATTGCTCGCTCATCTGTAGATAACATGGATAAGTTTGTTAAATGTAGAGCCCATTGGGCACACAGAAATACTTAGATACTTTTTGGAAAAGAAAATAAACTATTGCTCACAAATCACTATTTATAACAGAGGGAACGAAAGGAGTCATTTTAAAATGCAATCATGCTCATAAGAAAACATTGTAGTCTCTTAAGTATTATATAATATTATATTCTCTTAGATCAGAATTAGACCTCAAAATTCTTACCTTTTACTGTTTATGCATAGCCTGGAAAACAATGAAAAGTTTCTCTCATGTCTTAACTAATTCTAAATTTAGATTAATTATTCCAAAGTTGCATAGCAAGTACCCAGCTTCACAAAAGAATCTAAGCAGCTTAATTTATGCTTAAATATGTTTTTTGACTCTGAGTTGACTCCTAATGGGTGGAGTGGTTTATTTTGGATTTTCAAAGTAATTTATTCCAGTGTATGTGGGAAATCAAGAAATTACTTCCCTAAAAGCCTTTTGTGATCTGTTTTAAAAATAAGCTTTTTGAAATATTACAGGATCCTATTGCCTTGAACACTGTGTTATTCCAGTCCATAAACTTGGATTGTTGCTATTATAGTCATTTTGAGGATTAAATGAGATCATTAATTCCTTTAAAGCAATTGGCCACAGAGTCCCCCCAATGGTGGTTATTATTGTTGTATTAGTATATTTATTTATTGCTTTATTTAGGTCAACCCTAGCAATGCACAGGGGTTACTCCTGGCTCTGCACTCAGGAATTACTCCCGGTGGTGCTTGGGGGACCATATGGGATGCTGGGAATCGAACTCGGGTGGGCCACATGCCTACCCGCTGTGCTATCGCTCCAGCCCCAGTATATTTAAATTTTATACATGAAGATGTTAGTTGACACATTTCTTTAGCTTAGAACAAGACTGAACCCACTGCTTATTTTCTTAAGCAAAGCTGAACTGGATGCATTCAGAGACCATGCTCACTTTTGAACATAACGGTAGACAGAATTGATAGAAGGCACAGAGAGTTTATGGCGCCAAGAACTAAAATGTTTGCCATTCTGGCTCTTCAAGGAAAAGTTTTAAAACAATTTACCTTAACTCTTGTGTACAGTGATGACATAATCTTAATAAAGGCCAAAAATGACTCAGACAACTCAGGTACCTCAAATTAATCAACAGAGACGGAATGTATGGTGAGTACATCAGGAGTGCAGGAATAAAGCAGAGCCAATGGATTTCTAAAGTGAAATAAATGACCACTCCCTAATTTATTAAAATAGAAAGTAGTTTCAGTGCTTTGGGAAGGGGCAACAATTAGCACACACAAAAGACACAGTCAATTCATCTCTGTTGTTGCTAATTAAGCCTGTGGGTCTCACTGGGTGTGGCCATACTCACCGGTTCCAAATAAGACTTACATACTTTAGCATGATCATAAATTGACAAGCCTCTATTGACCATCAAGAGAGCAATTAATTTAATTAAAAAAAGTCAAATTTACTAAGGGAATCTGTCTTGCTGCCATTCCCAAGTTGACAGCCTGTATCCTAGAGGATCAATTTACCATGGTTGAGTGCCCACTCTGGCAGGGACATAAAACACATGTTAAATCCCTATTGTCCAGGTTCTCTCAGCAGATAGTTTGCTCACACCAGAGAGAAATCACCTACCCCTAACCATGTATAGTCATTTCTATACCCAGTATTCCTCTGACCGACTCTTTATCATTCTAATACGATTGTCAAGTTCTCTCATCTAGCTGACTGCCTTTCTTTGACTTCATTGGACCCTTCGGGATTTTGTTCAATGTGAAACAATTTCATCCACATCCATGAGCTCCACTCATAAAATATTTTTTTCACTTTACCATTGGAATTGCTTTGTTAAGTCCTGTATTTTAGAAGAATTTTCAGTGATTTACATAGTCACTTTTTATCCTAAGAAAGCTTTACCTTTTATTTCTCTTTGCACCATATTTTTTCTAGGTCCTTCCCTTGACTGGTTCTGTTCCAATGTCTGACTCCTCCCAACAACAGTTCTTCCCAGATGTTCATTCTCTGATGTCCCAGACAGCTAATGAATGGTGGTGAGGAAGAGACATCTCATCCATCACTGGTACTCTGTGAGATGTGTTCCCTCCGCTGGGAACTTCTTCTTACACCCTCTCTCTTCATGTGGTGTCCCCTCTTTATCTCTCCCTCACATATTCCTACAGTTCATTCCCCACAGATTGGTCTCAGGATGGCTGGCAGGCAAAGTTTAATGTCATTTAAAAAAATTTAATCTATTTTTTTAAGCCGCACCTGGATTACTCCTGGCTCTGTGCTCAGGTATCACTCCTGGCAGGTCTCAGGGACCATCAGGGATGCTGAGAATCAAACCGAGGTTAGCCATGTGCAAGTCAAGCGCCTGCCCATAGTACTATTGCTCTTAATAGCCCCTTAATGCCACTTGAAAGCCAACCCACACCTTCTCTTTTGAGAGCCTTGCTGTTTTTTGCCTTGCCTCCATTGACATGGCTAAGCCGTCCACATCCAAAAATGTCCTCTTAGCTTTTTGAGTCCTTAGCTACACAGAATGGCTCTGGAATTGTAAACCATGGATCCATTCTCTGAAGACCTTTACCTTCCAGTTTTCTTACTCCATCACTTCAACTAGCCTTGTTCCTTGGCCATCTGGCGAGTCATGATCCTGTCCTCTGCCCTTTTCCCTCTCCCTGCACTTTCACTTTGCATATCTAGTCTAGAGCACGAGGCCATCATTTCAGCTCTCGTCCCAGTGACCCACATTCAGGGATCTCTGGTCTTTTCAGACACACTAGCCTGGAGGGGGAAAGTCTTCCTTTACACATGACCTTCAAAGTTGCATATCTCCAGTGCTGCCCTGATGTGTCTTTAGTTGGCTTTTTGCTTTTTCCTGGGTACCTGCCTCCTCTTCCTTCTCTCCGTAAGCTTCCTTCTGCGTCATCTCCTCCTCAGCTTGGACACATGCCATGCTGCCAACTTCAGAGGACAGACAGAAGTCACTTGATGGGGATTCTTGCAAAGTAGACCATGGGTGCCATTTTCTGCCTGCCTTTGATGTGCATCAGATTGGCACACATTTCTAATTTTTTTCAGATGGTGTCAGATAGATGTACAGAAATTTCTTCATGAGTCTCTCATTTATCCTCAACCACACAAAAACCTTGTTATTGCTTTCTGCCTATATTTCTTGCTACACAGTAAACTCCTTGTAGGATTTGGGTTCTTAAGTCTCATTTGGCAGTGGCATGACACAGAGACTACTTCACTGAAAATCTAGTTCTAATGATACATTGGTGCAGAAGACAAACCTTCACAAAAGGGAAATTCCTGAGCGACTGCTGCAGAGCTTCTTATACCTCTCTAGATATTTATATTCAATAAGATGTATATATCAATTCCTTTTTAAAATAAAGTTTGTGTGGGGGTGGATTGTATTTTTATAAATCAAAACCATTTTTAAAGGCACTGGGAGAATTCTGAATCTGGAAGACCACTCATCTATGTGACAAATTGATTTTTTTAGGTGAAAAATGCTCTGTAATAAAAAATAATCAAATTGTGATCTTTCTGCGTTTTAAGTTTTCTTTTCATTTATTGAATTTCTTGTAGTCTAGTGAAGCTGTATACATAGATCTCATTTATAAGATGAATGGGTTTCTATAGAGTTGTATCTCAATCTATTTTCCCATAAATATGTGATCACTGAATTCTGATATTTATTTTAGAAATAAATTTCACAGCAGGGAAAAACAGTACTGTTTGCAAATCATTAAGAAATATTTAGGAATCAAGTATCAATACAGTAACAGAACCAATACATACTATTGCAAAATTTTAATGTGGTAAGAGCTAGAAGCTGCAGCTCTCTGTGTGATCATTCAACCACCCTGCTCCTGACTTACCTCTTTAAGGTATTTTTGTAGTAGAAATTTTAAAATAAAACAAGTTAGCAATAACCTGTAGATTTCAGAAGTATGACTGATGTTTGTATCACTCCACCAACCTGTCAGAGCTATGCCTCACCAGCAAACTGGTCCCCTTTGCCCGTTCTCTCCTCCACCCCAGGATTTAGAGCTGGTGGCACCCTCCGGGTTTCAAGTAGAGCAGGAATGATTACACTGACTCTTTCCGTGTGCCTGCAGTGGGCTGGCTTGGGCTGCCTCCCTCACCCCCAACTTGTCCTCATTGACCTGAGTCCCTCATTTTCAATCTTCCGAATCAGTAAGAGCTGACACTTGGCAGGGAATAGACTAAAGCAAGATGAGAAAGGGAGAGGAAAAGAGGCAGAGAGGAAAACAGCAGGCAGGACAAGATGCGGGGTCCAGTGGTACCCTTGGCACCTTGATGCATGGAAGAGCTGCCTTGGGCCCGGGGTGCCAGGAAGGAACTCCACAGGGACCACAGAGAGCACTTCTGCAGAGCACACACCAGCCCTGAGGAGTGGAGGAATGTTCCCACCTGCCAAAGGCAGTGGGAGCTCAGTGTTCCCTTGAACAGGGGTCTGCGCCCCGCCGCGGGGTGCTGCTCACCTCTGCCAGGTAGAACTCGTCGTACTGCCGTCTATAGGTGTCTCCCTTGTGGTAGTTGCTGGCGGCCACGATCACGTCCACGGTGACCATGCTCAGGATGAACATGTGGAAAACTGAGGACCGCATCATTTGCTGAGGACACAAAAGAGATTCAGCTCTTAGAGAGAAAGCCTGGGACAGAGCGACCTCCCGGGACCTAGACACTGACGGGCAGATCTTTGTGAGATGCTCCTGTGCAAAACCCCGCAGGAGACCCCCGTGAAAGCCCCTCAGAGCTGAGCAGCAAGGCAAGGAGCCTTCTTAATTCAGGCGGCAGAGACATGGTCCGCGATGTAGATAGTTTCAGAGACTTTAGGGTTAAGAATGGAAAATATATATCAAGTACCTCATTTATAAGTCAGATTTTAATTTTGTTGGGTAGGAAACATTCATCCATAACACTGATTATATGGAGAAGTGATTTTTAAAAAGCAGATACAAATCAAACAAACATTGTTTTACTTTAACAGAAATGGAAGAAAGAATATCGAGGACTAACATATTTTAGAGATGATCCAAAATGGAATTTTTTTGAGATTTTTTTATTTTTACCTTATGGCATCAGTAGGGCTGGAGTGATAGCACAGTGGGTAGGGCATTTGCCTTACATGTGACTGATCCAGGTTTGATTCGTCCACCCCTCTCAGAGAGCCCAGCAAGCTACCAAGAGTATCCCGCCCGCACGACAGAGCCTGGCAAGCTCCCCGTGGCAATTTTGATATGCCAAAAACAGTAACAACAAGTCTCCCAATGGAGATGTTACTGGTGCCTGCTAGAGCAAATCAATGAGAAACAGGGATGACAGTGATACAGTGATATAGTGATAGCCTCAGTAAATAGTTATTTTTTTGGGAAACCATGTTTATCAGAGTATGATTGGCACATGAAAGGCTACGCGGATTGGATGTACCCTAGAGCTCAGTGAGAGGAAACCACTGTTTATTACAAGGTCATATCCACTGCTTCCCAGCTCCAAACTGCATCCTTATTGCTATTGTTCCCTACCCCTTCCACTTTTCACCCTTCATCTTCCATTTTTCTCTTCCTGCAAAACACTTAACATAAGGTCTACCCCCCATGCAAAAAAAAATGTACTTAAGGGCTGTACTTAGGGGGGTCATACCTGGCTCTGTGCTTAGGATTACTCTTGGTCCTGGCAGGACTGAGGGAAACATATGGGATATGGGGGATCGAACCTGCATTGGCTGAGAGTGAGGCAAGAGCTCATCTAGGGTACTACCTCTCCAGTCCCCTCTTCACATATTTTAAGTATACAATATAGTTATATATTGTTGGTGTAGTTATAGGCACCAAGTTCTATGGCAGATCTCCTGAAGTTGACTTATTCCTTTAGCCTTTTGTATAAATAATTCATTGAAAATGATACAACTAATAATAACTCCCTACATTTAAGCCTCCTCTGTTCCTGGAACTGTCCTAGCCACTTCAAATAAATGAGCTCATTTGTGTTCCTAACAGCCCTAAAACATCTTCTAATTTTACAGAGACAGAAACTGAGGTTGAGAACTGGACCAGCACTGAAGGTGGAACCATAAACCGAAACCAAGTGTGGTGCGAGTCCCCTACAGTGAGATGACAAGGCATTCCAAAACACTGACTTTCATGACATAGGCCAAGGAACTGAATGACATCTGTGTCTTAGGCCATAACGCAGGTTATTTATTTTCTCTCTTAGTATTTCTACCATGGTCCCATGTGGTTAAATAGAATTCTCACTTTTTTCAAGGCATTCAGAGAGATTAAGTCATTGCTCAAAGGTCACATATTGAGGACAAAGGTGAGCCCAGCTCCACAGCCAAGTCTATTCAGAGCCAGTCTGGGACCAAGTGGCTCTTGTGACAAAGAGAATTATCAATGGAGAACAGAGGCTGAGGGCCTTGGGCAGCAGAGGTGGGGAGAAGCTGAACTAGTGAAATGAGCCAGGGTCCAACTGTTTAAGGCTTCATGATGTGGGCTGGTGGCGCCACCCTTTCCTGTGGGCCCATTTCTCCAGCTTCTCAGACCTGTATCTGTACCATGCGACCTGACCTTAGAATTCTCCAGTCTCTGCACTTAAAGGAAACTCAGCAAAGAAGAGCATGGGAACGGGAAGAGAGCCAAATGCCCCTGGGCCTTCCTTATCCCTCGGTGCTATCATGGACTTTTACCCGAGCATCATGACCCACAGACACGACCAATACCAGAGGCTCCGGGTTCTGTGCCAGACCACAGGGAGCTGAAAGCCCACCCCTTCCGAGCTCTAGGATCCCCATCACTCCAATGTTGAGATTTTATATGGAAAGCGCTTAAGACCAGCTTTATATTAAAATTCGTTCTATTAAGGTTTGCAGCAAAAATATTACAGTTGTGTGTATTGTGTATGTTTCTGGTTGGGGATGAGAAATTAATTGCCCAAGGTCAAAGAATTAATTATATTGCATATTTGACTGTGTGCCTCAGGAGAGATAAATGAAAGGGATGGCTTTAAATAAACTGGAGGGTTGTTGGTGCCCGGGGAATGGTGAGGATTTAGTAAGGTTTCTTATCCCCTTGGTACTGATGCACTTTTACAGGCATTTGTCTATGATTTCATTTTAAAGGTAATATAAAATCAAATTCCAGAACTGCCAATCAATGCATGTGAATGCACTCCCATTTACTGGGATGGAAGTAGTGACCTTCATAATCAAGATAAGCAACTCAGTCAGCAAGTTTCTTTTCTCATTAGAATTTTTATTGTTATTTAGTCTTCCTGGCATTGTGAGAGTCAAATTCCAAAACTATTATTCCTTTTCTCTTTTCCTTTCAACACAGTGTTCTATTAAAAACATTTCAACTGATTTCCACTTGTATCTGCATGACAGAAAAGCCACAACTTTCTCTTTCTATTTTCCTTAGCTGTGAATTTATGTCTTAAGTAAACTGTTATTATTGAGAGGTCCAAACAAAGCTTTCAGCCATGGCTGTCAAATTTTTTTTTAAATTGGTTTTGTTACTGTCACAGCTTCACTTTGGCGCTGTCATTATAATTACGTTGCTTTTTGTCTGAATGTCTACGTGTCCCAGTTGGTGGAGAGTCATTAAAATAATCACTTACAGTGGATTTTGATACACTATAATCACCAATGCTTAGCTGATTTTCTCCAAAGTAATAACTTTCAAATATTAAATAAGAATTAGGGTGATAAGTATGTGAAGGAGCTAAATTTAAATGTTTAAACCAGTACCTCCCGCTTTAAAGTTAGAGCTGGTGACACGAGCTTCTCTAACCCAAAGTGACTAAACCAATGTTTGAAAAGGGGGAGGATTTCCTTAAGGCAGGAGGGCATTGTGGCATTATTTTTATTTAGGAGGAAGGAACTCCCAAGTGGTATTTAAGAGGCCTGGGGAACCCTCTCGGTGATTCTTGGCCAACTGGCTGGCAGCTCAAAGCAAGGGTCCGAGGATGTGACTTTGCTCAGCTCTGCCTCGTGCAAGAACTACCAGAGCTGTCACAGTGGTGTCTGGGGACCTCCAGGGACCCACCCAGAGATGCTCATGGGGGACCCTGTGGTACCAGAGATCAAACCGGGTTGGCTGAGCCCCTGTACAGTTCCTCAGGCCAAGAGACATTGGATTAAACTCACGTTTATATTTATAGGCTACTCCACATTGGTGCATTTGTGCCCTTCAATATTTACTTTTCATTTTCTTTAGCTTGGGGGCCACACCTGGTGGTACCTGGGCTGATTCCTGGCTCTGGCCTCAGGGATCACGCCTAGTCATGCATGGGGCATCCTACAGGGTGCCAGGGATAAGGCCCAGATTGGCCATGTGCAAGACAATTGCCCTGCCTACTCTACTATCTCTTATTTTTATAAGAAAAATTTTATTTTATTACAAAAAAAGAATATGAAAATGGTAGTGCCACAAAATAATATTTATCTTGAAATTTTCGCAACTATTTTAATATAGATGTAGGACATAAGTAGATATGGATAGAGATATAAATACAGGTGTACAACTATATGCATATGCCGTATATATTATATAAAGATGTTTGCATATCTATATAATTCTTCATATCATGCATACTCATTCCTTTTGGCATGAGGAGAGAGATTGGACCACACTCAACTGTGCTGAGGGCTTACCCCTGGACTTGTGCTCAGAGATCACTCCTGTCAGTGCTTAGGGAACCATATGGGGTACCAAGGATTTGCACCCCACCTGCGTGCAAGGCATGTGCCCCCCTGTATTATTTCTGCAACTCCTCATCACATTTATTTTTTT
Source organism: Sorex araneus (assembly GCF_027595985.1). Lineage (NCBI taxonomy): Eukaryota > Metazoa > Chordata > Mammalia > Eulipotyphla > Soricidae > Sorex > Sorex araneus. The sequence goes on from NC_073302.1 coordinate 292,606,263, forward strand.
TCTTCCAATAGCAATGTCATTTTCAAAAATAAGATGAGTTGTGCATTGGTTTTTAGTTTGGATTTGACCCAAGCACTTCCATACTTATCTGTGTAGGGAAAAAATGGAATTAGCAAATTGTGAAAAAGAGATAGGCACAGAATGTATCCCAGGGAGGGCAGCAGCATGAGGCAGGGATGCTCTGGGCTTTCTGCGTGCAGCGTGAGCCCTGGGCTGCAGCAACCCGGGAGCTGTAGAAACACAGGCTTCTCCACCGTGGTCCATCGAGTGCCTGGACAAGGGGATGCAATGTAGTAAAGGGGAATGCCTGGATCACCTCTGACTGGAGGGAGAGTCTAGAGACAAGAAGGACGGAGAAGGAAAGAAATTAGGGAGGGGCAGTAAGAAGAGGCAGATGAGAAGTAATGTGGGCAGTGGGCAGAGACCTTGGGTGTATTAGTGGCATGTCAGAGTCTGGGGCTCTAGATCCAGACCGCAGAGTCAATAACCATGAAAGCAAGACAACTGAGCCACAACAACCAAACTTCAAAGTGTGACTGTCAAGAAGACAGGCTAGTGCCTCAAGAGCTGGGGGAGAGGACAGTTGGAATAGAGAAGGGGTCACTCTGACAATGATGGCTGGAAGCAATCTCTCCAGATGGGAGATGTGTGCTGAAAGTGGGTAAAGGACCAAATATGATGGCCTCTCAGTATCTGTATTGAAAAACCATAATACCCAAATGGGGAGAAAGTGGGGGCGGGGAGAAGGGAGGGGGAGAGAGAGAGAGAGAGAGAGAGAGAGAGAGAGAGAGAGAGAGAGAGAGAGAGAGAGGGAGAGAGAGAGGGAGAGAGGGAGAGGGAGAGAGGCAGAAAGAGAGGGAGAGACAGAGACATGACTGAAACACACTCAGGTCAAGCCTTACATATAAGTGAACATATTCCTGGACACATCATAAGACACTCCCTGCCCATTCTCCATAATTAACACACCATATTTGATAGGGTTCAGACAGTAGGCAACAAATCATAGAGGGAAGTATATATACATATGCATATATACATACTTTCAGATATATATACCAAAGCTCACATTACCCAAACTTTAACAACATGTTAGTAATATCCTATAGAATGTCTTAATGGCTCCTGCCAAACTAGAACAATCTTCACACTGTTTCCTATATGCACACTTTTTTTTGTAAGCATGTTCAGCAATTTTTCATAACAGACAATACAAAATATGTTATTTTGGTTGTGCTTTGGGACAGGGATTGGGGCTTGGGATGGAAACATCCTGAATTTGGTGGTGGGAAGGTGTCATGGTGGTGGGATTGGTGTATGAGTATTAAATGTAATCAAATATTGTGAACTAACTTATAAAATAAAAAAATTATAAAAATGAAACCCAATTGTGAACAGCTTTGTAACTGTGTGTCTCATGGTGATTCAATAAAATAATATTTTTAATACAAAATAATTTAAAACATTTAAAAGAGGCAGGTTGGGAAGGCAGGTGGGAGTAGAGTGGGGGGGAACCAGGAGACACTGGTGGAGGGAAGCTGATATTGGTGGTGCTAGAACATCAGAGGCCTAAAATCCAACTATGGCCTTGGCAAGATTTATTAGTACAAATGCCAGCTCATGCTACCGTATCTCTGAGAGGTTAAGCTGGGACATTGGGACCAGAGTATTAATACTGAGGCTGGCCTCAAGTGGAAGATTAGGAAAGGTCCCCTTACAGCACAGGAGTTCTGAGATCTAGCAGGAAAAGTCTCCGGAGACTACAGAGTCTTTGTGAAGCTTGGGAGAAGATACTTACTCAATTCCAACGACATCAAAGGTGCCACGATGCCAGCCAGGAGAGCCCTACCCACTCGTGCCCCAGTTTCTCCTAATAAGCCCAACCACCCACATAATCCCAGAGCCCCTGCTCAGAGGGTTAAGAAACTGTGTCTATTGACAGGGAGAATGCCCTCTCCCTTGGAATCTTGAGTAAAAATACATATTTTAAGAAACTGTCATATCAAAATAGAGCCAATATTATTTTCATCCCAGCAGTGGAATTCCTCCCTTAATATCCTCATAGCCCTGAGATATAAGCCCTGTGCCATCCTCTTTTACATAAGGAGAAACAAGCACGGTTTGGTAGAGTTCCAAGCTCAAAGAGTCAGAAAATTGTCTCAGATATTTTGGCTTCAAAGTAGGTCTCCTCTTGAAGAGTGCCTCTTCACTGGGCAGTGAAGAGGCACCCAGCTCTGACAGATGGATTAAAGAATGGGGAGCAGGTTCCTCGCCAACTATTTGTAGTTTCTAACAGAGCACTGGGGTTTTTGAGACTGAGGATAAAATATCCATAGGGGGGTAGAATGTCATGCAGGATTTACCTGGGAATGTCTGCAGATTTAGCCTAAACACTTTAGCCTAAGATTTTAATCTATGAGAAGGAATAGGTATGTATTGCCTCTATTTCTCTAGGAAGTAAAATAAACATCAGTAAAATTATTTCACAAAAATTCTACCTCATAGCGGGTGCCTTGTGTTTCCTAGTTCTGAATATTATTGCTGTGTCCAACAACCCCTCAGGAGAGATTTGCTTAGTTATCTGTGGGAAAGGTAAGAAGGTGCAACACGAGAAGCCAACTGGAAAAGACAGCTTGAGGTCAACCATTAAAACTTACACATTTTCAAAAAAGATAGTAAGTCATCTCATTTATTTTGGGCATAAGTGCTTTAAAAATTTATAGGCGTGATTCCTATTTGATTTGTTTTGTAATTTTCCCCCTATAAACTAATGCATTTAGGATGCTAAAGACTGCAGGCAAACAGGCAACAAATAAAAACCGTGGCCTTGGAGACCACAATAAGGATAAATTAGGATAATGAATAGTATAACTCACAGAGAAAACCCCAATGATGCTGCTTTGTGAATAAATATCTTACCCTGGTAAACAAATTTCATGCACTGGAGGCTGTATCAGACATATACTAAAGGTTGTATTTTAATTCGTTTTCAAAATGAAATTATTTGGAGAACATAGAGACTTACAAGATGAGATTTTCTGAAACCATCTTGCGTCTAAAAATAAAAAATAGGGGCTGGAGTGATAGTTCAGTGGGTGGGGCATTTGCCTTGCATGTGGCAACCCCGGGTTCGATCCGCAGCAACCCCTATGACCCCTTGAGCACTTCCAGGAGTGATTCCTAAGTACAGAGCTAGGAGCAACACCTGAGCACTGCTGGGTGTGACCCTCAAACCAAAAAAATAAAAATTGAAATTATATCTCCCACTTGCAAGTGGTACCCTTTATGCTTCTCTTATTGAGGAGACCTCTAGAGAGTGATTACTTCTATAATCAGGACACAAAATAATTCTGGCCAGTATAAAATCAATGTGAGATTCATTTACCATTGAGACGGAAAGGAGAATTAATGGGTGCTCTTAGGAACATGGTCTTTTCCATCTGCCTGATCTCTGGCATATCGGGGGAGAGCCAGAGAATTTGAAAATAAATTTTCTTTCCTATCGGTGACATCCTTCCTGCAATTACGTCTCTGGGTGTGCAATGAAAGAGGGCAGGAAACTCTGCAGAGGCAGAAAAGTGTCACCCGGCAGGCTGCTGGGTTCCAGGAGCACAGTACAGCCTAGAGTCCAACTGAACAGAATTCTATTATCAGGTTATCAGGCCTGTGGTGCCCTCCCCACACAGTTGTTACCTAGGCTAAAACTGAGTTTAAAGAAACCAAGAGCACAAGGCAACTTCCCTCTTCTGAGAGTGTTTCTTTGTGGTTTTGGTAACACCACAGTAAGAAGCAGCATTATAGTCCAACTACCGAGCAGGCATTAAAGGGACCTCTATATATCAAACATCAATATTGGAGCTTTCGCTCTCTACTATTTTCTGAGAATCACTGGAAAACACCTACAAATCAATAAGTAGAAGTAATTTGCATGAACAGTAAATGGCCTATGAAGACACACGAAACAGTCAGTGTCCATTTCGGTAATGAGGCCGACCCATACTGACCACCAGGCAGGCGTAAGCATCTGATAACACCGAGCCCGGGCAGGAGCAGGAAAGAGTGAACACCCCACCGAGTTTCCGGGGAGAGGAAAAAGTGGCATTATGTTGCTGGCGGCCAGTGGGCAACAGCTTTGGGGTGTTTCCTGAAAGGAGGATTTTTAACAGTTGCAAGCAGCGAGACAAAACTTAATATTCGGAATGAAGTCGGTCTTCCAAGGCTGGAGGGGGATGCACAGACAGGAGAAATCGTGAGGCCCAAAGCAAAAGGGAGAGAGGGGCTACGCAGGAGGGGTCACCCAGAGGCGGCTAGGTCTTCGAGCATAAGGTCTGGTTTGTGAGCACAACCAACGGATTCTTCCCATCTGCCTCTGTCTGTCTGTCTCTTCCTCCCTCCTTCCCTCCACCCCCACCCCCTCTCTCCAGGCGAGCTCACACTGGCTTCTGCTCCTGTATGATTTTGGGCAGTTTCCACCCCTGTCAATGTATGTTCCTGCACTATACCGCACCCAAATACCACATCTCCCCCCACCCCGCCCTGCCCCCTGCCACTGCCCCCTGAGCCCCTTCCCTGCACTCTTTCCCTCTCTTCCCACCATTGGGATAACCTCAGTTCTGCAAAGTTTTAAGGATTTTTGATTTTTGTTTGGATTTATCTGTTCCTTTGCTCGGGCTCTTTTTATACCACAGCAGAAGAAAATCCTCTTGAAATCGAATGATTCTTGACTAGAACTGAACAAAGTCTGAATTCTCCTCGGACACGGAAGAGCGTAATATTATTCCCAGATTACAGCCCTATGTGCATGGTCAGACTGTGAGTAGCTAGGCTGCAATGGGTCTATTTCCTAAGGCCGGGCTCTTGGAGGCTCCAAGAGGGAGAATTCTTCCCCCCACTCCCGATAATTATTGCTTCCCAGGATGAAAGAGATCCACTAGTGAGGCAGGCGTGAGAGGTTAAGGGGGTCACGTCCAGAGATGAAGTCTTGGAAGTAAGTATACCTGAGAACAGGGAACCGGGATGAACAATGTCCCTCCATTTGTCTCTTGTCACTTCCCGCCATCTTATTCCACAGCAAGGACCAAAGGCAAGAAGGACTGGGACCTTGGATGACAGCCACAGCCACAGTGCGTAGGGAAGTGGAGAACAAAGTGGGAGAAGATTCCAGAAGGGACCCGCAGTGGAGGGGCTGATCCAGGGGTTCGGTGACATTGGTTTATTTGTCCCTGACAATTGCTCAGAATTGGATAGACTTGGCCATGGTTCGGTTCCGCACTAAACACAGTCTGACACTCATCATAGTGGGATAAACACCGAAGGTCTTTGCAGCATCAACCTCATTGACAGAAACTGGGTGAACGAAATATTTCGACGTATCATCAGAGAGCTCAGGAGATGGCTGTGCTGGCCCCTTGCTGTGAACGTGTAGCTTTGGCCACTGGCTCATAAGAACCAAAGGGTCAGAGCGATCATACAGGCGCAACAGTATATGCCTTGCATGTGGCTGAGCCCAGTTCAATCTCTGACATCAGATGACATTGTTGGCTGCAGCTCTACAGGTTCCTGAGTGCTACTGGGAGTGATGTTGGCAGTTCCTAACATCATGGGGACTTGGCAATACTGTATCCTCAGGCCCCAATTGCCACCTGGTTGAGCAGGAATTCCTGGGAGGATGCTGAGTGCTCCTCAGCACTGTTTGGGAGTCCTCCCCCATGATTTTAGCATGTTTGTATTTTCATTTACTATGAAACAGGAAAGACACCATGAAGGTCACCAGTCTTCCCTGTGTGCCAATGTCAGGCTCCCGTTACAGTGACAATTATTGCTATGATTATGCTTCTAGGCCCCGAGACATGCGTTTTCTAAGCACACAGCAATGGCCTTTGCTTAAACAAAGATGCTGCCTCATCCCTCATTTCTCTCTGCAGACAATGCATTCATTCACTTGGACATCTATTGTGCATTGAAATATTGATGCATTTGTGAATGTGTGTTTGTTTTCCCATCACATGTCATGGGTAAAGGCAGTGATTTTTCTATTCTGAGAAAAGAAATTCCACAAAGGAATTACACAAATGTGTAGATAAATAGAACACTCATGTCGAGCTGTAAACACAACCTAGAATGTGGGGAGGCTGAGGAAAAACGGAAATACAGGACCCAGACTGATGGGGCCCTTGCCAGCGCCAGCTGAGGATAACCATGTGGAAGAGAGAGCCCGGTGCCACCAGAATTTTCTGATAAAAGCTGGAAGTGGATGAGTTTTTCCATAAAATACTCTGCTTTTCAAATGTGATACCAAATTTTAAAATAACATTTTGCTCTTAGGACAAAAATCCACAATTTCTAATACTAAAACTGTGGACCCTGGGCCACCAATATACCATCTCCATGTCTCTCGGATACTTAAATTTTCTAATTTATTTTAATAATAGGAAAAGTGTTTATTCAAGTCAATTGTTTTTCATGGCATATTTCAACCCAGTAGGCCCCACTTTTTTGTGTGAAGCTAGAACTGGCTTTAGTTCCTTTTTCCTCTTTCTTTTCCTGGTTTCTGGGTGACGACCAGCTGTGTTCAGGGATCAGTCTTGGCACTGCTTGGGGACTATATGCAGTGCTGGGATCAAATGGAGTTCAGCCATGTGGAAGGCAAATGTCTGACCCACTGTATTCTCTATGGTCTTGGTTTTTGATCTTAAGAAAATAAATAATAAACGAAACCCAAAGATTACAAGTGCAAACACCAACCTTTTCATTTTCCAAGCTGAAGAAGTGAAAACAAGTTGTGAAGGGGGAACCTACCATAGAAGTGATGGCATTTGTCCTCACTAACTCCTGCTGCTATGTTTCAGATGGATTGGTCTGGTTAAGTCCCCACTGATATTCACCAAAGCCAGTCAGCCTTCGAGAGACTAACTCTAAGTGACACTGTTTGTGTCAGGCCTGGAAATGAGTGCTGTTATAGAAATGGGTGTTTTTTTTTTTTTTAACCACAGACCACTTGATTTCCAGTTCCCAGGGACAGGCCAAGAGGATAAATTGAGAAGTTTCTAAATGAGATGTCAAAAATGTGCTTTCATGAGTCAGGGAGGTGGGTATTATCTGTTCAGGTGCTTGTTCTCCTGTTCCACAACACCTGGGGAACATCATCCAGGTGTCAAATCTATCTCTGACAATGACCAAGACCAAAACAGTTTCTAACGGCATGACGTGTCCACTGGCTGGAAGCATAGACATCAAATAACAGGTCACACCAGAGATTTTATTAAAGATTGTGATCACTGTATCATTGTCATCCCGTTGCTCATTGATTTGCTCAAGCAGGCACCAGTAACGTCTCCATTGTGAGACTTGTTGTTACTGTTTTTGGCATATCGAATATGCCACGGGTAGCTTTCCAGGCTCTGCTGTGCAAGCAAAATACTCTTGGTAGCTTGCTGAACTTTCCGAGAGAGAGGGGGAGGAATTGATCCTGAATCAGCTGTGTGCAAGGCAAATGCCCTACCTGCTGTGCTATCGCTCCAGCCCAAAGATTGTGATAAACACTAAAAATAATGGGTAGGATGATATAGAAACATCTATTCTGGGCACCTTTTCCTCAATTCTTTGAGGAAAAGGCAAGTTGCCTTTGAGCTGAGCTATGTGTGAGAGAAGACTCTTCTAGAAAGTGGATACATGCTTTGAAAGAGGTCATGCTTCTTGGAAGCCAAAACGTGGTTTTACAAAAGCGATGTGTGTGCAACGGGTGTGAGAGTACAAAGTCTTTTCTCTAAGGCTTCCAGCCAACCCTACAAGGGCAATGAGATGGAACTCATTGTTCACCTGGATCTAGAGGAATTTTATTTCTATAATTTGAGTATGTTTTAGGAGAACATCTCCACATTCTTCTCGTCTGAACAATGAAAAGCTGTGGGACAAACCACAGTCTGTCCCAGAGGGTGAGGTGACTGATTCTGGAAACAAGACAGTGAGTGGACAGTTCAGATTAAAATGTTCCAGTTGCCTGTTTTAAGTGTTCACTAACCATTGGTCAGAGCCAGTGGGTAATTCATGGCCCCTGTTACAATTACCGTTTCCTTTGCTTAATTCTCTTCTTAGAGCACCCAATTGTGAGTTATTCACTTGGACATGAAAATACTCTCTCTCCACCCACTATAGGTGGGTCAACCCCTGGTCATTCCCCTCTTATTCTTTTATGGGCAGATTAAGATCAGCAGTGGGCGGATGAGTGGAGAATGATTACTTCCTACTCACCGTGGGTCTTCTTTCTCCCTAACTTTAAGCCCTGGAATACAGATGGGGATCGCCATATTCCTAACATTTATCTAACATAGTAGTCACAGGGGTCCTCAACTTCAAGCCTAATGCCCCCCTACCTCTACACTGATATTTGTCCTCTTGCTTCTGCCCTGGGTTGCACTCTCCATCACTCCCCCATGCCGTTATATACCTTCTCATCTCCTCCTCTCCAGTCTTTGACCTGGGAAGGCTCATTGGCATCCATGTTTGCAACCTTGCAGTGTCTATTCTTGAACCCTTCACAGGATCTTAAGCAATGTTATCTGAGGCCCAGTAAGATTCTGAGTGGATTTTATAGATCCTTGAGTTTAGTTTTATTACAAATGTATGGCGCCTCTGTGCATTTTCTTCTTGGTTGGATAAAATGGAATCAGAAGGCTCAGGAATGTGTCCCACCTTCTCTATCTGGTTGGAATGCCTCCTGGATTTCCCCTTCCTCATCCATGAATGCCAAGAGAACAGGCCGGCCTTTCTACATCACCAGCTTCCTAAGCCTTGTCCTGGTCACTCTCTCCTGCACGAGGGCCTCCCGTGTCCTCAAACAGAATGGGAAACACTAAAATGGATATTCCACAGCATCTTCTCTAATGTTCCCTGGAAGCTCCATACGGAGCTTGTGCCCTCTTGTTTGGGCACACCTGGAAGTGCTCAGGTATTATTCCTGACTCTTCTCAGAGATTATTACTAGTGGGGCTCAGGGAGCACTTGTGGTCAGTTGAACCCAGGTCAACTGAGTGCAAGGCAAGTGCTCCATTCTTTTAACTGACGTAAACAAAGAACTGTGTTACATGGTCATACATTGGAGTCGAAATTAATGGTCTAAAATATAACCTTTGGGGTTGGAGTGATTTTCTACAGCAGGTAGGGCGTTTGTCTTGCATGTGGCCTGCCCGGGTTCGATTCCCAGCATCCCACATAGTCCACTGAGCACCGCCAGGAATAATTCCTGAGTGCAGAGCCCAAAGTAACCTCTGAGCATCAGAGGTGTGATCCAAAAAGCAAAAAAAAAATAAATAAAATACAAACTTTGTGGGGCCGAAGTGATAGTGCACTGGGCAGGGTACTTGCCTTGTGGCTGACCTGACTTCAATTCCTGGCACCAAATATGGTCCCTGATCCCCACCGGGAATGATTGCTAAGTGCAGAGCCCAAACAAAAATCATTCATTCACTAAATACAACCTTTCTCTTTATTATGAGCCAAGCCTTTAAATACTTAATGAGTCTGAACTGGGAGAAATGTCCAAAGGGCAGAATGGAGTTGTATTCTCAGGATGAAGCAGGTGAAAACCAAAACAAGACAAAAGTTCTCCAACTGGGGGAAAGAATATCAATAACTGTACAAAGCAGATCTTTATGGGAAGAGGATTTGTAATTGAGAAGGGTGGAAGGATGGAGTCAGCATTATCACGAGGAACCTGCCTGCATGTTTCCCTCTGAAGATGATGGATGTGGTATCAAGTAAGAGGTGGGTGTGGGGCAGAGATGGGGCATAAGGAGAGGAGATGCCAGCTCAGTCCATCAAAGACCACATCTGTTGGACTTTAGGAGCAGCTCAGAGTAGAGAAGACAATAAAGTTGATAGGCTGGAGGCCCAATGGTCATCCACTAATCACGGAGGTACCCACCTGAGGGTCAGGGGGACCTGCCTAATGTATTCGCTGCAGGTTCCCTTAGTTTAGGAAACATTTTTATTACCTTTGTTGCCTGTAGAGTTTGGGGCAGCAGAACAACAAAGCTCAGTGAAAGCTCTTTCCTTCCCAGGGGGTTTAGTAAGGTGTTCACTTAAGTAAGCTCCGACCCCCACCGGCTGCCTTTACATCACTCAGGCCTTTGTGCAAGAATATGTATTAGGGCAGGAAAGTCTTCTTCGATCCATTAGTCCTGGAACACTGTTCTTTCTAGTTGCACCCACGCATCAGTCACCAAATCCAGAATGTTTCTCTACACCAGCACTGGCCCTGACCACACAGGATGAACCAACAGACCGGGACCCTGTCCCCAAGGCACTCCTAGGTAGGGGCAGGTCAAGGGTTTGGAGAACAGAGGACTTTTCTGTATGAATGAAAAATCAGAGGCCTGTGCTAGAGGAGTTTTAGAAATGTCATTGTACGGCACCTGTAGGCAGGCTGGCGCGCGTCCTTGGGGCTTGTTGACATCCACAGCGACCAGTTGCCACCCACCAGCAGCATCTTCATGAAACATCTTCAAGACAAAGAGGGAGATGAGTCAGACACTGAACAGGAGACACGCACTCAACCGTCTCCAGCTCTTCCTACTTTGTCTTATCAAAGGTTTGTCTCCCGGCAGATTTATTTTTAGAACATGAGTCATTCTGATTATGTTCAGCTCCACACAGAGGACTTGAATGAGTAACAATAGAAACAAGAATTTATTGAGCACTTGCTATGTACTAGTTTTGGTCTGCGTTATTTATGCTTTTCATAGAATTACCCAAGCAGACAGTAGAGGAGGCATTTAAATGCTCAGGTGTTGATTATTCTACATTACATCAGAGAAAATAAGAGCTGGCGTTTCAAAGTCTGGTGTCTCTTGTACATTTTTAAAAAGGGGTGAATCAGTATCTTTATATGATGTTCATTCCTCACTGAGCCAATAGAAATGCACTCGGGATAAATCAAGTCAGAAAACGTGCAGGAAACTTCTAGAGGGAGATTGGTGTGATTTTAACGCATCACTTAACAGACTTAGTGAAATTATTTTAAGTGGACCACAATTAACCGGTAAAGCAGAAATGCTATGTAGTTATGATGGGAAAATAATTTATTTGAACTTAAAAGGCATAAGGAATGAAAATCAGATTTGCATAGGATACTGAAATCAGACATTCATTAAACTAGATATCTATGTTTTTGGTTGCCTATGTAATCACTTCTGAATATTCTACTACTTCACCAATCAGTTATCTGATTTTAGGGGAAGACATTTCCCACGTGTATTTCCCTATGATCACATCTTATTTTATATTCTTTAGGGGTGTGTAATTGGGGGGGTTACATAGGATAGAATTCAGAGCTTTTATTTTCTAAGAAAAAAATAATTAAAGCATTCACTGATTCTGCTTGGAATTGCTACATTTTATATGGAAACATTTTTTGCCATTCTTACTACTTCTTATTAGACTCTTCCTGTGTTCTCCCAGTAACTGGTGATGGAAACAGAATTAACACAGAGAACCCATGACCTAAAGTTCGTAATCATTATTGCAAACTCCCAATCACAGATGTGACTGATTCTTTGTTGAAAAAAATTAACTTGCGCCTACGAATTAAGTGAGGAATCAAGTACCTAAGTACAAAACGTGCAGGTGATATTCACATACAAGTATTTTTTAAGTGATAAAATTGAGGTACAAATTTCCACCAACATCCTTTGGTCTATTTGCCAATCTATTTTGTTTTTTCTCTGTCATCCATTCAAGGGATTTTGGCTCCATTTAGGGGGAAAAAAATTAAAAGAGATTCTCAGTGGTAGAATTGAATACCTCTCCCATGAATAGGTTCATTAGAGAAAACAGACTTGGTGGAAATGCAGACCTGTTAAAGTGCCTTTTAAAGTTCCTGTCAAAATTACGGGTGTCTCCCTTTAAGGGGAGAAGACAAAGTGCTCTGTCAGTCACCAGCTAGAAGCCTGCTCTCCATCTGCTCCGAGTCCTCTCCTCTCTTATCAAGACACAAAGGATCCCTGGGGCAGAGACTGGCTTTCATCAGTAGCAGACTAATTTTCTCTTTTAAATTATTTTTTTTCCAGTACAGCAAAATCAAATGAATCAATTTAATTGTTAGTAAAAAGCATTCTCCCAAGGTCACTTCTTAGGACGGAATAAAGTGAAGGGAGTGCCAGTTTGTTGGATTTCTTCTCTTTGGCTCCTTGCATTAAGAAACATCATCTGTATAGAGGATGCCATGGCGCCATGCCAGTAGTGAAGGGTGGCGGACCTCCTGCCACCTGAATCAGGAATCCTCTGGGCACCAAGTCTTGAGGGCTGTATGGCAGGGGCACCAACTCAACCTCCAGAGCTGCTCTCTCTGCCTCCCAAAGAAAGGAACATTCTGTACTGGGTCCCTGTCCTATACCCAGCCAGAAATCCATCCAAACTGATTCTAGTCCTGGTTCTTTCTTTCTTTCTTTCTTTCTTTCTTTCTTTCTTTCTTTCTTTCTTTCTTTCTTTCTTTCTTTCTTTCTTTCTTTCTTCTTCTTTCTTTCTTTCTTTCTTTCTTTCTTTCTTTCTTTCTTTCTTTCTCTCTTTCCTTCCTTCCTTCCTTCCTTCCTTCCTTCCTTCCTTCCTTCCTTCCTTCCTTCCTTCCTTCCTTCCTTCCTTCCTTCCTTCCTTCCTTCTCTCTCTTCTCTCTTCTCTCTCTCTCTCTTTCTTTCTTTCTTTCTTTCTTTCTTTCTTTCTTCTTTCTTTCTTTCTTTCTTTCTTTCTTTCTTTCTTTCTTTCTTTCTTTCTTTCTTTCTTTCTTTCTTTCCTTCCTTCCTTCCTTCCTTCCTTCCTTCTCTCTCTTCTCTCTCTCTCTTCTCTCTTCTTCTTTCTTCTTTCTTTCTTTTCTTTCTTTCTTTCTTTCTTTCTTTCTTTCTTTCTTTCTTTCTTTCTTTCTTTCTTTCTTTCTTTCTTTCTTTCTTTCTTTCTTTCTTCTTCCTTTCTTTCTTCCTTTCTTTCTTTCTTTCTTTCTTTGAAGCCCACCTGGGACTATATAATTATTTACTGGCCTATGAGATCTAAGCAAAAGCTGCTCCTATTTTTTTCCCTTTCTGCTTCTGGAATGCAGATGTGTGGGTCAGGGCAGAGGAGTCATCTTGAGCCATGAGGCAAATATGGGAATGAGGCTACACACGGCTTTGCAGGAAAGATGAGAGGATTCTGGTTCCATGGCAACACAGATCACCATTCGAGCCTCGAACCTTCTCTTCTGAATTCGTATGAGAGAAGACATTCATTTCCAACTTTTCATTTATAGTAGCTGAACGATAACTCCAAAGATATTCATTTCAGTACATTTTTAAAAAATTTTAAAATATAACTATATTTATCTCTCTATATAATGTAGGTACTCAATTAAATATCTAGAAAATATGGATGAGCTTAAAACAATCTTAAGCTCATTCCCTAAAGACAATCATTAACATGTTGCTGTTGCTCTTGTTGGTGTTGGGGCCATATCTGTATCTGGCTGTGATCAGGGCTAAGTCCTGGCTTTGTGCTCAGGGATTACTTTTGGGGATCATATGAGGTGCTTAGAATCAAACCTGGGTCAGCTGTGTGCAAGGCAAGTGCCCTACTATCTCTCCAGTGGCCATCATTAACATTTTAGAATTATCCATCCAGATATTTAATATACATACAAAAAATTTGACATGTTTAGATTGACATATTGCTTGCATTTTTTTTTTTTGGTTTTTGGGTCACACCTGGCGATGCACAGGGGTTACTCCTGGCTCTTCACTCAGGAATTACCCCTGGCAGTGCTCAGGGGACCATATGGGATGCTGGGATTCGAACCCGGGTCGGCCGAGTGCAAGGCAAACGCCCTACCCGCTGTGCTATCGCTCCAGCCCTGGTTGCATATTTTTATGCAACGTGATTTAAGTCATGATTTAATCTTGAATTCATTCTGATTTCTTAATTTACAATAAAATATTGCTATATGTTTTTCTTTCTTCTTCTTATACTCTTTACAAAAACATCTTCACAAAAATTCTCCAATATATTTTTGTTTTTAAAAAAATTTTATTTTATTTTATTTTTTTATCTCCAATATATTTCTTTGAGTACTGTCTAACATTTCTCTCAAGATAAATGCCTAGAGATGAAGTCTCTTGTTCAATTTATGTATAGTCTTTAGAACTTTTAGAAACGGTTTGCAAACTGCTGGGTTGTCCTAATACACACTCTCAGTAAGAAAGTATGATAGTTTCCATCCTTGTCCCCAGCTTAGAGTCACCAAGAAGCTTCTCTCTTTTAAGGAAACAAAAACACGTTAACAGAGGGCCAGGACACACAGCGCAAATTCCTCAGTAGGTGCCACCATGATTAGATTCAAGAGAAAGAGCAGCTCAGGCAGCCGAACCAAAGGCTCTTACAGAGGAGCTGCTGTGTTTGTGTTCTACTTCTAGCACTGAGTCATCTTTGAATACCAGGCAAAATAACATTCTGAGGAGCTGGAGCGATAGCACAGTGGGGAGGGCGTTTGCCTTGCATGCGGCTGACCCGGGTTCGATTCCCAGCATCCCATCTGGTCCCCCTGAGCACTGCCAGGAGTAATTCCTGAGAGTATGAGCCAGGAGTAACCCCTGTGCATCGCAGGTGTGACCCAAAAAGAAAAAAAAAACCTTCTGATACTTGTTAATTTTCAAATTTTCAGTCTGCACAGGGCAAATGACCACAGTGCTCCCCTCACATTATCATTGTATTGGTTAAGGTTACATGCAAGCACACCGCAAGTCTCAGTGTATTGTTACAAGATGTTTGACCTTACTAGGCTATGACTGAGAGCAACATGGATGAATTTCATGAGCAGCCCCCTCCTGGTGTAATCATTTGGAACCCAGGTAGATTTGAATTTTGAAGATTATCTCAGGCAATTCTGTTTGTTGTGACAACTAGAGTTTTCTAAAGGGTACTTGATATAGCCATGAATGATTTGGGGAGTGTTTTTCTATAAGCCAAATATTATCATCATCATCATCAACAACAACAACAATAGAAATAACAGATATTGGAGTTAGTGGAGAGAGAGTCTTAGAGACAGGGCAATCATTAGCATTGAAAAGCCAAGACACCAACACACCAATGCAGAGAAAAATCTAAAATTCATTTTAAAATTCTTATGCCCTGAGGGGATTCTTTAAAAATCAATTATTTTTTTAAAAATAGTGAGCTATTATTACACAAAATATGAGAGTAGACATAATTTCATCACTAAGTTATATATTCAAAAACTGAGCAGCTAAAAAATGAATATATTCCATGATGAAAATATGATCCCAGGTCTAGGTTTCTTAGACACTATCTACCAGGACACAATGCTGTTATCCCTTTCTTCCCAGAATTGCTGTCATTAATTTTCTTTCTCGCATATTTTAGCAATATGTATTTATCTTGGAAGACATAAAACTAATTTTCAGAAAGCCTTCTCTTTGGGCATTGGGTTATCCACATCCTTTAGGGGAGAATTTCTATTTGGCGACCAAGTCAGGCTACACCTAGCAGAGCACGTTTCTGGGGTCTGTGCTCAGGAATAACGTGTGGCAGTGATCAGGGGACTATATCGGGGGACAAATTCAAACTATGGTCCAGGTCACTGTAACTGCATGAGGCCCAGTGCCTTACTTCCTGCAGCATCTCTCTGACCCCTCCACATGTCCATGTTTAATCATCGGTCTGGTCACAGCCCTTTCGCTCTGCTGGTACACTCATTCAGGAGTTGCATTTGCTATTGTTGGGAGCCCATCATCTAAGAATCTTGATGAACCCACAAAAGAGCAAGCACCGAAAGTGTCCTTTTATCACTCCATCCTGTTGTTGGTTTTCAACATTAGTTAGGGGCGATTGATTAAGAGAGCACAGAGCAGCAGAGAGGGCTCAGTGAGAGAGTAACAGAGATCCTCACGACTCCTTAGACAAACTGAATATTTATTTACCAACCATTCAATATGGCTTCACAGGATTATGATTTTCTATGGAAAAGTTAGGAATATATTGACTGTCAGAGCTGCCACCGCCTCTCATCACTCTCTGTCACACAAAGGCAGCCTTGTTGCCGGCAGGAGAGATAAGCTCATCCTCCCAGGACCGGGTGCAGCTGGAACAAGTGCAGGGCGAGCCAGAGCCTGAGGGACTCCAGGGAAGCAGCCAGGAAAGAAGAGACCCTGGAGAGAGGGATGCCTTAGTTCCGAGACAATGGCCACCCGGAACTGGCACACTTGCAGCATGGGCGTTCTGCTATGGCCTGACACACTCAATCATTGTGTCACGGTGCAATGAGTCTTTGGTACTCGGATCCAATGTATAACCGAGCATGTGGCCTTCGGGGCCCAGGGCTGGTGAGGCTGCCTCTCCACAGTCCCCACCCTGAGGGGTTCTGGAAAACTGGTGCTGAAGAATGAGAGCACCCCACCATGGCGTGCCTTTGCATTCCTTCTCCCTGTCATAATCACCCCCGAATGCGGATACTCACGTTCCTGTCACCTGCTTCTATGCTGGCACTGGGAGAGACACTGTTTTATTTTGCTTGCTTGGTTTGGCCACTCCAGACAGCACTCAGGGCTCACTACTCCTGGCCCTGGAATCATGCAGTGTGGAGGATTGAACCTGCGTCAAACCTGAGGATCGAACCATGCTTGCATGCCAGGCAAGCACCCTACCTGCTGTACTACGTCTCTGGCCCCTGTTTTGGCGTGTCTGTCTGTTTGTTTTTTGTTTGTTTTAGGCCAGACCTGGTGGTACCCAGGACTTCCTCCTGGCTCTGCACTCAGGGGTCACCAGTGGGTAGAGTCTCAGAGTACCCAAGGCAAGTGTATCCAAAGCAAGTACCCTGCTGTACTCTCTCCCGCCCCTGCTTGGTTATTTGAAGCCATTCTTCTCCTCAGTGATTTCTTGTTGACTCTGAGTTAGTGGAGGGAGCCACTTTCCCTGTCCCACTCATTAGCTCTAAGCTTCTTTTTTCCCACCTACTCAGCCCTGCTGGAGTCTTCCTGCACTTACGCCCCCCCCCCATCCCCACCCCCGCCTCTCCTGAGCCTTCTTCCTTCTTTGTTGAGAACATTCTAAAGACAGCAAGTGTTTGGGCTCCACAGAGAAAAAGCAGAACTGGATTCAGTGCTACAGCGCTGTATTTGCTACAAGTGATGACCCTCTTAATCTTATTTCCTGAGTCTGTCTCGTTCAAATTGGGAGCCGGTGAGGGGAGGAGAGAAGAGAGTTCCCTGAGCATAGCGTTCTGTCATATTTTCCCAAAGCAACAGAATCCTGGCAAAGGTTGTCCCTTCCTTCCCCAGACACAAAAGCTTCAGGGCCACCTGCTGAGTGACTGCAGAGGGGCTGGGCGGGGCTTGGAGGCGAGTTGCCAGGCAACCTTCATTGTGTTTCACCCAGAGACTGTGGCAGGAGCTGCGTTGCCTAGCAACTAGGTCCTCAGCATTTTTCTTAATGAAGGTCCTTCACAATTCTCTGCGTGATTGCCTCTGCCGAATGTCTGGACGCATTACCTCTGAACAACCAACTTGATTTCCCCTGACTCATTTTGCATCCAAACAATTTTGTCCACCCTGCTTCATGGTCCCTTTTCAGGGCGCTCTCTACCACCTGAATTGCCGGCAGAAAGGGTGCAACTTTCAAAACTGACTTTTCCAGCGGTGGTTCTGGGTCTTATGAGTGAGCGTTACTAAATGGACCGCAGATGGTGTGAAAGGTAGGTCTAATGCTGGCTCAGGAGCACTGGCTGCAAACCCTATGCTGGGTTTCTGCTTCTGTGCTCCGTTGAGGTGTGTGTCTATAAGGGCTAATACCAGCCCCTCATCCAAGATGCTGCTACGCCACTGGGGAGACATTTCCAGACGGGCGTGGGACTTCACTGCTTCTCACAGCTCAAAAGAGAAAGAGAAGAAATACAGAGGTGGGTTCTCTGGAGCACTTCCTATGTGCTGTCCTGAACACAGCCAGATAACATGTTAGGAAACTTTCATGAACCTTCAGCAGTTCCTGATCAAACTAGAGTAACGAGGGTTCTAGTGCACCTATGAGCAACGGATGAGGTCAAACTTTTATGTCACAAAGTTGGTGTATTGTCAGACTTTTCGAATTAGCTCACCTTACTGCATTTATCACATAGATACTGAAAGTTCAGTTTCAAGACTTTTCTAAGTAAGTCTGTATCTTGTAGTTCTTACAGATACTTGTCCTGACAGACTTATCAAAGAATGTTTAAGCTTCGTTAAAATTCCCTGAAAATTTACTATTAAACTAATGGTAATGGCACATTACATGATTCCAGTCTCACTTGAGATTTTTTTCCCTCTCTTTTACTATGATTCATGCTAGAAGGTGCATAAACCTATCTGTCCTTTTTCTAGAAAGTGCAAACCCACACACAATACAGAGCCTCAAATAAGAAAGATATTGGATTTGAATTGCCCTCTTGTGTAATAACTGTGGCTTTACTGAAATTCTGGGCTACTTCCAATTACTCAGGCACATAGGGGAACTCTTCTATATATCCCAGATTCCTTAAAAATCAGGCATGCACTGGGGGTTGAGAAGTCTTCTTCATAACTTACTCTAGTTGCAATGGGTTCACAAGGAATAAAATATACTTTCCTTTGCAAAAATTTTAACCTAGGTAGTATATGGGGCCAAGTTGAGATGTTAAATTATTTGAATATACATATTTGAATATATTTGAATATATTTCCAAGTAATTAAAATAATTACATATAATTAGGAAATTCCAGTCTCTCTATTTTATCTGCTAGTTTGAGAATTTGTGATAGCACTGCACTGTAGCAGTGTCATCCCGTTGTTTATCGATTTGCTCGAGTGGGCACCAGTAACATCTCCATTGTGAGACTTGTTACTGTTTTTGGCATATTGAATACGCCATGGGGAGCTTGCCAAGCTCTGCCGTGTGGGCGGGATACTCTCGGTAGCTTGCCGGGCTCTCTGAGAGGGATGAAGGAATTGAACCCAGGTCGGCTGTGTGCAAGGCAAATGCCCAACCCGCTGTGCTATCACTCCAGTCCGAGGACTTATTATAGCAGAATAAAATCAAAGGAATATAACCATTGCAACTGATCTAGGTTTGAAAGGGATCTATTTATGTAGCTGATTAAAAAGGAGGTACACCTGACTGCATCTCCCCCAAAGACTGATTGGGCCGTTCTGGGTCCAGATCCTTGCATCTGTATTTCTCCACTGTTCACTCTGTGACTGCCCAAGGAGACCGTGACCACAGAAGTTCTCAGGTTTTGTCAAATCCCATGGACAGTGAGGATGGACAGGTCCATGGTGACTCGGGGGCTTCCAGCCTCATCTCCCAGTCCCGTACCTGTGTGGTGGCTGTGGAGGTCGTGCTACTTCTCGATCCCCACATCTGCTGGAACTGGACCCTGATTTCTGCAAAGGTTTCAATGATGACAGCAATAAACACATTCTAGAAGAGAACGACAAAACATATTTCACCAAAGATAAGGAAGGAGAAGGCTGTGGACCACCAGAACAGAGAGTCAAAGATACGTGGCAGCCGTCAGCAGGCGGCAGAGGGGGATGGATTTTCACGGTACCTTCACAAGCCAGGCCAGGAAAAAGATGAGCGTGATGAAATAGAAGTAGGAGCGCCAGCGGGGAAAGCTGTCGATGGCTCGGTACATGAGGAACACCCAGCCCTCCTGTGAGGCCGCCTCGTACACCGTGAAAATGCTCGTGCCTGTCCCAAGAAGAAAGGGGGTTGGATTTGGACGCACTTGGAAAGGAAGAAACATTTTTCAGAAAACAATTTATATTGACCCGGGCTCTTTCTCTGAACCCATGATTTATTTTATTTTATTTTTGCTTTTGGGCCACATTCAGTGATGCTCAGAGACACTCCTGGCTCTGCGCTCAGGTATGATTTCTGGAGGCACCATATGGGATGCCAGGGATTGAACCTGGATCAGCAGCATGCGAGGCAAATGCCCTACCCATTGGACTATCTCTTCAACCGCTGACTCATGTTTTAAAAGGATCAAAACCACAAGCAGCCTTTCATTGTTCTTATGTCTACAGTTTTGATAAGGTTCTTTCTGACTTACAGTCAGGGTAACTTCAATGGAGCTGGCAATAAAATAACTGTACATTGTTATTTTTTTTTTAGCTGCTAAACTCATTTTACAACGTGCAAAGGGAAATGAATCAAGTAAAGGATGTAATACAAAAAAGTGTACAGTGTAAGCCAGTTGCTTTCAAAGTGCTGTAAAACACTCGGTATAGTTTGAACCCAAATCAAATACACCTAAAAACTGGGTTTAATTTAACATTGTTTCCTCACAGGGAAACAAAAGTATCATATGCTCCAAAAGTTAATATGATGGACCTTGGCTTTAGATTTCATGGTGTTTACTGAACACCAAATTATGAGGTGATAAGCGGTCAAATAGTATTTGCCTTTCCTGGGAGAACTGTTCATCAAAAATACCTCTAATTATAGAAAGGCAGAAAAAAGGATGATAGGTGAGCAGATTTTTGAACATAGGGTTAAGAAAATCAAAATACCATTCAGAGGAAAAATAGCATTTGAATTGCGACCACATAATGAGCTGTGTGTTATTATTTCCTCATTTTACAGCTGGGTAGATTGAAAGTTAAGTCATTTGTGTAAAGATGCACATATAACAATTAGAGGAACTGGAATAAACCCAGTAATTCCAGAAGACTTAAATATATAATTATGCATCCCTTCTGTTGCTTAATTTCCCCATTTGTAAAATGGGAAAATGACATATATATCACAGCCTTATGAGGATTACAGGATTCAATTCCTCTAAGTGTTGGCAGATGGAAAATACTTAACAAAATCTAGGTATTACTATTACCATGAAAATTGAGGCTGCTTAACATTCTGTGTGAAAACATATAAATAAACACACAGTACAGCACTGCATTAACATTGCTTATAAAACTAACATGCATACGCTATTCATAAAACTAGTAAATATGCCGATTTCTCTGCCGTAAACGAGTAGCACTGTCACAGCACATGTCCATAACCGTACAAGTTTTATCACACAGAATCCTCAGAGGCCAGCAATGAGCTAATCCCATAACTTTGAAATTAAATGTGTATACAATCCAATGCCCAAATGAAGAAGAAAGTTACTAAAGTCTGCCAACAGTGGACCATTTTTTCTGGCCCCGAGGATCGGGAAAAACCACAGGAGAACAGCGATACACACTAGAGCAGACGACGGAATAAGCAGGAAAGCTCGGCAGAAAACGGGGATTGGAGAAAAGTACTGAAGCTTGGGAAACAAGCTGAGAGAAAGAAGGAACCTGTGTTTTCACTTGGTAAATACCTATCCTGCATCAGTCTGGAGGTAAGGATTTTCCCTAAATATAACTTCCTGTGTATGCTGCCTCTCATTTGAAAAATCCTATTTTGTACCCTGGTGCACTGTTGCTATGGCAACTAGTATTTATAAATATGTTTCATTTCATGACCCTTTACTTACTTGACTGAGAAAATGTCTTATTAGGCAGGTTGAGAGGAAGGGGGGAAGGAAGACAGGTATCACCACTCTCACTTTACAGAAAAGGAGAGTGAAGATCAGGAATTCATCTGACAGTACTGGATTCAGAACCTGCCTCATCTGCCTCGGGGTGCTAAACTGTTTTCTTTACCCTGTTCCTTAAATGTTTCTTAATATTCTCTTACTCAAGACTGAGACTTTATTTCCTCTTCTTGTATCAATTGGAAGGAACCTATTTGTCTGAAAAACTTGACGGCTATTTATTTAGTATGTTGCTTTGGTTTGGAGGGGTTTGGGGGGACACTCAGCGGTGCTCAGGGCTTATTACTGATTCTGTGCTCAGGTGCTGGATACTAACCCTAAGTGTTTTAGGCTTCATCAGTGAACTGCCCCCCTTTTTTTCCCTCCCAGAGAAGCTTACAGTGCTCTTGTGAGCATCCTAAAACCCTGAGTTTATCTTCAACCTTTCCTTTGTGTTTTGCCTCTCATTGTCACAATCCCCAAGTCAGTCTTAGTTACCTATAAATTGAAACTTTCTGGTAACTTTGGACTTCGTATAACTGTATCACTCATTCTGTTGCTCATCGATTTGCTTGAGCAGGCACCAGTAACGTCTCCATTCGTCCCTGTCATGTTCAGGGTCAGAGGAATGAGGTTCATTATTGTTACTGTTTTTGGCATATCGAATACGCCACGGGTAGCTTACCAGGCTCTGCCCTGCCCTGAGAGATTCTGGACTTTGTAGTTGTAGTTAATTATCTGGTTTTCTATTTTTTCTATAGCCTTTTCATATTGAACTATAGAGCAATGTTCATGGCTTAAACACAGAAATACCACTAATGCTATGCTCCTAATATTTGGGAATGGGAATATATCTACTCCTGGGCATCTGTCACAATTACTTGACTCAGGTTTTGGTTGCCATAGTTCCTAACACTCCAGAAAGGGAGGTCCCACACCATGGGACTGGAATGGATCCAGGACAAGTGTCAAAGCTATCCTACATCAAAATGGGATAGTCTAGAAAAAGGCACAGTCTTGATGCAAACCATAACAGGACAGGACCTCCATGGGGAAGGAGGAGCTGAACCAGCCTGAGGACTTAGTCTGGGATTTATGGTAAAAGCCTTCCTTGTCCTCAAAGCCCAAAGAACTAAGCTTTGGAATCAATGTCTCTTATTGTATTTATCCAAATAACTACACATATTAATGAGAATTGTTTAATATGTACAACTCAAGGGAAAAAGAGAAGCACTATACATGCCCTTGGGAGGTAAAGTGTCTCCTGGAGTTAATCCCCCAGGAGAATTGCCTCTGTTGAAATGCTTTATCTCTGGAAATGATCAATCACACCTATATGCAGTCCTATAGCTCACCCTCCTTCAGATGTTCTATAAGTATGCTAACAACTCTCCATTAAAGGGCCATTTTTATCATCAATCTGTGGTCCCTGTCTCTTTGTCTCTCCTCTGGGGAGCCTTGGGAGGTGGTTCTTGACCACCAAACACATGTGTCGCATACCCACGCTTTAGTCTCACACTCAGGGAGCCAGATAGGATGCCAGGGATTGAACCCTGATCAACCACGTGCAAGGCAAGTGCCCCACCTGCTGTACTATGGCTCTGGCCTCATGGAGTATATTGAGAAACTCATGCAAGATGATTTTTAAGAAAAGGATTCAGAAAAGAACAGTACACACAAACACACAACCAATAAGACACCAACACAAAGTAGAAATTCCTGTTTCCATATATGATTTCTACCTAACAACTGCAATATTTTTACTGCATATGAAGGACAGTCTTTTCTTTTGGGGCCACGCCTGGCTATTCTCTGTGCTTAATGATCACTCCTAGAGGTACTTGGAGGATGATATGAGGTACTGATGATTGAACCCGGGTCAGGCACATGCAAGGCAAATGCCTTACCTACTATACTATCTCTCTAGCCCCATGAAAAACCAACAATCATAAAACAAGCAATTTATTCTTTTATATATTTTTTTCAAACTGTTTGCACAAAGATAGAAAAAAACACCAGAAAAAAATCATAAAATGTCATTAAAGTTTAATAGCTGTGTCCAGGGGACATTTCTAGGTAAAGTATGAGAAATTGACAGTAAAAGATTGAATTTGAAAGAAATACTGAAAAATATCCCTTCTCTACTTTCCCAGATGATTACTTTTATTACAATGATAGGGAAGATGCTATTCAGATATAAAATAAATTATATGTTCAATGAGTAATCTTGAGTCTCCTACCGTATTTGATCTAACTTGGCAGAGAACAAAGGAAAAGCCAGTGCAATTGAAAGAGCTGTGTTCGTTGCTACAAAGAAGTGAGAGATTTATGAGAAGATAACCCAAAACTCCCCAGGAAAACTAAGACCTTGAAAAAACTATTGCCCTGACACGTGAAATGAAGCCGGGCAAATGGTTTTGAAGCTGTCAGCATGCGTTACGGAAGCAAATGCCACGGAATCAGGCCATCCTGTTCTACTCCTGATTGTATGAAATGCTAGGAAAGAAAATCATTTTTTCAAAAGACTTTCTTACTGGTGCTAAAGCTTCACCTGAGAAGAATCGAATGTCTGATGCTCCTTCAGATGGCCCAATTTAGGACATGGTGGCCTAAAGGAAGAGACTAGTTACTCGAACTCTATGCAAGGCCTTCAGTGGTTGTCTGGACCAGCTGACCTCCACCCGCCCTGGGGTCACCTGCATCGGGTACTTGCCACACGACCTCTGTGACCTTACCTGTCTCCTCACTAGAAGAGGGCAGACAGTCTAAGTTAAAGCAGGTTTCCAGTCTGTCCAGGAGAAAGATTTAAGAACCACTGATAAACACTGATCTTATAGTACACAGCTTTTATCAAAATTGCTTTTTTTATAAAAAAAATTTATTAGTGAATCACCGTGGGGTACAGTTATAAACTTACAAACTTTCATGTTTATTTCGTTTACATCCCTCCACCAGTGCCCATTGTCCTCCACCAATGATCCCAGTATCCCTCCCACCACCCCTACCCCAAACCCCACCACCCCATCCTGCCTCTGTGGCAGGGCATTCCCTTTTGTTCTCTCTCCTGTTGGATGTTATAGTTTGCAATAGAGGTATTGAGTAGCCATTATGTTCGGTCTATGGTCTACTTGTGATAAGTAATAACAAGCTTTTAGCTAGGAGTCCCACCATTGCACTCCTATCCAAATACAAATTGCTGTGATGCTATTTGAATGATGGTGACATGAGAAACTTGGAGGGATGAGAGTTGGTGATGAGGGTGTAAGATCATCTGTACACGAAGGACAAGAAGTACACCAGGCTTAGTGTTAGCAACAACCTATACCCCCATACCCAGAATTCCTAATAAAACGAAGATGGCTCCTAGAAGATCCATTCATTCCATCCTGTTTATCAATATTTATATCTCAGAGAACTGTTTCTGAATTTAAGACTTCTCCAGTGATGAGGTTTCAACATAATGTTTCCTAAAGTAGCCAGATTCCGACTCCAGGTCAGACAAGGACCAATTAGACTAGACAAGGGGTACAGCTCCATTCATTTGGAATATACTCTTGGCTCTGCAAAGCAGGATGAGCTACAAGATCTTGGCAGCGGTCCTGATGGCACTTTAATGAGTCACGCTAATACAGATGCTGGTCTTCTAGCTGGTCTTTTCATCTTCCCAGTCTGATGCACTTTTTTATGATTGGCCTAAACACTTGGCTTAATATTCCACCTGGGAAAAGATACCTATTTGTGAAAGGAACACTGATAAATTCTTATTACTCAAAAATGTCAGCTTCCCTTGAATTTCTTCTAAGTCGTTATTTCTATTCCTCCAGTTTGAAACTAGTGTTTCCACAACTAATTATTACTTGTGGAAGCTGGTCACTAAAAAGAACCAATAGAAAAAGTTTGGTCTTGCACATTTTTGCTATTAGAAATATGAGATTTTCAAGATGGTGAAATTATTTTCAAGACTAATGAATAAGGCTTCCTTATTCTTTAGTTATTTGATTTTATTTGCATATCTCACTTGTTCTTCAACTAAATTTTATGTATAATTTCTAGAACTGCTTTCAAAAGCAATATCTGTCCTCTACTTCAGAATCAAAAGAATTATAGTAATAATAAAGAATTTTATATACTTTAAGGGGGGATTCAATGAAGCCACTCAAAGGTAAATTACATGCTAATTTGCATGTAGGTAGAACTCATGGTTATTCCTGATAATTGCCCTGTCCTCTGACATAAAATCTCTTATATATCTTAACCACATATCTAAAAAATGTGGTTTTAAATATTTAGCCAATTTTCAGTTGCAAGATGCATTGCGACATTCTAGAATATGTTTTCTCCCACCAAACTGTCTTTCCTTTTACTCTTCACATGAAAAGAAACTCAGTTCCTGATGGTTGGATCTGAGATACAATAAGGATTACTATCAGTAATTGCCATAAAGCAATTCTCTTTCTCGTGAGATGATAAAATCAAACACTAATAAGAGATGTGTATTCTTAAGGTAGGAATCTGGATTCAACATGATGAATCTTTGTTTCTAATGCTAAACGTATCCCCATAGATGAGATAGAAGTAAGATCAACAGACCGAGGTGAACAAGTCAGAACCGTTCTGAATGACTGCATCTGCCTGAAGAATAATCAAGCTATAATTAAATTACTTGGAATGATGTCACTTTTCTAATGAATAGAAATTTTTATGAACAGTGTTTTCTATTTTGTGAATCCACAGAATAATTTTACTAAAATATACTTGCAAAATAATTAACTCAAGAATTTCCAAATAGGCTGTGGTGTAAACTTATGACTCTAATAATCTTTAAACAACTCATCCACATGTTCAACCTATTCAGTATGGGAATGACTATGTAGCAACTAAACTAGTGAAACAAAATCAAATAAAACAAAAGAAAGCGAATAAATATTTTTCTTCTATTCTAGAATATGGAGTGAACATAAATAGCTCCTTATGTTCCAAATGTCTTAAATTATATTTAACAACCTTATTTTGTGTTGCTTACTTTGGGCATACTATATATGCATATATTGTCATATGCATATATACTTAGCTAAATGTTCTTTTGGCATATAGCCTTGCCTCCTGGTAAAATCACTTTATCTATTACTTTCAGTCCCACTGTGTGCAGCATTGAAGGTCAGCAGTAATGACCAACGCCAGAGAAAAAACAACGGCCTTTATGTGTACATATTTTTTGCCTAACTTCATCTTTTTTATACAAATAATAAATACCCTTAGTTGAAATGCATCCCTTCAGAGGTAGAAATTTCTAAACTTCCAAAGCCAAAATATAAAAACTCCCTTCTAGAAAGGGAGTGGGGAAAGCTTTCACTGGAGTATTCACTAATGGAAAAAGAAGTGTTGACAAGCTGGCTGCTGATGTTGGCAGGGAAGACTGGGTATTAAAGGAGAACGGTTTCAAAGATACTGAGCTCATCAGCCAACAAAAACACTCCCTGAGTCTGGGTGACTTCCATGGTGGAAGAGAGGTCATCTTGCCTGAGACTTCCCTGCTTTTGGAGATCTGTGATCACAGAGCAAAGGATCTTCTTAGAATTGTATTTTTCCATTAGTGGACTGAAAGTACAAAACTCCAGTCAGCTGTGATTATCTGCCAGTTACTGTCCCACCAGACCAACCATCTTCTAATCTCTAAGAGCCTGGAGCAGCCAGTGAAAAATCTGTGGCTGTACTTCCCTGTGAGGGACCCTGGTGATGATGATGCCAAGGGTACCACTAAAGCACTCATTGCACGATATTTAGTACTTAAAAAAAATTTTTTTTCTCAAAAAAAAAAGCAAAACTTGACAAGTAACATTTATGGTTTCTTTTAGAGTGCTTCGGCATTTTTGAAAGATTTATTGGAAAATACGATCAAAGAAATCAACAGTGAGAGTTCAGAACGTCATGTAATATCTAGTGAGTTCATTGTTCCAACATTAGAATTTTATGAACCCAAAACCAGAACTAACTTTTTGGAAACAGTATGGAGATATTTTTTATCTTCATGATTTGGGTATACATGGGATTGATATTTCTAAATTATCATCACACACAATGGAATTAAGAATGTACTATAAAGTAACCTCTGTTTCACACACCTCAGAATGATGACAAAAAAGATTGTTTTATTTGTAATAGTAATATCGATTGAGCTGGTCATATTTACAGAATCAAAAGATTGACCAAGATTGGAAATCAATAACTTAGCTTCCTTTTTCACAGACACATATTCTTCCAGGTCTAACCAGAAACAAAGGTGCCTGCATGATATGACCAAGAACAATTTACAATGACTAAGAGTTAAAAACATTGGCAATGTATATCCTTAACTAAAAATATGCTATTTGCATAGTGGTAAATCTAAACTTTCCATACTTTATAATAAAAGTTTTCATGACAGTGATTGTCAAATTAATGAAAAAGCAAAACAAATGAAACCATCCCCCCCCCCCGCAACTCCCAAACATGGTTCAACTGTCATTTGTTTTGAGGGAAACCATAACAGCTGCACTAAATTTATCAAACATGTGCAACTCTGGGTAAAACTTTTTTTCCTAAAAGCATAATCACTTCACCAGATTAAAATTGCCATACTTTTCTAAATATTTTTATATAATACAAGTAGTGATTGTTAATTATAAACTCTTTAGGAAAGTCACAGTAACACCTATGGTCATTGTACAATATCAACTTAAAGTAAGTATCATAGTGGAAACTTTAAATATAATATTTGAAAAATAATAAAATAAGCTGGAAAGATCGCACAACAGACCATGCATTTGTGCTGCCTAACCAGGTTTGCAGCCCAATACCCACTAGAGTCTCCGAGCACCATGAGGTGTGATCCCGAATAGAGAGCCTGGAAGAAGCCCTGGGCACAGCCAAGTGTGACTCCAAATCAAAACAGAGAAAAAATAATGATAAAATAAAAATGAAAATAGAGAATATCCTAATATTATTATCCATACTAATATTACAGTTAGTAATATTAGTAATATGAGGGCTGGAGCAATAGCACAGTGAGTAGGGTGTTTGCCTTGCATGCAGCCAACCCGGGTTCGATTCCTCCACCCCTTTCAGAGAGCCCGGCAAGCTACCAAGAGTATCTTGCCTGCATGGCATATTCAATATGCCAAACATAGTAACAAATCTCACAATGGAGACGTTACTGGTGCCTGCTCGAGCAAATTGATGAGCAATGGGATGACAGTGATACTGTGATAATATTACAACTAACTTTGTTGTCATTTTCTTGTGAGGTTGATAATCAGAGCCAGGGCTGAACATATGCAGAGCACATTCTATACTTCTGACCTCACATCACTAGCACTAACAGTACAAGTTAATATTTGCAACTGAACAAAAACTATTGAATCATTGCTAAAAGATGTAAAATTAGGGGGTCATAGCGATAGTACAGCTGTTAAGGCATTCACCCTGCATGCAGCCAACCTGGGTTCAATCCCCAGCTGTCCTAGGTTTGATTACATCTGCCCCCACAAAAGAAAAAACATGATAGAAAAGAAAGTTCAATTGTACATTTATACATGGGAAATTTTTGGTTCTACATGTCACATTATTGCATGCTTCTGCATTCCAAGAGCATAAATATTATCACTATTGTGACCAGGTTAAAATTTACAAAATTGGGGCTGGAGTGATAGCACAGCGGGTAGGGCATTTGCCTTGCACGCTGCCGACCCGGGTTCGAATCCCAGCATTCCATATGGTCCCCCGAGCACCGCCAGGAGTAATTCTTGAGTGCATGAGCCAGGAGTGACCCCTGTGCATCGCCAGGTGTGACGCAAAATAAAATAAAATAAAATAAAATTTACAAAATTAAGCAAGAACAAACAGTAACATAATCATCTCTGTATTTGCTAGCTACTTTCTTCCATAAACTCCTAGAATCTAAAAACATGCATGTGGGTTTTCTTTTAAATCAACCAAAAACAAATAATACCGAATTAGTTTAGGCATTTTTGGATGTGTCACAGGTTTAGTTCTAGATTTATCAATATTATACTAAGATTGGAAGACATCTTCTCAACAGCCTTACCACAAAAATAGCATGTATATTTTGAGTAAGTCTCTATTTAATTTTGTTTGGAGTTGGGGTGGGTGTCACACCTGGCAGCACTCAGGGATTACTCCTGGTTTTATGTTCAGGGATCACTTCTGGTGATGCTCAGGATACTGATGGAGTGCCACAGATTGAGCTAGAGTTGGCAATATGTAAGGCAAATGCGTTAACTTTTGTGCTCTCTCTCTCTGGCCAAAACAGTATTTTTAAATGTAGCTTAAAGTCTGCTAACAAAACTGAAAAAATAATCAAGTTCCCATTGATCTTCTCTGCTTACTTTCCCCTGTATTAATACCTTGCTTTAGTGTGTACATTTGTGAAAACTAATGAGCCAAACCCTCTGCTCCTAGAGACTATTATCAAGAGGTCTTCTAACCCATTTTGGCACCCAGAACGGCTTCTTACAAAAATGCACCTAGACTGTGAGCCTACGACTATGTGCCGCCCGGGGAGGGATTTTCCCTCTCCACCCTGTTTTTCTGCATGGAAAATGGAGGCGGCAGCATCATGCATGTGGCGAGAGCCACCCCCTAAGACTTCCGCCCAGAGGTATGAACTTTGCAATGCTGTGGCTCATAGGCGATCATGGGAAGGGGGTGATACCGGCACGCCCTCAGCCCAGATAAGATCCTGAGCTGCTGCTCTCGAAACAGACCCTCTTCTCCTAAAGACTATGATCCAAGAGGTCTTCTAACCCATTTTGGCACCCAGAGCGGCTTCCTACACAAATGCATCTAGACTGTGAACTGAGCTAAAATATCGAAATCCAAAACTGAGCTCAAAGAATCTTCATTCTCAGTAATGAAAAGAAATTATTAAATGATGCCTTTTCAGCAGGCCTGATTGTTGGGGGAAATTTTCAAACAACAATGGTGAGTTCTCTATTGAAATATTGAATGTAATCAAAGTATAGAGAGAATAAAATGAAGATCATTAGCTACCTAGGTGGGGGCTGGGTGGAAGGGGGATATATTGGGGTTCCTGGTGGTGGAACATGTGCACTGGTGAAGGGACGGGGATTCAATCATTATATGACTGAGACTTAAACCTGAAAGCTTTGTATTTTTTTTTCACGGTGATTCAATATAATAAAATAATTTTTTTTTAAAAAAGTGAAAAAAAAAAGAAAACTAATGAGCCAACATTGATGCCTTATTAACTCAAGTCCATAGTTTATTTCATTGAACGGGTCTTGACAAATACTTAGTACCATGTAACTACTATAACAAAGACATAATTTGACTACCATTAGGAATAGAAAGCCATCCTAAAAATGAATTATGCTGGACCAATCCAGACCTCATCCCATTTCTCCTGAACCCCCGGCATCCAGTGATTTTTTTTTTTTGCCACACCTGTCAGTGCTCAGGGGTTACTTCTAACTCTGCATTCAGGAATCACTCCTGGGAGTGCTCAGGGGACGATATGGAACACTAGGGATCGAACCCGGATCTGCCATGTGCAAGGCAAGTGCCCTCCCCGCTGTACTATCCTTAGCCCCCCTGACCTTTTTGTCTCTATAGTTTTGCCTTGCCCCAAATGTCGCATAGTTGAAATGATACCATGTGCTGCATTTTAAGACTAGTTCAGTTCACTTATCAATATGCATTTGCCGTTCCTCTGAGACTCTTAGTGTCTTGACAACTCATTTCTTTTTATTGTTGAATAATATGCCATCGGATGACTGCACCACGGCCTGTTTTTCTCAGATTGTACCCTAAGGAAGAGCAGCCTCGTTGCCTTCGGTTTTGTCTGTTAAGGATAAAGCTACTCCATTTACATAGAGATTTCCGTATTGATATAACTTTTCAGCTTATTAAGGTAAATATCTAGGAGCATGATTGCTGGATCAGATAGTAAGGGCATATTCAATTTTATTTTAAAAAATAAAATACAAATAGAAATAAATATAAAATTTGGGTCCGATTGTGTCTTCTAAGTGGACTGCACCATTCTGCATTATACTCAGGAGTCACAGGGGTTTAGGAGATTCCGTGGCCTTTCTTTTTTGCTTGTCAAAAGCACAAAAGAATGAGTGTCCTATTTCCTTTGTGGATTAAAGGACTTCTGTCCCCTACCCAGATGTCCTCTCTGTTGTTGGCTTTCAGCAGGTTGAATATGATGCATCCCCTTAGACCTTTGTGACTGTCCTATATTTCTTTAGCATACTATTCCTTTTGAGTCAGTTTTTCTTTTTGCATTTTAGATGGAGACATTCCTATTGACAGATCTCTCATCCTATGGTTTCTTTGTGTTGCCATATCTAGTTCACAGATGAGTCCATCAAAAGAATCTTCATTTTGATTCGTGTTTCTGATCGTCAGCATTTGTTTTCAATTCTTTCTTAGTTTTCGTCTCTCTGCTTTTGCATGCCTTTTGTTAGAACCCTTCCAACATCCAAGTATTTGAAGTTTCAAAATAATTCCAAGTGAATGGGGATTACAAAACCTCTGTCTTTCCAAGTCTGACTCTGAGACCTGCATTGCCTCAGCTTTTTGCCATGTGTTATAATATTTTTGTTGGAACCTAGACCTGGGGTTAAATTGGGCAGGTGACAGTACAGGTAGGACTTTTATCTGTATTAATGTATCCTACAACTGTAAGTGACAGAGACTTCAATTCCCCCAGGTGTCCTGACTCCCTCTCTTCTGCTGACTTTTTCTCTAGAATTCCTTCCACAAAGCATCTGTGTCCTGACACATATGAATCTGTGATCCAGTGATTCTTCTAGAGTCTTGTTAATATCTAAACTGACTAGGAAGAACAAATATTTTATCACTCTAGGTCCTGGGTTGTAATATTTTAGAGAGTTTCTTAGCCTTTTAAATATTATTTTAATTTTGTTTTATGAAGACACCATAATTTAGAAATTATTCATAAATTTTAGGCATACTATGTTTCAGCATCAATCCCACCACCAGCATCAACTTCGCTCCACCAGTGCCCCAGGTTCTGTCCCCAACACCCAGAACCTGCCTGTATGACAGGCGCATTTTTAAGGCTGGCTGTTGTGGTTCTGGGTCTCCTTTCAGTGATTTTGGCTCTGCGGAATGGATGCCTCAGCATCCTCCGCACCATCGATACAACCCTGCTCCTGGATCCTATCAGTGTCCGCAATCGGAAGAGGAGGTATGGGGATGGGGGGACATAATGAACCCTGCTTGGAACCTTGGAACCCTGCTCCCCACCTTGCCTCCTGTGAGCTCCTTAGTCTTGGTAAACATCCAATGCTGTGAAGCACCAAGGACACCTCCCTTTACCTGCCACCTCCCTTGAGGTTCAGATGCGACTCCCGGAAACAGCCCTCCTCGAGAGCATGGTTTTCCCATGAAGAACAGAAAAATCCAAGTGAATATTGCTCTTCTCTTGCAGGGAGAATGAGGGAATGTTTCCTCCGATCTTCACCATAGGGGCTTGTGAGGGCTCCTGGTGTTAAAGCTCTCAAGGGGGGTGGGACCCTTGAATGCCCACCTGAGCTGGTGCGGGGTGGGGGGGTGGATTTTCCACTGCTAAACTCTGCAGGCTCTGGCCCACAGGCTCTCCTGCTCCCGCGGCTTCTGCTCACAGTTGGTTCTGTCTTGCTAGGCTCCTGTCTCCCCAGGTTCATGGCAGCCATCTCCCTGTAGGCCCAACTCTCTAGGACCAAAGAAGCATCACAGATTTTCAGAAATTTTTGTTGTTGGTTGGTTGGTTTGTGCATCACACCTGGCAGCTTACTCCTGTCTCCATCCTCAGGGATCACTCCCGGTGGTGCTCTGGGGACCTAATGTGAGGACGAGGATTGAGCCAGGGTCAGGGTTGTGCCAGGCAGGGCACCTTCATCCCTGCACTTCCTGGCATGCATTTTCCAGAATCATCTGTTTTCAGTATGTCCCCCCACCCCCATACCTCCTCTTCCTACTGGGGACTGATAGGATCCAGGCTCTTGTTCACATGATGGGAAAGAAATCAGAAGTCAAAATCACTGCACTTGGATAAAGACCGTTTAAGCCGAACAAGCATGCGGGATCTGAATCTGAGTTCTAAACTGATTGTCGGAAAGGCCTGATTTGTGCTTAACACCACCTTCTCAAACCAGCTTAGCCTGGGCTCTGGATCAGCAGCGAGCTCAAAAGGGCGTCACTGACAGGGAGGATGGGGGCGCTGTGACAGCCATTCCTCTCCCAGGCAGCTCCCACCACTGTCCCCTAACCTTAGCACACCATCAGCCATTCCCCACTCACTGGTAACATTCTCTCCTTTAGGTCCTAGCAGCTGCCCAGGTTTCTGCTGAATTATACCAAATTGTAAGGCCACCAGTTAACCTTGCATACTGAAAGCATGAGGAGGAGGAGGAGGTGGCCTCATCGGCCACCCTTGAGAACTCACGGCTGCTTCTGGAAGGGACCATAAATTGAGGCTCCCATAACCATGCTGCTGGACTCAGTGCCAGAGGCTGTTTCCACTCGGGGTGCCCCAGAGCAGGGTGGGTGAGAGCCCTCCCGGCCCCAAGGGTCCCAGCCCCGGCAGCCGACCTCCACAACCCAACCACCACCATGCTCCAGGCCGCTTTCCACATGCTTGGGCCGAGCCTCACGCATGGGTTGAACATATTCCCGGACTGTGCGGCCATGACACATCATAAGACACTCCCTACTCATTTTCCATAAAATCATAGAGGTAAATACATATGTATATATATATATATATGTATTTGTATAATATATGTACATATGCCTCTTGGAGAGCCTGGCAAGCTACCGAGAGTATCTCACCCACATGGCAGAGCCTGACAAACTCCCTGTGGCATATTCGATATGCCATATACAGTAACCTCAAAGGGTTACTATATGGCATACTGTATATGCCATATATAGTAACAATGACAGGTCTCATTCTCCTGACCCTGAAAGAGCCTCCAATCATTGGGAAAGACGAGTAAGTAGAGGCTGCTAAAATCTCAGGGTTGGGATGAATGAAGATGTTACTGATACCTGCTCGAGTAAATCGTAAATCGGTGAACAACGGGATGACAGTGATACAGTGACAGTGATACTGAAAGCATGGTGGAAATAACAGTGGAAATGAATGTGGGGGAAAATCAATCTTGGGCTGTGGGTCAAGTATTCATGAAATAACCACACGACAGAGTTAGCCAACGTCAGAAAGGAGAGGCCAGACAGATCTGACTTGCCAATCCCGGACTAAGGGTCTCTCAAGCCCTCTTAGGTATATTGGCAAGACTGGACACGAGCCAAGGCTCCTCTGGCCAGAAATGACACCTTTGCCACAAGGATCTGGTATGAAGAGTGCACCCAGATGTCCGCTGCGGTGAATGGGAAAAATGACTTTCATCACTGGCAAAATGACTAAAGTCACCCTGAAAACATCCCACACAGACTGACATATTAGGGTATGGAGCAGTCCCTTAGAACTTAATCTTCTTTTATTTTTATTTATGTTTTCTTTTTAGGTCATACCCG
The DNA here is from genome assembly GCF_027595985.1 of Sorex araneus. Lineage (NCBI taxonomy): Eukaryota > Metazoa > Chordata > Mammalia > Eulipotyphla > Soricidae > Sorex > Sorex araneus. The sequence continues at coordinate 292,641,386 of NC_073302.1, forward strand.
GTGATGCTCAGGGGTTACTCCTGGCCCTGCACTCAGGAATTTCTCCTGGAGGTGCTCAAGGGCCCATATGGGATGGCGCAGATCGAACCCAGGTCAGCTACACGCAAGGCAAACGCCCTACCCACTGTGCTATCGCTCTGGCTCCTATTCTTTTATTTATCTTATTCATCAGGCATATAATCACATTCTTCATCAACCCATGTAAGGCATGTAAACATCTATGTACATTTTATGTGTGTGAATTTCACCAATGACTTTGAGCTAGCTGAGTTTCAATCACTTGTATCACCTGTCATCCTGTTGTTCATCGATTTGCTCGAGTGGCCGCCAGTAACATCTCCATTCGTCCCTGTTGCATGCTAGTGTAGCTTTTAAAGAAGCTGAGTTTTAATATGTTAGTTAAAATATAAGAAAATGTCTAAAATGATTTTTAAATGATTATTATTTATTGGTCTAACCCAGTTCTATGTCACTGACACAGGGTCATCTTAAATTTCTACATCAGAGCTATTTTGCAACATTTCAGTTTAGGAACCAGAGGACAGGGCAGGTGAGGAAGTTTTACCTAAATCCCCTATCTTATTTGCATAATCTTCAAGGGAGGGTGTTTACTATGAATTAGAAATAAGTGGCTGCCACGTTCTAGTAGCTATGATTTGTGAGTCGCTTAAAGGCAAGTCAATTTGCTTTTGCCCTGATAGATTTGTACCACATTTCCAGTATAGGTTCTTGACATTAAAAGATGTTTAATGACATTTCCACTCCTATGTTTATTGCAGCACTATTCACAACAGCCAAAATCAGGAAACAGCTCAAGTGTCCAAGAATAGATGAGTGGATAAAGAGGGTCCAGTAGGCATGCACAATGGAATCCTACTATGAGAAAAGATGAAAACATCTACTGCTACATGGTTGGATCCGGAGAAGATTCAGTTGAATGAAGTTAGGAGAGAGACATACTCAGAATGATCCCTCTCTTACGTGGGATATAAAGAAATACTAGGGAAATTAAAAAAAAAAACCTTTCAAAGGCAATAGGAACTGAGAACTGGTCTTCATTGGGACGTGTGTCACTGCAGGGGAGATGGCGGGTAAGACTTGGTGGTGGCTTGGACAGTAGTGAATGGAGGTGGATTCTGGCGGAGGGTTTGGAGATGGACCGTATTTATGCAAACATTCTACCATGAAGAGTAGTGAAATCACAGTGCCTAAAGTGCAATTATAAGAATGTCTTAAAGGAGCATGCTAGGACTTCTTCTCAACTGCATTCTCATTCTGTGGGAAGCTTTTCTGTTTGACCCACTGTACCTGTCCAGATTTATATTATATAATATATATATAATCATAAGATGCACAGTTACAAAGCTATACACCCATCCCTCCACCACTGCACTGCATATTTCCCATCATCAATGACCCCAGTTTCCCTCCTGTCTTCCTCGTTCCCCAACCTGTCTCTATGGCAGGCACTTGCCTTCACTTTCCTTCTCTCTCTCACCTCTCTCTCCCTCTCTTCTCTCTCCTTCTTTCCTTTTCTCTCTCTTCTTTCTCCGTCTCCCTCTCTTTTCTCTCTCCCTCTCTCTCATCTCTCTTTCCTTCTCTTTTTTCTCTCTCCCTCCTCTCTTCTCTCTCCCTCTTTCCATTTCTCTCTTCTCTCTCCTCCCTCTCTTTTATCTCTTCTCTTTCCTTCTCTCCTTTCTCTCTCTCTCTTTCTCTCTCTTCTCTTTCTCTTTTATCTCTCCCTCCCTCTCTCCCCTTTCTCACTTCTCTTCTTCTCTTTTCTCTCTTTCTCTCTGTCTCTCTTCTCTCTTTTCTCTTTCTCCCTCCCACTCTCTCTCTCTCCCTCTCCCCCTTCTCTCTTTCCCTCTCTCCCCCCCTCCCTTCGGCCATCATGGTTTGCAAGCCATCCATTCTGACCTAGACTCCTGAGCACCCCTTAAGCAAGAGAGAGAAGCCAGAGCATCTGCACACTTGACTCTTCCTTTCACAGCAGACACACGTCCAGCCACTTCTCTGGCTTCTCCCCCATCACCCTAGAGTTTGCCTACAAAGAGCCGTGCGAAACCCCTGCAGTGCCGGCTCGCATGTCCTTATTCTCTCCAGACCTGGAATTACTGTGCGGCTCGCTAAGGCTCATCTTGCTGTCTGTCCCCGCGTGAGCTCTGTGTGAGTCTTGCTGTCATGGTACACACGGCTCAGACTGGGGTCCAACTCATGGGTCGGACACACAATACAGGAAGTGACCTAAACAGACGGCACCCAGAGAATGGGGATGGCCAAGGAGGAAGCAGGTGGACAGAGAAGGGTCGCTGGCGCTGAGACACACAGTACCTGCAGAGGCAGTGGGCCGTGACAACTGGCCAGGCTGCCCAGCTGTCATTCAGGGGGGCTTCCGCCGAGAGGCCCATTAACTCCAGGGCGGAGCGAGTGCTGGGGGCAGCTGGAGACCCGCGTGGGCTGCCCCTGCCGCCGCGCCAGGACTGCAGACCTGCACACCCTGCTCTCGAGCACTCAGTCACAACCGGGTACTGGCAGCAGCGGGCTGACCCAGCATCCTGCGTGCCCAGGCAGCGGGGCCAGCAGCTTCCTGCCGCCACTGTGTTTCGGGCCAGCCCCCAGGTGCCCTTCTTCCCTTGGGGCCTTCAGACAGAAGGTCCATCCCCGCTTGGCCTGTCCCACCCTGGGAGGACTCCCTCGGACCCTCCGGGGGGCCTTACACTGGCTCTGCCACCGGAGAGTTGTGTCCCCGCCTGCATCCTGCCCTGCTGTGTCCTCTATTGCCAACACATCCCGGGTGTGTGGGGGCAGGCGGGAGCCGGGCTCGCTCACGTTCACAGCCATTTGTCCTCACCCCGCTGGACACACTGAGGCCTGCAGCAACCAGGTGACGAGCCCTGGGGGGAGCTCCTCAGAGCCCGGCCCCATTCCCGCTGCCCGGGCCTGCTATCCACTCCCATCACTGCATGCTCTGCCCGGCTCCCAGGGTGCCCGGAGCAGGGGGCTGTGAGAGTCACGCCTGGACTCTGGGCCCCTCCTTCTCTGGGAGGCAGAGAAAAGGGGCTCAGGATGCAGGCCTGAGAGACACACCCGCCCCTGGAGGGCACTGCCCAGCCCACTACAGAGAGAAAGGCCCTCGGGGGTGGATGCTGGATCCCCTCTACCTGCACCCCCTCCTGGCCCTAGCAGCCATGTGTGTGTGTGTGTGTGTGTGTGTGAGAGAGAGAGAGAGAGAGAGAGAGAGAGAGAGAGAGAGACAGAGACAGAGAGAGAGAGTGAGTGAGAGAGAGAGTGTATGATTTTGTAGGTCTGTGTGTGTATCTGAGCATGTGTGTGTCTGTGTGTGACTGTGACTGTGTGTGTTTATATCTGTGTCTCTGTATAAATGTGTGTATCTGTGTGTGACTATGTAAATGTGATTGTGTCTATGTCTGTGTGTATCTGTGTGTGTCTGTGAGTGTGACTGTGTAGGTCTGTGTGTGTATCTGAGCATGTGTGTGTGTGTCTGAGTATGTGTCTCTGTGTGTGTATCTGTGTGTGTCTATGTAAATATGATTGTGTGTCTATATCTCTATGTGTCTCTTTGTGTGGGGGGGTGTTGTTACAAGGCATGTTTTCTGGACCTGGGAGGACGCAGGCATGGCCTACAGGAAGGGAAGCGACCCCTCAGCTGTCTGAAGAGCCCCGTGGGGCCTTGGAGCCTGGCTGCTCCTTCACCAACCCATCCCTCCCCGTTTCTCCACGGGAGCAGTGTGCCTGGGCCACCTCTGGAGGGCGCAGCTGGGCCAGGGCTGGGCACCGTGATGGGGCCCTCTGGGGCCCGGCTCCCTGTCTCAGGCATCAGGCTGTGGGAGAAGGACAGATCTCAGTGCAGGGTCCTGCTACTGCCCCAAACCAGGCGACCGTTCCTGCCCCCAGGTCACAAGAGCCCTCTCTGAGCTCCAGCCCGAGGGGACGCCCCTACACTGCATGGAGGCCCCTCCTGGGGTCTCGCTTGGGTCTGCCCGAGGGGATCACGCCAAGGCAACAGCTGTGGCCCCGAGAGGCGCTGCCCTGTTGGGGCAGGGGGCAGGGGGGGGCGCTCAGGGAGTCTGGGCGGTGCCCACCCTACCTGCTCCTGCTCTTTCCACTCTGCAATGCGGCTTTGAACTTTCGGGAGCTTTTCTTGGCTTGGTGTTGAGGAATTTGAGCACATTCTTGTCTGGTCTACTTTGGGGAAAGAAAAACTGCTTTTAAAATGAAATGAACCAGCCTGGAGAGAGGGTGGGGAGAGAGGGAAAAATTCCTTCTGGGGCCGTTGGATTCACAACAGTTCTTGGATGTTGTCTGGGGACGAAGACGCCGTTCCTGGCCGTCCCACACCCCGTCCCCGATGCCACCTCACCAGGATACACCGACATCATTTAAAACTTTTCAGGGAATTCTGACCCTAACTCTGGATCAAATGGATTTAATATGGCAAAATCACAAGTACTTTCTCTTAAAGGAGCATCTTCACAGGGAAATTAGAAGGACAGAAAGTCCGAAAGACTTTTGTTGGCTTCATGGAAGGATCTCCAGGTCCTTCTAAAATGACGAATGACTTTGGTCAAACTAAACTGAGACGTACTAACTGGATCTCCTGACAAGGGGGACTGAATCATGTGAGAAGCAGAAGACAAAAGAGACAAGAGTTACAGAAAAGCGAGCCGTCTTGACACCCACACAGTGGTTGCAGGTAGGAGAAGGACCTGGTCGGGCATCCTGCCCTTTGTGATGATGCCGAGGGCATGTCTCACGGGGCCCTTTACACTCTGCTTCTGCCCTCTCTGCCCCCTGCCACTGGGCAGCTCAGCGGGAGAAGATGTTTCCTGAAGTTCCAGCTTGCAGGTGTCGCCCTGGGATGAAGCTCTCCCTGGAGGAGGCGACCTTCCAAGTCATCTACAAAAACTCAACTGGACTCATTCTTTTTCTCTTTCGGTTTTTGGGCTACAACTGCCCAGTGCCCGGGGCTTACTCTGGGCTCAGGGGTCACTCCTAGCCTTGCTCAGGGGACCGTATGCAGTGCTGGGGATTGAACCATGGTCAACCTCGTGCAGGGCACATGCCTTCCCCCTGTCCTATCTCTCTCTGGCTCCGGGGCTTATGTTTTCCTTTAGCTTCTGCCAGATAGGAGCAGAAGTCAGAGGCAAACTCAGAAAGTAACTGCAGGGCATACAGGATAAAGTGTAGGGAGAACTTTCTCACCCACCCACCCAAGACCCTGGCTTCGGGGGAAAAAGCAACCAGGATGGAATAATATTCAGAGCAACACAGCCCCCCTGGGCACCATTGTCAAATGGCCGATTTCCAAGGGTAGTCTGTCTGGAAAAATACATTTTATATCTGAAAACTAACTTATAGACCTTGGAAGATCTCTGACAAATATCTAAAGCAGATCTGAGGGTTCAGGGAAATAAAACAAGGCCAAGTTCAAACAGGCTTTCATGTGGTAGTTCTGTTTTTTTTTTCCTTGCAGAATTCAACTCTGTTAACCTGGCCCCCAGTGGCAAGCTAACCACGAAAATTCAAACTCTACATTACTTTTAGCCCACAGAATGAATCTTAACCAGAGAGCTCAAATAACAAGTTAAAATGAATAATTTCATGTTGCATAAAGACTTGCTTAAGACTCTTTGAAGTGTTCAGAAGAGAAACTCTAAACATGAGATAGTTATTTTTTTAATTTTTACTTATTTATTTTGGCTTTTTTGGCCACACTCAGCAGTGCTCAGGGGTAACTTCAGGCTCTGCACTCAGGAATGACACCTGGTGGTGCTCCGGGGACAATATGGGATGCTGGGGATCGAACCCGGGTCAGTCACATGCAAGGCAAGCATCCTCCCTGCTGTATTATTGCTCCAGCCCTATACTTACTTTTAAAATACAGGGTTTTGGTATCATGACTAACACTGTGATTCAACGATGCTAAGTGACAAATTATTTTTTAAGAGTAAGCGTTATAATTTATCTCATTTCAATTCTCTAAAAAATTTTGCCAAAGAAGTGTTACTTCTTACTGAAAAAAGTGCTGAGATATAATCACTCTTCAGAATAGTACGCACACACACACATACCTACGCATGAGCACACAACACACACACAAACATGCATGCACACATGCGCATACACATGCATGCACACACACGCAGGCATACAGGCACACATCCATGCACGCGTGAGCACACGCATGCACACTCGCGCACACACACACACACACACACACACACACACACCATCCTATCCAACATTCCTAAAATCAGACTCACTCGTATATATTCACACACTTAAATGACCACCTGGAGGGATCTTCTTGTTCAAGGTGAAATATAGGACAAATTTTTAGTGCTGGAAAAGAAGGTATTTTGGCAAGCCAGCATCGGAGCTTTCAAGTCACAAATGGTAATTCTAGTGAAGTCCATCTCGATGTGATATAACTTGGACACATTGTGAAAATAAAGGCAGGCATTTTCTTCGTTATCAATCAAAACATGCCTGCTGGCTCTTTCCCTTTAGGAGATCACCTTGTTGTCACAGAAGCCCCCAGATCAGTCACCTGATGGCTTTCTAGAATAATGCTGTGTGGTGTAAGTGAAATTCATAGCAGGTAGCCCAGGTTTCTTGCAAACCAGATCATTTTAATTTTGAGGGAATCTGCTCTTCTTCAGCCATTGTGGACTTTGCATATCGGACCAAAATCAAACAATTCCCATTGATTTTTCAAAGCATGCCAATTTTCTAAATTTCATCCTTGCACTTTTCATAGTTTGAACTTTCTGCTCTTATTTCAAAGAGGAAAAATTTCACCAGCATTTTCATTTGAATAGCATTTCCCATCTATTCAAATTCCTTAAGCTGAACAGAATCTGAGATGGAGCTGAGACCCTTATCTGCTCCACCCCCCAGACAAGCGCTTGAGACATTAGTAGCAGCCCTGTGGAACGTCTGAGGCCAATGACCCTGGGGGGATTTTTCTCTCTGAACACTCAGTCAGCAAATCATACTGATTTAGCATTCACTGGATAGCCAGGTTAGCCCCTCCCTGCACCTCCACTGCTGACCCTGTCTTTTGTGGGTGATTGCAACAGACTCTTTGGTAACAGATCCCTACAACCTAACTCCCTTATCTGTCACATTTCGTGCCAAAGAGTCCTTTCTAGCTGAGACTCTCTAACAATCCCAGCTGACCATCCCATTCTCTGCCTACTTAGTTTTATACTTAGTTAATTTTCCCCATATATCACATATCTTATCCCCTGTTATGAAATGGGTTGACTTTCACATGAGAAAGACTTACATTTGTACCTTGTTTGTTTGGGGGCCATACCCTGAAGTGCCCAGGGCTTACTCTGAGGTTGTACTCAAGAATTGCTCCTGGCTATTCTTGAGGGACCATATGAAGTGCCAAGAATCTACCTGAGTCGTGCATGTGAGGCAAGTGTCCTACTCTCTGCCCCCAGGAAGGGCTTTACGTCTGTTTCCTTCATGATGTCATCACAGATTCTCCTTAAATAATCATTTAATGAATTAAAAATTTTATCTCAAGTAAGTAATCTATCAAGAAGGGAACTGGGTAGAGCAATACCAAAAAGGGTGAGGGGATGCCTACACATAGGCTATTAAAAAGAAACTGAATAGGCTGCTCATGGATAAGGTATATAAAGATCTTCTTAGTTGTATTCTGACTTTATGAACCTGAGCCAGCAAACAAAGCAAAGAGAGACAGGGAAGTGTTGTAGCAGGGTTCGGATTAATAGAGATGGGTGGCATTTTCCTGACACGCTCCTTTCTGGGCAGATGGTCCCTGCTTCACAAATGTGAGTTTATTAAGTTTGATAACTCACTATCACTGTGAGTTCTTAGTCTCTGCTAAGAGACACCCATACATGGGGTGGGTTTTACAAGATAGCTCTGCTTATTCTTCTACCACCCACATATACCAAAGGGTCCGTCAGTTCTCTATTCTACTGGAGTCAACTCCTTGGCAAATATTTTGGCTGACTACCAGTCACAAATTACTCTGATCAAAATGAATTTCCTCCGCCGCCCATCCACTGACTGGGCATGAACCCACCGTGTAATTTCCATTAATATCCAGAAGCCAGATTCAATACAAAGCAAGAGAAACATTAAACCCGTCATCCAGCAACCTGTAACATCTACAGGACTCTCTCTCGACAACTTATTTTCTTATCTGGGGTACATGTCTCAGTCACCCACACTTCCCATGTGAGGGAAGAAGATCACTCTGAGAGGTACCCAAAGTAAGGCAAACTTGATCATGCCTCCAAAGTCCTAAGGATGTTTTTCAAAAAGGAAGGACAGACAGACATACACACACACACAGAATCATAAATAGAGACAGAGAGAAAGAGAGAGAACTGAAGGAGTAAAACTTAGCCACTAGAACGACTAATCCCAGTAAAGTCAAAGAAGAAATTCCTAAGAAACCAAGCTGACCACTGAGAAATTTGGCGAGAGCTCCTATATCATGAATAACACACAAACAAGGAAAAGGACAGGGAACAGAACCCTAACACAAATGTGTAGGCTTGGCAGACCTTCAGTGGACCATGTCAAGATGTCCCAGGTGAAAATGAGACTGGGGTCTGCAAGAACACTAACAAGCCATACTGCTGGCAACACAGAGCACCATGAGAAGAGGAGAATGAGGACTTGTGGCTGAGGGGGACGTTCACTAGCCTAGACAGGACCCCTGTAAGAGGGCTAGTGGGGAATGCAGTGAGAGGTAGGCAGAAGTCCTAACAATGAATTCAAGAATACACTCTAACAGTCCTGTAAACCTTTAGGAAATAAATATTAACCCTGAAGGTTAAAATGAGGCCAACTAATTCCGAGGTTGAAAAAAATACCAAGTTATAAAAGAATCACTCATCCCAGAAAACTTATATGCTCCGCAGATCATCAGCAAAGAAATGAAAACTTCCAAAAGCTGAGACCTTTAGGAGGATATCGATGACATTCTGCTAAAGATTCCTGTGGAAATGGTTCTTTAGGCATTGATGGACTATTGGAAGGCTGGTTAGGTTATCTAGTAGCACTTAATTTCAACAAAATATTCATACTTTATCCTTCAGAAAAGATGGAAAAATAGAACAGATAGCAGGAAGATATTAATCAGCAGCTGACTGAACATCTTATGTGTGTTGCTTCTAAGTAGAAACTAAAGGAGGAATTCTGTATTAATTTAAGATATAGCCAAGGAAAACTATCTTGCTAAGATTTTACATCCCTTTTTATTAGCATATGTTCTCTCAAAAAGATTCTAGGGAAATTAATTTACTTCTATATTTATTTCTGGTGATAATTATTGATCAGTTATAATGATCATTGTGAAAAAGTGAGACCAGGTAATTTAGTAACACTGCTTAAGTATAGTAAATACAGATACAAAAGACCTCTCTTAACTAAAGTTTTATTTTCATTGATTGCTTTTCAGTCACCATCTAAAAATACCCTATACACGGGCCAGAGCGGCAATTCAGCAGGGAGGGTGTTCGCCTTGCATACAGTCCCAACCCAGGTTCAGTCCCCAGCTGCCCCTATGGTCCCCGAAACACCATCAGAAGTCCTGAGTGCAGAGCCAGGAGGAACTCCTGAGCACCACCAGGGTTTGGTTTGGTTTGGCATGGCCCCCAAACCAAAATAAAATAAACTTAGATTAAACTATCCTATATAGTATGATATTTTGAGAGAGAACAAAAAAGGAGACCACATTTACATAACTATCATGGAATCCTCTATTTTATTTTTTTATATTGTTTTATAGCATCCTTAGCCCACGTGCTAGTGTAGCCCCAATGGCGTCTACACTATCATGTGACTGGACAGATGGAGACATTACTGGCGCCCGCTCAAGCAAATCAATGAGCAACGGGATGACAGATGATACAGGTGATATCATCCTTATTGTGCTTGACATATAAGTTGAAATACACCAGATGTAAGTATGTGTAAGAAAAGACACAGTCTACATAAGGTTTAGAGCTACCTGGAGTTGGGACAGCCCCCGAAGACTGGGGATAAGCACCGTCTACCATGGAGAAGGAAATCAATTTCACCTGGAAGCACAACTTACAATCAACAGTGCAGAGAGTTTCTAAGAGATAAAAATGAATCACTGCCAAGGTGGTACTCAAGATAGCCAGGAGTTGGCCCTCATTTTAAAGTTGACCATCCTGCTTTTCCTTCCTTTCTGACATGCTCTCGATCAATCCTGAGCGCCAGCTCTCCCGGAAATAACTGAGAGATGGGAAGAATATATTGGCCCCTCTTCCCTTCTCTCACAGCAAGCAATGTGTCTGAACTGGAAGATAACCACAGCCTCCCAAACTCAAGCTGCATTTGTGACTCTAACACAACACCAAACAATGACTTAAACTCTAATTCTGTGTATCGGAAGCACCCTTGCATGATGCTCAAGCTTAAAGTGCAAAATGCTACCCACTAACGGTCCTTCCACATACTCTCCCTCACTCATACAGCAACAGAGACAATGGTATAGATCATTCTACTAATTAACAAAATGCCAAATTATGTTCTGTCCCTAAATTCAAATGACCCTCAACCTAATTAATCATGCAGATAGCCCAGAGAATCAACCCCAAAGGAAGTGCCTAGGCATTTGAAGTTGACTATGAGAGAGGCACTTTGGTCAGAGTGATTTCCAAGGATTCTAGATTTATTCTCCACCTCATAATTCTAGCATTGCCCACTATGTCTAATTGGACCAACCCAAATAGGTAATTTCTCAGAATTTCCAACTTTTGCCAGTTATTTATTATATTTTTAAGAATGTCTCGTTTCCACATTCATCTTTCTTGACTTCCAGTAAGCATTATTAACATTATATGAGGCCCAGCAAAGATCTTTTCCATTTTCTTACATTTAACCACTTAATTTTTCTTGGAAGGAAACTGTAGCCATCTGTCAAGACTATGTAAAGAATATACCCTGTGATACCTGGTATCCTGGAAAACTGATATTTTCATCTTTGCATGTATTGCAAGTGAAAAAAATAAACATTCTGTTTGCAATGTCCCGTTCTGAAGATCCAAAAGGTTGAGAACAAAAGATCACTGTTGTCTGTTATAGTTACAGCTTATATCATTCCATGGATCACCATGGAGATTTAGGAGAAATATCATACTAATGTGAAAAATCAAGTAATTTTATGCTGCTAAAAATATTCAAAATATGTTTTAGTATCTTTTTCACTTTTAAATAGTTTCAGGGCTTCCTAGTGTTCTCAAATATTTCGTAAAATGTATGTTCTGTGTCTTCCTTCTATGAGCTTCACTTACAGCTTTCCATAAATTTACTAAAGTCAAATTTCATTAGTTAGGTCGTTAAAGGGCCTTTATGTTACATTGTGATATTTGTTGGTCTGAATATCCTATATTGATTGACTGATGGATTTGGGGGCCATAGCAGCTGTGCTCAGGGAAATTTTCTCATCTCTGTTCTCAGAGGTTGCTCCCTGCTGTGCTCCAAGAAACAGGCAGAGCAGAATTGCACAATAGTCCACTTGGAAGGCAAAATCCTAAACCCTTGCAATGTCTCTCAAGTCCTGAATTTTTGAATACTTTTCCACTTAATTTATATTAAATAAAAGTATTTTAAGGAAAATTCAATTTTAATACAAGTAGGACTTGATATGTAAAATCTTTAAAAGTATAAATGCACTAAAAAGAAGTTCATGAAATAATGACAAAAAATTTGAACTGTGAATTAAATACACTCCAGAAACACACATACTCAAAGATCCCTACACTCCCCACTTTGTTAGATGGATCACAAATCTAAGCATGAAAAATGGCCATCAGGGTAATTTCCCAGATAACCTACTTTTTCCATGGGAATGTCATTGAGTGAAATCTGTATCATGTGGACCAATGAACTTGAAACCAGTACTTGTTCCCCCAGGACCTTACTGGTATACAGGCCCTCCTGATCCATTTCAGCTGATCTACTCCAGTGGTGGAAGATCACTGGTCCATGGATCAGGGCAGGCCCACAGGGATGGAGAGTTTGAAGACAACTGGTCTACCACCTTGGTTATAACTGCCAGTCTGTGTTCTGGTCTGTAAGTGTGAAAAGGCTGAAGACTACAGATGTCCTTCCTAAACTGAGTTTTTCAACCCTTGGAGTGGATGCCCAGAAGTGGAATTGATGGGTCATATGGAAGCTCAACTAATTTCAGCTTTTGGAGAAGTTTTTCTGAGACGTGTCCATATTATTCACCTAAGTGTCCATATTCTTACCAGCTGACATTCCCACTAGGAGTGAACCAGGGTTCCTTTTTCCCCCACATCCATGCCAACAATGTCCTGTGAGAAAAACTGAAATTTGCTGCAATGGAGCTTGAGAGAATCATGCTGAATTAGTCAGAAGGAGAGAGACATACACAGAATGATCCCTCTCAAACACAGGACATAAAGAAGCAGAGGGGGTGGTAACAAATACATAAGGGCAAGGGAAACTGAAAACTGGTCATCTGCAGGATGCTAGTAACAGGGAGGGGGTGGGGGGGAAGGAATCTGGGACTTGGAGAGCATGCTGTAGGGAGGCAGACACCTGGGTAGAGGGTGTGGTGCTGGAAAAGCTCATGTTCCAAACTATTAACAGCTTGTAAACCATGGTTCCTAAATTTTTGAAACAATTAAAAAGAAATCTTAAAATAAGGTTGAAGAACACTGGTCTTCTCTAGCCTCCCTCGGCATTTTCAAGACTTAACATACAACCCCGTAGGTTAATCATTGGGAGGGCTTTGCATTTTAAGTTTTGAGAAAGTGTGGTCACTGGAACATGGGAGTCACTTTCCTCCTTTCCTAGCTTCCATGCCTTTTTCTGGAATGGTTAGCAATTTGAGGGGAGTCAGCGACCCCCTGGGAAGCTCAGGGTTTTAAGCAAGGTTGTATTTTAGGCCAGTTGGTCCACTAATCAGCGTTTGCTTTATTATCATCCTTATATAACATACATGAATGCTATAGACATTTAAAATCTATGGATGAGTCATTCTGTTATTTTAATAAAATGTCAAAAATTGTTCTATTCATTTTTGGAAGGAAAACAAAACTGACATTTCTTTCTCTGGGGTGTAGCTATGATAGTTGGGTGCTAAGGAGGGTTGTGCTTTTTTGATATACTAATCCCAAATCTGTTATTCTGACCCATCCGCATCTTTCTTTCTCACCCTGAGGTACTGCCTCAACTGTCTTAGTCTTCATCTGGTAGTGTAAGAAACAAGAGATTGTATCTACAAATACTTCATATAGAAAGATGTTATAGTGCCTGTGCCAACTATAGAAAATCATCACTTTGTTGTTCCATTTACTTTCTTTGGGTCCCTAAATACTGACATCGCTAAAACATGACAATGTTGGTGCATTAGGTTATTTCCAAAATCACCAGGAAAAGAAAATGTTTTCAATGAGAGAAATCTAAATATACAGAGAAACTTCAAACACTCTGAGCTCAATGGACTTTCTGTGACATGAGGTGTTATTAATAACTCTGTCCTTCAGTGAAACAGTACCACTAAATCTAAGATCTGTGCAGTTGATTTCTTTTACCTTAGTAGGGTAGAGACATAAATTACAGGAAAGAAAATCCATCCTAGAAGAATAATCAGGAAAATACTACTCAACCATTTTCTGTAAGTGAGCATTTTCTATAAATGACCTGTGATTTATAAATTCAAAGCTAATATGCAAAAATTTAAAATTTTGTGCATGTAACACATTTGTAGGCAAGATTATTCTAACATATAAAGAAAGGACTTTATCACAGCTGACAAATGATGCAGAAACCCAGATATCCCTACACCTTCTTCATACTCTACAAATCCAGACCAAAGGGAAGAGAAACCCAATTCAGTGAGAACCTGGGACCAGATCCTTCACCTCATGGGCAAAGTGCAATGTGCTGAGTCATGTAGGTTGGGTATACAAAAGTGGCAAAATGCGTTGGACTAGGGGGAAATCATTAGCTGACAAAACGAATCTCAAACGGGACAGGAATGGTATAATGGGGAATCAGTGGGATCTCTGTGACATGAGCGGTGGTGTCAGATCTAGAAGATGTTCAGAACTGTGGTTCCCTGTGGTCCCGTGGGCCTTCTCCCACCCAGCCTGCCATATTCAGCAGGCCTTGCCCTTAGGACCTCTCTGTGGTCATGTTTCTCCTGTCTTCTTATCTGTACTTTTCCAATTTAATGCAATCCTGGCCTCACCCCTGCCCACACCAGTGATGGCACGAGGGCTAGAGGGACCCCATCAAATTAACGCTCTGTTTTTTTGGATGTGTGCCAGTCTCTGTGGTGTGAGGTGGTATCTCATGGTTGTTTTGATCTGCATCTCCCTGATGATTAGTGATGTAGAGCACTTTTTCATGTGCCTTTTGGCCATTCGTATCTCTCCCTTGGGAAAGTTTCTGTTCATTTCTTCGGCCCATTTTCTGATGGGGTTGGATATTTTATTGTTGTAGAGTTCAACCAGTGCCTTATATACCCTTTATATCAACCCCTTATCTGATGGGTATTGGGTGACTATCCTTTCCCATGTTGGAGAGGATGTGGGAGAAAGGGACCCTTCTACACTGCTGGTGGAAATGCCGACTAGTTCAGCCCTTTTGGAAAACAATATGGATGCTTCTCAAAAAATTAGAAATTGAGCTCTCATTTGACCCAGTAATACCACTGCTGGGAATATATCCCGGAGAAGGAAAAAAGTATAGTCGAAATGACATCTGCACTTATATGTTCATCGCAGCACTGTTTATAATAGCTAGAATCTGGAAAAAGCCTGAATGCCCTAGAACAGATGACTGGTTAAAGAAACTTTTGTACATCTATACAATGGAATACTATGCAGCTGTTAGAAAAAATGAAGTCATGAACTTTTCATATAAGTGGATCAACATGGAAAGTATCATGCTAAGTGAAATGGGTCAGAAAGAGAGAGACAGACATAGAAAGATTGTACTCATCTATGGAATATAAAATAACAGAGTAGGAGACTAACACCCAAGAACAGTAGAAATAAGTACCAGGAGGTTGACTCCATGGCTTGGAAGCTGGCCTCACATTCTGGGGAAAAGGCAGCTCAGATAGAGAAGGGAACACCAAGTAAAATGTGGTTGGAGGCCACGTGGGGGAAGGTTGATATGTGCTGAAAGTAGACTAGAAACTGAACACAATGGCAACTCAACACCCCTATTGCAAACCACAACATCCAATTGGAGAGAGAGAGAACAAATGGGAATACTCTGCCACAGACGCAGGGTGGGGTGGAGGGAGATGGGATTGGGGGATGGGAGGGATACTAGGTTTATTGGTGGTGGAGAATGGGCACTGGTGAAGGGATGGGTTCTTGAACATTGTACGAGGGAAACAGGAGCACGAAAATGTCTAACTCTGTAACTGTACCCTCACGGTGATTCATTAATTAAAAAATAAATTAATTAAAAAAATAAATGCTCTAGCCTTGAGGCACCTCTGGAAAATGGGACATTCTGTCTTATATCGTAAAATACTCAGAGAGCATATTGCTCAGTGAATCATGTACAAAATATTACTTGGAATAGATTTTTAATATTTTATTTCATTTTGGGAAAATACATAAATCAAGTTTTCAGAGAAACATTTTTTGATTATACACTTTGATGCTTTCATACATCCCTAGAATGGATATGTTTTACTCTTGAATGGAGAAAAAAATTTAAATCAAGTAGCCATGTGTATTTAATATATACACTAGCACTCCTTTGGTGAAAAATACCCCTTTGTTACATAAACAATTTTCCTATTACACAGTGGGATGAATTTAAATACTTTTAAAATTGTCAACCCCTCCAATGTCAGGCAATATATTGATTGACAATTTTTCTTTTGTAAAAAGTCAATAATCTACTTCTCTAACCTAAAACAATATAAAATTCTTAATTATTATTTAAAAATTTTGTATTTTCTAAGCTATTCCTGGGTAAGGAGTCATTTTTCTTTTAAAAATAAATTTTAAGCACATAATTCATACTATTTTTATTCTTCCTATTTGGATATTGTAATTAAAATATCCTCTGTGAGCTGTATTATGGATTCACTATCAGGATTTCACCATTCTACAAAGACGTGATCATTGACGTAAAGAGAGGGATTTGTCTGGGCGACACTATTTCATCGAAACTCTTCCGTGCCACCCTCGAGAACATCATGTGATGACTGGAATGGGAAGGAATGGGAGTGAAGATAGATGGTCGGCAACTACACCACCTCCACTTCGATGATGATATTGTTCTCATAACACCAAATATCAGCCAAGTGGCATGAATGCTGGCTGACTTCGACCGTGAGTGTGGAAAGGTCGGACTACAGTTGGATCTCACTAAGACAATGTTCATGAGAAACGAACTAGTTCCGGATGTTCCATTTGCTCTCAATGGAACAAACATCTCCAAATGTAGCAGTTATGTGTACCTGGGTTGAGAACTCAACATGACAAACGACTTGGCACCTAAACTGCAGGAGAAAGAGAGCGGCATGGAATGCCTTCAAGAGCGTTGAAAAAGTGGTTAAGAGGATGAAGAGGATGGGCACATCTTTTTGACTCCACTGTTCTTCCTGCACTAACATATGTCTCAGAGACCTGGGTCCTATGAAAACAGGATGAGAACGCTATTCAGGTATCCCAAAGAGGAATTGAAACAGCTTTCCTTGGAGTATCACGTTCCACTCAAGTGAGAGAAGGAATCCAGAGTTCTGACCTCCATGAAGATCAAGAATCAGGACGCTGTCTTGTTTGCCAAGGCGTTGAAAATCAGATGGGCTGGACACATAATGCAATTCAGAGATGACTGCTGGACTAGAGCTGTTACAGACTGGATTTCATGGGATGTCAAAAGACCGCATGGCCGCCCACCTAAGAGATGGTCAGACTTCTTTGTCAAGACCCTAAATGAATGGTTTGAGGCTCTTCATGTTCCTGGAACGAGCAGATG
This sequence comes from Sorex araneus, assembly GCF_027595985.1. Taxonomy (NCBI): domain Eukaryota; kingdom Metazoa; phylum Chordata; class Mammalia; order Eulipotyphla; family Soricidae; genus Sorex; species Sorex araneus. The sequence continues at coordinate 292,658,417 of NC_073302.1, forward strand.
CCATTGAGCTACACTACCATGTGATAGGGACAAATGGAGACATTACTGGCACCCACTTGAACAAATTGACGAACAACGGGATGACAAGTGATACAAGTGATACAATTTTAAAAAGCCTATATATAGATATATCACTGTCACTGTCACTGTCATCCCATTGCTCATCTATTTGCTCGAGCGGGCATCACTATAGTGTTATATTTAATCTCTGGAGATGCTGCATGAGAAGTTGAGGGTAAAACTAGAAATTTCAACCTCTAATGATATAGTTGACAATCAGTCTGAATCTTAAGTCAGATAAAAATCAGTCTTAATCTTAAGTCAGATAAAAATATTTTATCACTCTACCCGCATGGTGAATCTTGCATGGTGAAAACCTCATGGTGAGTTTGAGACCTGGGGAGGCAGAAAATGTAAGCTAAGATCAAATATCACTGTATCACTGTCATCCTGTTGTTCATCAGTTTGCTCAAGCGGGCAATAGTAACATCTCCATTGTGAGATTTGTTGTTACTGTTTTTGACATATGCCACGGGTAGCTTGCCAGGCTCTGCTGTGCGGGCGAGATACTCTTGGTAGCTTGCCAGGCTCTCCAAGAGGGACAGAGGAATTGAACCCAGGTCAGCCACGTGCAAGGTAAATGCCCTACCTGCTGTGCTATTGTTCCAGCCCAAATATGTATGGCAAATATATTCTGGTCATGTGAATGATCATATATATATCATATGTACATATATTTATACATGTATAGGCATATATAAATATATATCATATATACATATATTTATACATATATATGTATATATATATAGAGAGAGAGGCTGGAGTGATAGCACAGTGGGTAGAGCGTTTGCCTTACACATGGCCGCCCCTCTCGGAGAGCCTGGCAAGCTACTGAGAGTATCTCTCCCACATGGCAGAGCCTGGCAAGCTACTGTGGCATATTCGATATGCCAAAAACAGAAACAACAAATCTCACAATAAGACTGTGAGTCACTCTAGCCAACTAATCAAACTCGAAGAAGGTGTCTTGGGGCTCTTAGTTAGAAGTACAAACCTGACTTTATGAAAGGCCTCTAAATTGGGTGTTGGTACAAGCAACTTTTGTACACTAAGCCCTGGATCAGGTACTTTTTCTGGTTGACAGCATCAGAACCCCGCCTTTATCCCAAGGACTTGTTTGTTGGCATGCAAAATCCCCTAATACAGACATTGGAATTGGTACCAGATACAACTACTACCCATGATAGCTCCATGGTACTGTTCTTGCAGCCCGTCTCATTTCTCACTCCTGTAAGATGGGAATATTTCTTGGCATCACAATAACAGCTAGCTCCCACCTTGTTCTATTGTTCCTGAGTACGTGCTATATTATTTGGTGAGCTGTATATATTTTTTATTCTACTCAGCTTACAACCACCACAGCTCAGAAAGTCTACCTGTATGAGGCAACTTCTCATCAATAAAATAATTTACAGGATGTTCCTAATTTCGTCAAAGCACCTCCCACTGAGATTAATAACAGTATAAAAATAATGCCTTCTCAACTTTACTAAATATATGCGAGAAAATCTCTAGCTGTCAGTTGAGCTTTGCTTTTAGATTTAAGGTTGTTGTTTTTCCCCTTGCATTTCTGTTTTAAAATTTTTAAAAAATCACAAATCCTGGGACATTTTCCAAGCTGAAATCATTTGGTTTTTAGCTTTATACCTTTTAGAAACTTGAGATGTTCAAATGTTGCTGCCTGCTATTATTTCCAGTGCCATATAAAGGTGGATTTTTAAAGGAGAATATTACAATGGGGGAAGGAACAGGCTCTATTTCTGTCTTCCATTAGGTGGTTTACAGCCTTTTAAAGCACTGATTGTAAGGAAAAGCCCATTACCAGTCTCCCAGGTTCTTGGAATCTGTCTCAAAAGTTCCTGTTTTTTTCTTATTGAATGCACCAACTCTCAGGATTCTACCCTTGTTCCTGTCAGATGTCTAAATGAACCTTCTGTTATTATTATTTTTGCATTTTTATTGTTGGGATAGTGACAGGTATCAGATATGACTTTTTCTTTTATTTGATTCTAACATCCTCTTAATACATTGTCTTGTCTCATTTTTATTTTTTCCCCTACTGTGGAAATACATCACCAGGGTTAGAGGATAGGTAATGCAATTTCATGGTCTACAGAGAAACACAGATCACATTCTCCATGTTTGTGGAAGGTGATCACCCTATCATGCCCATGTTGTCACGGTGTCCTTCCTAATGCTGTGCCCTCCCATTTGCACTTAAATATTCACCCACGATAAATCCCACTCTTGTTTTCTCTTTTTTTCCAGATTCAAGTTCTTATGCAAAAACGGTTTCTGGGTTCTAGGCTTCCTGTATAACTGGTAAACTCTAAAATACTATAGTGGGAAAATAAGTAACAGATAAAAAGCCAAGTACCTAGACTGTGTGTGTGTGTAGATATAGATATGTGTGTACATATGTATGTATGGAAAGACAAAAAATCCAAAAAAAGTGCAAGGTGTATGAACCAATAAGTATATGAAAAAATTGTCCAAAAAACATATGAAAAGATGTAAAACTTGGTAAAAACCTTACAGTTGTCAGAAAAGTATTAGAATACTTTTCTTACCCACTCAATGGCTTAACATTGAAAAGATAGTAACATCAAATATTGGAGGACCATTCTATAAGGAAAACAGATACATTCACAATGCTATGAAACATTTTGGAAATACTATAAAAATTAAAATTTGTATATGTGGCTCTCCTAATCTGTCAGGAAAAGCACATTCTCACTACATAAAATTTATTAACAAATATTTAATTTTCTAAGGTCATTAATAATATATGGAAAATTATGGCCATGGATAATGAAATTGTCAAATAAAATGCTCATGCCATAGTCTGTTGACATCAGCAATCAATTCATATTTAGCCAGTATCAGTGGAACAATGTAATTCAACTCTGGAAATTCAGTCACAGAATAGCACTCCTCCATCATTCCTTCTTCGCCCATTATTTTAAGTCTTTATTTCCTTAGTGCATGATGACTTTGCCTCTGTTTCTTCCACTTTCTCACTCTGGAGACCTTAGCATTATCTCAGCTACCGTTCATTTATTCACTTACTCAACACTCATTTTTATCTTATTTTATTTTTTTATCGAATCACCGTGAGATACAGAGTTCCAAAGCTGATCATTGTAGCGTTTTAGTCATACAGTGTTCCAACAGCCATCCCTCCACCAGTGTACATTTCCCACCACTGATGTCCCCATAATCTCTCCGGTCACCCTCCCAGAAGCCTGTTTCTATGGCAGGCACTTTCGATTTCTCTCTGTCTCTGTCTGTCTCTGTATCTCTGTTTCTCTATTTCTCTTTCTTTCTCTGTCTCTGTCTGTCTGTCTGTCTGTCTGCCTCTTTCTCTCCCTTTTGGGACATTATGATTCACTCAACAATTATTGAGCTAATAAAAACAGACATCAGAATCATAGTTGCATCTTACTGAGGACCCGGAGGCATGGAGACGGGCAAAATCTCACTTCATTTTCATATCACCCTCTGGGATATGTGTTTTTCTCCTTTTGTCCTAATTTTACAGGCCCAGAGAGGCTAAGAAACTTGTCCATCAGCTGGCCACTAGGGAGAGCAGAAGTCACATGTCATCGCATCAAATCAAGTGCTTCTCTGCTCCACAGTCTGTACTCCCAAACCTCACGATCGCACTGCAGTGCTTGGCTGAGTTCTGAGAGTCCATCATCACAAGCACTGTCCCTCCCCTGGAAGTAGCTCTCTCCCTGACCACTGCCTCAGCTGGGGCCGTTGTGTCCCTAGCTGGTGTTCCTCACCCAGAAAAGCTAGCTCAAGGGGATCTTACATGGACATCCCCGCCAGGGCAGCCTCAATTTGTATCTGGTTTTGTCATCACCCCTGTATTTCCCACAAAATAATGCAACTCCATGTATAAGCATAGATAATTTTTTATTAGGCTCAGAATTGTCTAACATAAATGTTTAGGCAATTTCTGATTAGGCTTAATTTCTTTTCATTCACTCATTTGTTAACTTATATGGACAATAAAAGCACTTGAATATTTGCTACAATTAATAGTAAGAAGATTAGGAACCCTAAATCTTAATCCACCAGAATTATTCTCAGTGCTCAAGAATTACTATTGCTTATTTTCAGTGTATTCTCTCTATCCATACTATTTCTTTTTCTTTATACAAAGTAACCACCAAGGTATTACCAGATCAGGCTGCACAGAGATTAGTATATAAATTCAGAAGCAAAAAGCAATAAAGATAGCAGTATTTATATGGAGGACAAAAATTCTAGTCAATAGAGCCTTACCAGTTTTGAAAAATGAATGCTGAAATACACAGAACATATCTTGGGATATAACATAGGTGTGGAATAATATCTAAGAGAGAAATTTCTAAGATCACTGTTCAAACATAAGGCTTGAGTTTGCTGGATGAGGCTGACTCTGCAACTTCCTTTATCCTCTCCAGCCCAACCAGCTCAAGGAAGTGGATCAATCAAAGAGACTAAGTCCTGAATCTCATGAATCAGTCCATGACTGCACACAATATTCAGGGCTCAGAGCTACAAGAGAATGCAAGAGTCTGAGCAGGAGGGAGTGAGGCCAGGTTGCTTCACAGAACTATTCAGAGTCTATCCCAGCCGGAGGGCTTCTATGAACACAGGCAGAGGACCCAGCAGAAACCCAGTCCTGAGTAGGAGAAACAGCCTGGACTTCGGTGTGTCTCCCAAGCTGGGGGTCCACAAAGAGGAGCTCGGACTTTTCCTTTATTTTAATTGAAAAACATTTATCTGTATTATTATTTGTCATTTCAAAGAGCTAGAGCTAAAATATGGTTACTTCATGTACGTTTGCCATGATCAGACCTGCCAAAGGGATGGTCTCCATGTTCCAGAGATGCGGCATGGAGGCTCTGTGTAAGGAAAGCTCTATATCACTAATCATCAGGGAGATGCAAATCAAAACAACAATGACATATCTTATCCACACATCATAGAGAACAAGACCAACCGTTGCTGGCGGGGATATGGGGAGAGAGGACTCTCATTCATTGTTGGTGGGAATGCCAAATGGTCCAGTATTTTTGGAAAACAATATGCGCATTCATCAAAAAAACATAAATTTAGCTTCCATATGGTCCAGCAATATCACTTCTGGGAATATATCCCAGAGGTGCAAAAAAAAAGATAGAAATGATATCTGAATTTGTATGTTTATTGCAGCACTGTTTACAATAGCCAGAATCTGGAAACAACCTGAGTGCCTGAGAATGCTAGATGACTGGTTAAAGAAACTATGGTACATCTACACAGTGGAACACTATGCAACTGTTAGAAAAAAAAGGAAGTAGTGATATTTGCTTATAAATGAATGGACATGGAGAGAATCATGCTAAATGAAATGAGTCAGAAGGAAAGGGACAGACATAGAAGGACTGCACTCATTTGTGGGATATAAAATAACATAACATGAGACTAACACCCAAGGACAGTAGAGACAAGGGCCAGGGGGATTTGTCCATGGTTGGAATCCTGTCTCAAGTGTTGGGGGAGAAGGTAAATGGGATAGAGAAGGGATCACTATGATAATGATGTTTGGAAGGATCACTTGGGATGGGAGATGTGTGCTGAAAGCATGTAAAGGACCAAACATGATGGCCTCTCAGTATATATTGCAAACCATAATGCCCCAAAGTAGAAAGAGAGTAAGAAGGAAAATGCCTTCCATAGAGACACGGGGTCGTGTGGGGTGAGGGCGGTGGGAGTGATACTGGGGACATTGGTGATGGGAAATGTACATTGGTGGAGGGATGGGTTTTGGAACAATGTATGACTGAAACTCAATTATGAAAGCTTTGTAACTGTGTATCTCATGGTGATTCAATAAAACAATTAAAAGAAATGCTGGATATGAGGCATGGGACAGGGACCTGAAAAAAGAACATTCATGTTGCACTATATCTAACATACTCAAATAACAGCATTTTGGTTGTGTTTTTTTTTGGGGGGGGGGCACACCCAGTGGTGCACAGGGCTCACTCCTGGTTCAGTGCTCAGGGATTGCTCCTGGTGGGGATTGAACCCAGACCAGCCACATGCAAGGCAAGCACTCAACCCATTGGCCTTTCTCTCCAGCCAATAAAAGAATATTTTAAAACTATGCATGCATATAGCTGAAAACTATGTCCACTAATTTGTGAGCAAGTGTTTCTTTAACTTTTCACTTTTTATTTCTCATTCCACACCTCTATTCAAGCTGTAGTTATATGCTGGTTTGTAATTAGTTACCCCATTACATATCAGCATCTATATGTCTGTCATGAGGAAATGTAAAATAAATGAGATCTGGTCTGCAAAACTGAGCTTATTACAGGAGGGAGAGGATAGCTGAGGGGAGCAGACATGGAAATGGTGGAGGAGTGAAAACTCTGGTGGACGGTATAGAGTTAGATTATTTTACTCATGAAACTGTGCCAGTAAGTCTTATAAATTAGGATACTTAAATTTTAAAAAATATGTACAATAGATATTTGCTGAACATATTATTTCCTACTCTCTATAAGAATTCATCTCATATGCTCTAAAAATCCCCAGAGTCTTATAAAAATGATAATGCATCTCATTTTCCTTAATCTAGACATAAATCCAATCAATAACAATCCTTACAATAATAACTCTGATAGCTGATATCTTGCTTTAATAGTAGCAGCCACTATTTATCCGACATATTTAATGTATTTAGATATTTATTTTGGTTCTTAATTTTATTTAGTATATGCATCTTGATGGGGCTGTGCTCAGGTGGACACCATCTTTTTACCCCTGCATCTTCTTGAGTTTCTGGTTAGACACACATTTTCTTTTTTTCTTTTTTAATTTTTATTGAGTCACTGTGAGATGGGCTGGAGTGGTAGCACAGCGGGTAGGGCATTCGCCTTGCATGCAGCTGACTCAGGTTTGATTCCTCTGCCCCTCTCGGAGAGCCTGGCAAGCTACCTAGAGTATCTCGCCAGCATGGCAGAGCCTGGAAAGCTACCTGTGGCATATTCAATATGCCAAACACAGTAACAAGTCTCACAATGGAGACGTTACTGATGCCCGCTTGAGCAAATCGATGAGCAACAGGATGACAGTGACAGTGACACCGTGAGATAGTTACAAAGCTTTCATATTTGAGTTTCAATCATACAATGATCAAATACCCATCCCTCCACAAGTGCATATTCTCCACCACCAATGTCCCCAGTATCCCCCCCATTCCATCCCTCCCCCTGCCTCCATAGCAGACAATTTTCCCATACTCTCTCTCTACTTTGGGGCATTGTGGTTTTCAATACAGATACTGAGAGGTCATCACGTTTTGTCCTTTATCTACTTTCAGCACACATCTCCCATCCCGAACAATTCCTCCAATCATCATTGTCTTACGGATCCCTTCTTTATCCTAGCTGCCTTCTCTCCCAGCTCATGAGATAGGTTTCCAACTATGGGGCAATATTCCTGGCCTTTGTTTCTACTGTCCTTGGAAGACACACATTTTTGAGGGCCGTAGAACTTTCTTTCCGAGAAGGAGGCCCTGATGTGTGGGCACAGTTTTGTTCAGCAAGGCTTTATAACATTAGAACATGCTGTCCTAAGCAAGGTGACAGTCCACCTTCTGAAGGCCTTTGCTGTCCATGAGGGAAGATGATGTCTCTCAAGGATATTTTTTTTTACTCCCTCTGATTATCTGGTAAAATTAATTTTATTTCATTGATTATCAAAGGAATTATATTCCACTAATAGTCATTACCAACAGGACAAGCATCCTTGCTTACTAACACAATACTTCTTTTCTTGTACCAAAAAATATATATATATTTACATATATATACATATATATATATATACCAACACAGCACAAAGTTTCCACATTTGTTTTATCTGAGTGTCCAGCTACTGTGAAAGTCACTTAAATTCAAATGGACAAATGGACAATGAAGTTAAGAGCGAGACTTATATATGACTTTACTTAAAATTTCCAATGATCAAGTTGCCAGAGAAGAATGAGCTTACAAATAATACCTGGTATAAAATTCTCCTTCCATGATCAACCAGAACTCGAGCCCAGGATAAGTTCACTGGGAATTAGAAATGGCATCCGAGGAGGTACAGAGAGTACTGTCCCCACCAGAACCACTCTGGAGGGTAAGCATATACCCAGCCACTACAACAAACCTTTTCTCTCTCTCTCTCTCACACACACACATCACGCTTATACACAAGACACACACAAACCGCGCATGCACCCCTCACACAGACCACTAACCACCCGTGCACAGGCAACACAGCACCCTGCAGAGAGAGATGCACCCAGTGTCAACTTTCACGTAAAAAGCAAGATACTTTCTGCTTGGAGAGTGGGGGAAGCATGAGGGTCTGACGGGGAGCCCCACAGTGAACACAATCAAGCAAGATAATGATGCCCAGAAGAAGGGGGAGAAGGAATCCAAGGTGAAAGTAGGAACCTCCTGGGTTCAGAAAGTACAGGATACAGTAGCCTCCCTTTTTTTTTACATCAATAGTTATACATATCAAAAATACCTATTGTGGGGGCTGGAGCAATAGCACAGCGGGTAGGGCGTTTGCCTTGCACGCGGCCAACCCGGGTTCAAATCCCAGCATCCCATATGGTCCCCTGAGCACTGCCAGGGGTAATTCCTGAGTGCATGAGCCAGGAGTGACCCCTGTGCATTGCCGGGTGTGACCCAAAAAGAAAAAAAAAGAAAAAAATACCTATTGTTTAAAAAGTTCTCTTAATGAGGGCTGACTATAGAATCCTATAAGTGCCTGAGAAGTGCGCATACTCTTTGACCCAGAAGTTATCCAGGAAATCCACTGCCAAGAATTATCCTGTGCACAGCCCGTGTATGCATGTGTGCCTGACTGCATGCAGGCAGCATGAAATAACTTGGAGGAAATCACTGGAAATCCTTGAAATGCATATTGGTTGGGAAAAGGAGAAAAGCCTCTGATTTCACACCACTGAGACTGGTGAAGATAAAAAAGAAGGACTAGCTGCGACAGCACTTACTACTTTCTTTCATTAAATTTTATATCATTTGAAGCGATTTTTATAATCGACCTACATTTAACGTATAAATTTCTACACGCTAGTTTATTGGAAATGTTAGGTATTTCCAATGGCTAGCCTCTCTATCTCAAATAGGAAATCAGTTGTCCCATTGTGTTCTCTGAAACTCAGCGCTAACATTCCTTGTGTTAGTAAACGGGAAGTCCTTTTCTGTTCCCCAGGGAGTCCTAGATGAGTGCTCCACACCAAACAGTGGATAACCTCTTCAAAAGCATGCCTGCAATTATCCATCTTTAATTCCCCTTTCTTCCTGACATTCTGAATAATACATGATTATCTATTTTCAGTTTAAAGAAGCCTGTGACCCAGTTTGAAAATTGAATGAGACCCAAAGACTTAGCTCCTTATAAATCCTCAAGCCCACACTTTTTCATTCAGCCCAAGGTTTGACCAGTGCCTGGATCCAGGGATAAAGCACCCATATTGGATCAAAGACTCACAATTATTCTTTTGTTGAAGTTTCATGACCTTGTTCTCCATTTAACACAAATATATCGAGTTTTACTTCTGCTATAATAAAGGAATTCCTTTGCAAGACAAATGTACTATCATTGATTAAAACAAGAGCTTTTGTTTAAGTTCTAGAGTTTTAGTTCTCTCTTTTGCATGTATTTTTATAAAAATCAATAAGTAATTCCAGTGACAATGCTTAACATCAAGATTAATGGAGTGAAAACAGCCCTGCAGTGCTTTTCTACAAAACAGCATAAATCTCAATTAGATACTTTAGAGATTAGTCTTTACCAGGGTCTTTTGGAAAAATGCAATAAAAATGTATGTTCTTCCATAAATCATAGTTATAGATATATAATAACTTTCTATTTTCATTCCTTGGTAGAGGTTTCATCTGATATCACATATAGCAGAATGAAATATGGGTTAACATCATTTGAATATAAAGAATCAATTTTAGAAGCAGCAGCAAAAGTTGAATTTACATTCTGCTATTATTTGAAAAAAAAGAAGCAATTTTGTTCATCAGATTTAAAATCAGATATCAAAACTAAGTAAGACATAAAAACAAAGAATGGCAAGGGAGAGGGGGCTGGGGGCAGAGAGAATCATTTTAAAATGATAGGGACTCTATATTAAAACGGAAGTAGCCATAGGCATGTGGAGTCACTGTTAATCCTGTTTCAGGATTGAGATCTAGGCGTAATTCCAATCACAGAAAATACGGTAATGAAGATAATCATCAAGGTTAGTTCTCACTGTACATAATAAAGCCGATTCATGACACATAGGGGGAGCTGAGTCTGACTCTTCTAGCCAGTCCTATCCAAAGCCGAGGAGAAAAATGACACAGAGCAAAAACAGTGAACATCTATTTTCTCCTGGAACAAATGCCAGTCCGGCCCAGCTCGGAGCAGCGTTCTGCAGAACTGACTTGGAAGCAGAATATAAGAAACGCAGAGACCGCATTTGCTCTATAGAAGAAACGGCACTTTCCTAGAAAGAGCTGATTGATTTCACACTGACTTTTACAAAGACTGGAAGTCATCACTTTAAATTTGTGTTTGCATCCATGACCCATGTTTTAATTTCTGAGCAGTTGCTGACTTGTGGTTTTACTAATACTTTAAGGAGGTTAACATAATGTTTTATTCTTCCTTCCATAAAGAAAATAGGGCAAATACTACTTATATCAATTCTCTAGTAAAGCAATAAATAAATAAATAAATAAATAAGCATTTCCAAAATAACTTTTGTGTGGGGGCCACATCTGGTGGTGCTCAGGGCTTACTCCTGGCTTTGCACTCGGACTTACTTCTGGCTGGCATGGGGGACCATACGGGGTGCTGGGGATCAAACCTAGGTCAGCCACTGGCAACACAAGCGCCTTATCTGTTGTACAATTGCTTTGGCCTCTCTAAGGGACTTGAAGTAGAAATTTAGGGCTATTATGTGATAGCAAATAGAGTTAAATAGTCACAATTCAAGGGGAAGAAAACTTTTTAAAAGATGTCCAGGAGTTGGGACTGGAGTGATAGCACACAGTGGGTTGGGAGCTTGCCTTGCATGTGGCTGACCCAGCTTCAATTCCCAGCATCCCATATGTTCCCCTGAGCACCGCCAGAAGTCATTCCTGAGTGTGGAGCCAGGAGTAAACCCTGTCCATCGCTGGGTGTGACCCAAAAAGCAAAAAAAATAATAATAATAATAATAAAAGTAAAAATAAATTAAAAAATAAAATGCCCAGGAGAAATTAAGGCAGTTATAATTAATATATATGCACATAAATACATATATATGCACATAAATACTTTCATAGTAGATCTGAGATAGTGTTTTCCAAGTATGAAACTGACAAAACTATACAAAAAGATGTTTGTGTGGGTTTTTTGTTTTTAATGTTTCCTTTGATGCTGAAACACTGTCGGTTCGTCTCCATGGTACACGTGCTTGTTTCTGCTGCCCCTGCCTCTACCCTTTGCCCAAATGCCTGGGACTCGACCAGCGAGCCTTGGGGACTGCTTTGCCTCCCAGTCACGGTGCTTTATGAGTCGGCCCTGACGCACAACTCAGGGACCCTACGGGACAACTCTGGCCACACCCTGGACTAGAGACAGAGTGGAGAGGTCAGAGTCAAGCCTGCATACTCCGTGGGGACGGGAGTCAGGCCACTCCTGTCCCCATGCAGCCTGTGTCGTAGACAGCTGAGGACAAGAGGAGAAGGCCAGAAGTGAGGGGATCATTCTGGGGGTGTCCCTTCCTTCCTCACAGAGATTCTGTCATGAACCCACGCAGCAGCCCAGGTGGCGAGAGGGGGTGGTGAGGGCAGGGCGTCCCCCAGAGCCTAGGAGGGTGCAGCCCAACTGTGGTCTGTGCACGGACAGATCAGTTCTTGCGCATTCTCCATCCTGATCCATTTGGGATAAGGATGCTTTACTTTAAAGATGAAAAACGCAATGGATGGAAAATCTTTTGTCTTTTTGTCTGGTGCCAGGTACATAATGAGCCAGGGATCATTGATGCCAGGGGTTGTCACATGTAATGACAGTCATCACAATCTTAAAGACAGTCTGTTGGACGATTACCCACCATAAGAACACGGTGCTTAGAACTTGCAGAATTCGAGCTGGTGGGGTGGTCAGAGAAAAGGCAATGAGGGAAGAGGGTCTGCCGTTGCCGGAACACTGAAAGCCAGCCTGATTTAAGTCTTTTCTAGTTATGTTTGGGAGATTTTGTTCAAAGCTTGACCTTCCCAGTGGGCTGCTCCGGTCTGATATAAATCACCTCAATCGGGTTTAGCCTGGGATGAAATTTTCTAAGATTGGGCCCGTGTCTCTGATTCTAAAATCCAATAACAATAAAAACTCTGGTATCTACTAAGTTCCCAAGTTAATTCCTCTGGGAAGAATTCAGCGGTTGTCCTATCAACACAGAAGATATTGTGTTATTATTATTTTTTTACCTGCATGTACAAGGAAGGGAAAATTCAAACAATGACCTGTATAGTTCCTCACTGGAACTGTACCCCAATTCTTGTTTTCTTCTGAAGGAAAATGATGGCTTCAATTACAAGTTAATGGCCTTGGTCGTGATTTCTTTCTCCCATGGGGCAGATGTCTTAACTCTCAGGAGAGCTGGGCAGTGACACGCTGTGGGGAGTTTCGTCCCCAAGAGTGACTGAGGCTACAGAACCAGGACTCCCCTCAGCTTTGCAAAGTGGTTTGTTTTGTTACAAATGTAGAAGTTTTCCTTAAATGGTCTTGGTCTATAAAAAGTTGGGAAAGACTGTGCCTTCTCTGGGAATCTGGGCACCTCGAGAGGTGAGTTCAGCTTCTCCTCAGGGGCGCTGTTCTCTGGTGCTCTGAGTGGCCTCCACCCCTGGTGGGATGGCTCTCTCGTCAGGGGCATGAGCATGACCTGAGTGCCTACCATTTCCAGCTCTCAGTGTCTCTCATTTCACTTCCAGCCTTGTGGAAAAGTGCAACATTGCCTCTGGTATGTCCCAGTGGGTATGAGGTGGAGAAGCATTGGTGGCAGAGGAAGGAAACATCTGCAAGTAGCTAAGGGTTGAGACCCCAAAGCAAGGACAAGCTCTCCCAACAGAGTCCTTCAGTATGACTGGAGGGAGGTGGTGGGTATCTAACTTCTTGGGTTATTTTTCTAGTATCAATTGAGACTGTAATCCTATAAAGATGGTTCTGGTATTTTTTTCACTCTCACTCTTTTGAAATGATCCATCTTGAGCGCATACATGTGTTTGGGTCTCGCAGAGGAAGCTGCGACAATGCTCTTGGTCAAAGTGGCGCTCCTCCCCAGCAGGTGTGCATGCCTCTTGATCCCTGTCACCATGGAACGCACACTCAGGTCCCCTGGGAGTCTCTTATCCATGGGCGCCGAGTCACTGGACGTGGGGCTGTCCCTGGGAATGGTGCATGCAAAGGGTCCCTATGCACCTTAGACTGATTTGAAACCCTGAGTCTGTTTCTGCCTCTTGTCCTAGCCTCCAGGGGTCGGCCGCACCATCCCCTCTGATGCCTAACGCTCTGCCAACTGCCCAACTGCCCGCAGGACTGAGGGATTCTGTGGTGTGAAGCCACGAGGAAGCCCAGCCCCCAAGTGTTGGCCCCCACCTGCCCGCTATGCACACTCAAAGAAGGAACTATGTGGGCCTCGGATAGGGGTAGGGGATGGGCAGCCTTCAGGCCACATTTGGTCCATGGCCTCCTGTGATGCAGTCTTGGTACAGGACATGTGCTTCTCCTAGGCTGCGCCAGATCTGTCTGTCTGTACTCGAAGGCCTGATGGTACAAATATGCACCTGGCCCGTGGCAGAACAAAGTGTTCCCACCCCTGCCCGAGGGTCCTGGCATTCAGACATTCTGAGACCCTCAGAGACCAGAAGCCTTTCTGGGTGTTCCTGCCTGCCCAGAGCCTCTGAAGTGTGTGTGTGTGTGTGTGTGTGTGTGTGTCTGTATGTCTGTGTGTGTCTGTGTCTGTGTGTCTGTGTATGTGTGCGGGGTTTGGGGGGTGTTCTGCATCTTTCAGGGGTCTTCGAAGTGGGAATCACATCCCTGTATCTCCTTTTATATGGGACAGAGGTGTCAAGGGGTCTCTGCTCTATACTCTATCAGATATTTGAAATCTTTTCACTTGCTGACTATCTTTTAGTACGTTGAAAAATTAAGTTTGTCAACAACATCAATATTAGATGTTAGTGGGATGTAAAGTTACTTATAAATAAAATAAGTCAGCGGAGGGAGTTCTAAACTTATGGGTAAAAAAAAGAAAATGTGCTTATTTTTAATTAATCATGATTACTTTCACATGCCAAAAACAGTAACAATAAATGATTACTTTCACAGACCTATAAAGTACGATGACATTTATATGCACATCCAAGCACTTGATTATATTTTAAATTCAATACATGAAGAAAAAGCTCATCATTTATGTGTCACATAATCTTACTTTTTCTTATTTTAAAGGAAACACCTTTTATTTTACACAAGAGCATTAGAAATAATCTTTAAAATGACAGTATATATTCTAGATGCACCAGATAAATATCATCAGGCAGAAGTTTTCAATCTCAATCTTCACTATCATGGCCATAAAAAAATTTATTTTATTACAGTTCAGAATCAGCATTTGGTTATCTAAGCAACAGTCATTTGCAATGATGAGTTCAATTATTATTTGAGAAAGAGAAACAAAAAGACTGAATTGGGTTTGTATAGAGGGGAACTCATGAGGAATACTGAATATTGCCAACAGGAACAAGAAAAAATCAAGGAAAAGAAGGAAAAAAATTAAATGACCTATTATGGCTATATTTCCTAGTATCAGCATGACTGGTTACTGAGCAATTGAAAAGGATCTGTTGTTTTGCCCACCAGTAAATATTTACAGAGTCTTCTCTCCTCATTCCCCCAGGAGCCGGCATTCTACTAGACCCTGGGAAAATGAAGTTGAAAGAGTTCATCCTGCTTCCCAGGAACTTAAGTCCTTAGGTGATCAATGTGCAAACAAAGAATATAAGAGTACTGCCCTAGAGGGGGGCCTGCTGGCCCTGGACAACTTCCTCCTACAAGGGGTCTCTTAGAGACGGGGCTTCCTCTCCCAAAGGAGAGATTGTACACACACCAGCAGAAGCCCTTCCCGTGGCAATGAAGAAAGATGCCTCGTCCTGAAGGGAACACAGCCATTGATGTAGGTGCCATCTCCGACTTCTGAATGGTCTGGAGTGGATCTGATTAGTGATGCAACTACACGGAACTGGAGGGGTTTTGTGCAAAGGCAGCCTAGCTCCCGGATGCTGGCTGGTCTCCAGACAAACCCGGAACAGAAGCCCCTCTGAACAAAACGACTGCAAGATGGGCTATGCCGGTACTCGGCTCGGGTGCCCATGCCTCTGCACAGCCGGTGGATGTGGAACTAGCGGGAACCAGAGACAGCTTTAGGATCTGGGGTTCCCGCAAATGCTTGCACCCATGTATGGAGACTGTGAACTAAGCTTTTGCCCCACGCCGGCTAACAGAGGAAATATCCTTCCTTCTTGGTCTCTCTCCCCTCCAGGAGAAGGCGTGGTGTCCGACATTTTGTGGGTCCTTTGAGAAGGTATGAACTTTTGGTGAGGAAAAAAAAAAAGTGCTTTGAACTTGAAACAGCCGCGGGATACCAGGGCAGTCCCAGCCGGGGCCAGTGCTCGGCTCCGGCCGAGTTTCGGCCCGGGTACCCATGCCTCTGCACAGCCGGTGGATGTGGAACGAGCAGGAACCAGAGACAGATTTAGGATTTGGGGTTCCAGCAAGTGCTTGCACCCATGTATGGAGACTGTGAACTAAGCTTTTGCTACATGCTGTTCCAGGAAGGGAAATGATTCATTTTCCAACTTAAATCTCCGCGGACTTAATTACTATAATACAGAAATTGTAAATTTTATCTCTTCATTCTCATCAGTGGAAAACTTATTATCAAATATTTCCTTGTTAATAGAGCTGTATTCTTGGGGGGTAAATTCCAACAAAAATAGTGAGTCTGTTTTGAAACTAACAACAATAGTGAGTTGTGTGTTGAAATCTGAAATGTTATCAAGGTAAAGAGAAAAGGAAGTGAAATTATCACTCACGCACGGGGGGGGGAGTTGGGGGGTGAGGGGTGGGATGTATACTGTTTTTTTTGTTTTTGTTTTTGTTTTTATTGGTGGTGGAATATGGGCACTGGTGAAGGGATGGGTGTTTGAGCATTGTATAACTGAGATATAAGCCTGAGAACTTTGTAACTTTCCACTTGGTGATTCAATAAAACAAATTAAAAAAAAAAAAAAAGATGGGCTATGCCATCCTTCTCATCTGTGCTGCTGGATTGTTCCACGAAAACTACCAAGTGTGTGCACCTCATCTCTACACTGTGCCTGCAATCTCCCGCTCAACCCTCCCAGGCAGCACCTGGACACCTAAGTCCCTCTACACCCCTGGAATAAGAAGAAAGAGGGGAAGTGGATTGCAAAGTCAGAGAAGTTGAAGAGAGGGCAGTCAATTGGAATAGTTTAAGGGCTTCTAGATTTTTTTTTTAATCAGAAGCAGTATCATCTACCCAAAGAAATGGAAGAATTCCCATTTTGGTTATAATGCTGGAAATCCACTATGAGGGCATATTAATATATATGAGTTAAAGTTTAGGGGTGTTACTTGAAAATTTCACTTTATTATCATTATATTTAATTTTTTTATTAACTGGGATTCTCTAGTTTACAATACTGCAATTCAAGTTTCTCAAGCACATGACTCAGAACATTCTGTTTAGAAAAATTTACAATTTTGTGGTTTTCTGTCCAATATTAAGCATGATATCCTGTCCAAAGTCTGTGGCCTGGTGGTTTAAGCGTAGACATCAAGAAAAAGTCCCTTGCAAGACCCTCAACAGTTGTTTCTAAAATTCTAAAACCCAGTTCCTAGTGCATGAGGCCAGCCAGCAACACACCATCCAGGGGAGACAAGACTATAGCAGGGTAGAAACAGCGGCTCTTTCTGATGTGGAGAGGCCCCGGGCTGGGCTCAGAGAAACTGTCCTCAGGGTTCTGCCCTGACTCTGAGACTTCCTCCCATCCCCGTAACTCTATAGCTGCCCCTCCGAGTGGTAAGATCACCTGGTTCTGAGAGAGCACAGCCATGACCCTGTACATAGCAGAGATTTCCCTCCAGTGCCCTGAACAGAAACGTCTAGAACTCTTTTGAAATGCTTGTAGGCCTTGACACCTTAAGGAGAATACTTTTTAATTTTCAAATGACTTCAATAACAAACCTGTTGTAGACGGAATATGTGAGCAAGACCAAGGCAGTCCCTGTGTGATGGGATTAGCAGGTGGGACCTCCCGAATGTGAAAGGCTTCAATGCCATATTGGGGGTGGGGTTCTCATGATGAGATGAAAGTCCTTCAGGTCCATGGACCGGAATGTTTTGTTTTGTTTCCTTCGGTTTGGGGTGACATCTGGAAGTACTCAGGACTTACTCCTGGCTCTTTGCTCTAAGCAAGGCAAGCAGCCTTCCTGCTGTACTGTCTCTCCCACCCCCAAGACATGGCGGAAGGCATAGTGATCTGATCTGGTCTGTGACCACCGGCCCCTAGAATGAGGAGGTAGACTCCTTTGGGTGGCACCATTTTGTCTATGGCATTTTGTTATGGCAGGTTGAGTGGACTAAGACAGAGTTCTCAAGGCATTCAATCATCATTTTGAATTTTAGGCTTTTCCACTTCATTGATGAAATATATGCCACTTGCATGGAAATAAAATAAATGCAATGATTATCATCTATATGGAAGACACTAACTTCTTCTTTTATTACTGCATCTAATGACACATTTCCAGACTTAATAGCACAAGCCATGAATAAATGTGTACAGCAGAGCACACCACAGTCATGTACAAGGATTTCTCGTGCACCTACTATAAAATTGATGCATATTCATTAAGAATTTCATTAGGTGTCCTGCTGCAGGACTGGATTTCAGCTTTCACACACATCAACGTCTAGAATCCAGCTGTTTTGAGACTTACCTTATTTACAGGACACAGCAAAAAGTGTAAGGAAAGCAAGTCTAGTTTATCTTTGTAACTATGGAAACTTGCTCAGCACATAAGTTTTAGACGTTATCATTAGGAATCAAAATTTGAAATCACACAGACTCACTGAACACATCTCGACATAGAATTGTATCAACTATCAGATAATTCTTAGCAATAAAATGCACGTTTGTGATTCTTATCTGCTATAACCAAACGTCACATGAAATATCTTAGACAATTATTCTCCTATTTTATAAACATTATGAAATAGAACTGAAAGCATGCTTTACCAGTGAGACAGACCTATCTCATTAAAGCCACTGTAGCCCAGCTCTTGCCTTTCGAGACCCAGAGCTTCCAGGTCCATGCATTTAAATCCCGGGGGGCACTGGTAGCCTTCTTCTAGCTCTGGTGAGCAATGTGTGTCTGGGATTGCTAAGCTATTCCAGGTTACATTTCTGTGGACAACACAAAAAAGGGTTAGACAATTTCATTATACATGCTGATAAAAGACCATAAGGTCCTTACTCTCCATTAATAACGACCCGGCAGGGAAACAGGCATAAGAGTCACCATTCAGGTGACCACGCAGGGGCTGCAGAGAGAGACCAGTAGGTATGGAATGTGCCTTGTACGTAGCTGTTCAAGCCACAGCACCGTACAGCATCCCCTGAAGACCACCAGGAGTGACCCCAGAGTCAAGCCAGGAGTAGGCCCTAGTTTTTTCTCTTTGGAGAGAAACAGAGAAGCACTGGGTGTGACAACCCTCCCCCCCCTAAAAATAAACAAGATTCATGGCTCACAAATGGTATTCATAGCATGAGTGACCCAGTAAACATTCTCCAGGGACATCTAATTCCTTCCCACAGCAGGTCTGTTAATAAAAATTGCATTTACCGGGGCTGGAGAGATAGCACAGCGGGTAGGGCGTTTGCCTTGCACGCGGCCGACCCGAGTTCGATTCCCAGCATCCCATATGGTCACCCAGCACCGCCAGGAGTAATTCCTGAGTGCATGAGCCAGGAGTAACCCCTGTGCATTGCTGAGTGTGACCCAAAAAACAAACAAAAAAAAATTGCATTTACCATGGCGGTTTTGTCATTAAAGACTGTGACCCAGATAAGCAAAGGGAACAGTTCTGTAAATTGGCAAGGGGGGCTAACTTCGGGAGTCTCTTGTTTGTTCGAAAAACCCTTGCCTTCTCCGGGCAGAAGTTGGACATCTCCAGTGCTAAGCAATGCTAAATTCTAAACATCATTTTCCACACGGCACAAATACTGGAAGCTGCTCAAATGTTATTTGGCTTCTTTTGTGTTGGAATTTAGTGCAGTGATTTAGAAATTACAGTTTAAGGAGAAACCCAGATCAGCAAGGTGAGATTGAAGAAACTCTCCTGGAAAAGAGAGAGATTACGGGCGATTTACTGTAAGCTCCAGGAATATGAAGGTCTTTTAAGTGGACGGTGCTATAACTCTCTCCAATTTGGGGAGAACAAGCTCAAGCTTAAGTTTCTAGGGAGGATTTAGGTATGTAATGGCTTCTCGGTAGCCGCAAGGAAATCCGGACGGAAGATAAGGGAATCTCCTTCTGGGCAGACCTTAGAAATGGAACCCAATTACCTGTTATCTGAGATTTGTGCAGAGGCCAAGGTGATTTCCCAAGTCTTCTGAGCCCATTATTTTATTGTAATCATTTCCTTTACATCGGTTTCCTAAATTGGAACTGATCTTAGGAAAGGCTCGGTGCCCTCATCTTAAAGCCAAATTGAAAACTGAGGCCGATTTGGGGTATCACATTTCTTGTCGTTAATACCTTCCATTCAACTGGCCTGTCTCTTCCCTGTATGATCTCAGTGCTCCAGAGTCTGAATGCTTCCTCAGCGGCCTGGATCTCCGCTGCACACACATACGCACAGGACCTCACTGCCTCCCCCACCTCAATGACCATCACCACCTTCACCACTGGCACAGGTAGCTCTGTAGCACCGTCGTCCCATTGTCCATCGAGTTGCTTGAGTGGGCACCAGTAACGTCTCATTGTGAGACTTGTTGGTACTATTTTTGGCATATCCAATATGCCACAGGGAGCTTGCCAGGCTCTGCCGTGCTGGTGGGATACTGTTGGTAGCTTGCTGGGCTCTCAGAGAGGGGTAGAGGAATCGAACCCGAGTCGACTGCATGCAAGGCAAACACCCTGCCCGCTATGCTGGCACAGGTAGCTGGATTAATAGGCTCTACGGGGAAGCAGGGAGAGGAGGAGGAAAGACAGTGTGGGAAAACTGCTACCAAGAGCAAATTCAGACTCACTTGTGTCTAAAAACAAACAGAAAACCAAACCAAAACACAAACATGGGAGTTTGAAATCAAATGAAGAGGCCCAAGTAGACAGCCTTGTCTGCTCACCCACTTCCTGATACAGAGAAAACTCTGAAAAACCCTTTCGAGCTAGTTGGTGCTTGCATGCTCCGCAGATAAGACCCAGTCCTGATTTCACTCCCCTCTTTCTAGACAGAAGCAACTTCGGAGAACTCTTTGGTGCCAACACTTCACCGGCAAATCACACCCACCCCCTCCTGCCTTTCCTCCCCTCAGTGAGCTCCCTCCTGAAGCAGGGAGATCTCATTCCAGAAACCAGGTGACTCTCTCCCTTGGGAGGACCCACACCCGGCTCCAAAGGTGTGCTGTGTCTTTAATAAGTCTCTCAACTCTTACCGGCATAGTCTTGTCCTCAAATCCCTTCTCCGACAGAGACAGGGAAAGAAAAGGCCAGAGAACCTCTAGGAACCCCCTGCACGGCTGCTGGCCATTCGCGATCCCCTCTCATTGCTGGAGATTCACTGTCACTTCGCATACACACTCTACTTGGGCTGTGCCATTTCGTCTCCTGTCCCTGCCTCTTCAGTAGCTGGAGACAAGATTCAGCACCCCCACACTAACATCTTCACCCCCACCACTGCCACTGTCACCGTTTCCACAAACACCACCACCATCTCCACCATCACTCTACTATGTCCTCCACCATCACTCTACTATGTCCTCCACCATCACCTACCACCACCTCCACCATCACTCTACTATGTCCTCCACCATCACTCTACTATGTCCTCCACCATCACTCTACTGTGTTCTCCACCATCACTCTACTATGTCCTCCACCATCACCTACCACCACCTCCACCATCACTCTACTATGTCCTCCACCATCACCTACCACCACCTCCACCATCACTCTACTATGTCCTCCACCGTCACTCTACTATGTTCTCCACCATCACCTACCACCACCTCCACCATCACTCTACTATGTCCTCCACCATCACTCTACTATGTCCTCCACCATCGCTATACCACTACCTCCACTATCACTATACCACCACCTCCACCATCACTATATCACCATCACCATCTTCTCTACCACCACCCTACACTCTACCACCACCTCTACCACCTCACTACTTCCTCCAACAATATCACCACCTCCCTATCACCATGACCACCACCCACCATCCCCACCCCTAACACTATCTTCACTCTCACCTTCACCACTTAAGTGGTATCTTGCAGTCTGCATCTCGGTCACAAACAAAGCTCCAAATGCCTCAGCTTTATTTCACACATCCTGTGCTTATCCTGTTGGGATAGTGTTAGCTGCAAGTGAGCTCATTTAATTACATGTATAGCTCAGAAAGTAATGGTTTGATAATTATTCCCCTAAGTTGCATTGTTTTCAGCTCTACCTTTGAACTCTTTATTTAAACCCCAAGGGAAAGGTTTAAACTGCAAAATGGTTTAAACCTTTGATTGGATCAGAAAGGATTTTTTTTAACTGAAGACACATGCTTCAAGGCTCCTCTTCACATGTTCAGACAAGCCTCACGCATGAGTAAAGGAACCGGCAGAGGAACCCAGGTGTGTGGGACCCGGGGCTGAAATCTCCAAGCTGGCTTGGATCAGGACTGGGCTTCCTCCACCCAGATCTCCCATTTTCACTGGCTAGGCAGTCATACCCAGAAACTGCCCTCAGTGCCGTGTATTCCCATCAACGGCCAACATCCAGAGAACTATAAAACCAAGCTCCTGAAAGTGACATCTAATAGCTTAGTTCTCCCTCTTGGAGAACCTGGCAAGCTACTGAGAGTTTCCTGCCTGCATGGGAGAACCTGGAAAACTCCCTGTGGCGAATTCATATGCCAAAACCAGTAACAATGATAGATATCATTCCCCTGACCCTGGAAGAGCCTCCAATGCAGCACTGTTGGGAAGGACGAATAAAGAGAGGCTTCTAAAATCTCAGGGCTAGAATGAATCGAGACATTACTGAGACTGCTTGAGAAAATCGATGATCAATGGGATGATGATGATGATGATGATGATGGACTGAAGACACAACTTTTTAGTTGATATTTAGAGTCCTGCTTTAAATTCTCTGACCCTGTTATTTTTTTTCTTTTTTTATTTCTAATGAATCACCGGGAGATACAGTTACAGACTTATAAACTTTCATTATTATGTTTCAGTCATACAATGATCGAGTACTCATCTCTCCACCAGCGCCCATTCTCCACCACCAGTGTTCCCAGTATCCATCCCACCACCCACACCACATACCTTACCTCTTACCCACCCACACCCCCGCCTTTGTGGCAGGCACACTCCCTTTTACTCTCTTTTCCCTTTGGGGTGTTATGGTTTGCAATACAGGTACAAGTGGCCATCATGTTTGGACCATAGTCTACTTTCAGCACGTATCTCCCATCCTGAGTAGGCCCTCCAAGCATCAATTACTTAGTGGTCCCTTCTCCATCCCAGCTTCCCTTTCCCCCAGCATGTGAATCTGGGTTCGAAGTCACGGAGTGATCCTCCTGGCCCTTATATCTACAATCCTTGGATTTTAGGCAGACTTCTCACATGGCATTCTTCTATGGAGGCCAAGTGACCCATCTTTGTTTAATCTAATGTGCCTCTAAGTTTCTGACTTGGCACCCTCAAACTAGAGCAGAGAGATCCAGGGACAGGGTGTTAGTTTCTGGGGAAGGCCTCATGTTGGATTCTGGGCTCTGACATTTATATGCTGTGGCGGTTGAATAAAATGCAGTTTCCATTATCTGTGAGTCAAAGAGTGTTATAAGGAAAAGGCAGCTCCGGTGAGGACCCAGTTAAAGAGAACAAGTAGACAACCTCCACAAGCAAGTCCTTTGTAGATGCTATAAATAATGATTCATCAATACAATTTTTAAAAATGCAGCACAATTGGCTGTGAGACCATAGGAAAAAGGATTGCTAAGAGGAGAGCAGGAATCCTGGCGCATGATGCTGAGAAAATGTCACTCACAAAATTGCCCAGCTTCAAACAGAAACTATCGATCACCAGCTCTTCATTTTCACCAAGAAGGTGAGCTAGAGTCCAGCGAGGGAAAAGTTTTACCAGTCCATCAAAGCTGACAAATGTTTTTCATTTTCAATACTTGAGAAATGGAATGGCAATATCTGAGAAGACACTCTGTCCACGTGGGAAAAAAGAAACTAATTTCTCTGTAAGCTAGGAAATGAGGCTCTGTGGCTGGTCCACCAGGAATGAAGACTAGCTTAGTCACCTGCAACCTGTGTGACTTTCAGCTATCTGGGCCTTAGTTTCCCTTTCTGTAACAAGGCAAGAAATAGAGCTACATTAGGTCAGTGTGAAAGGAATGACTGGTCTCTGTGAAAATACATAAACACTCACTTCTTGGGATTCTGTCTTTTTGGCGCTAGTTTGAAATCTGTAGCTAGCCAGGTTAACTCCTGGATAACGGGGTGAAAATATCAAGTTCTAGGTTTATAAAATGGGGGTTATAATTCTAGCAGATTTGTGGGGATGTTGAATGATTAAATGAGCAACTGTATAACTCTTGAGGTAACACTATGAAAAGGTTCGTCACTCATGATTACGAACTATTATATTTACGATTTTATCAACTACTAAAAGCAATTTTCCCTTTTTGCCTCATTTTGTTTTTTCTTATTAGCCTTGAGTTCTATTTTTTTTTTTTTAGAAATATTTTATTGAACCACCGTGAAAACAAAAAAAATACAAAGCTTTCAGGTTTAAGTCACAGTCAAATACTGATTAAACCACCATCCCTTCACCAGTGCACCCGTTCCACCACCAAGAACCCCAATAAACCCCCCTCCCACCCCACCACCCATCTAAGTAGCTGATGATATTCCCATTATTCTCTCTATATATTGAGTACATTTCATATTTCCATACAGAACTCACTACTGTTGATTGGAAATTTTCCCCAACATCAGGCCTGCTGAATAAGCATCATCCAATAAATTCTCTTCCTTGGTAAAGGTGAAGACTTTGAGTCCTATTTGGGTTTCTAATATTTTACTCAGTTCGCAGTCAAAATGGATGGCTGCAAGAATCTGCTCTGGTGCCAAAATGGGTTAGGAGACCTCAGGATCACAGTCAGTAGGCGGGAGGCTCTGCTTCTCGTGCCGCGGCTCTTGGTTCATCTCTGGGCGGAAGGCGCGCCGGGAACACCTCCCCTCCCAGGATCACCTACAGGCTACGTCACTAAAGAAAGTCCTACCTCCTGGTGTAGGGGTCTTAGAGGGTGGCTCTCACCGCGTGGCTGCTGCCGCTGCCGCCATTTTCGCTCAGAAAAATGGGGTGGAGAGGGAAAAAAATCCCTCCCCGGGCTGCACGAGGTTGTAGTTCAGTTCGCAGTCAAAGTGCATGGCTGCAAGAATCTGCTCTGGTGCCAAAATGGGTTAGGAGACCTCAGGATCACAGTCAGTAGGCGGGAGGCTCTGCTTCTCGTGCCGCGGCTCTTGGTTCATCTCTGGGCGGAAGGCGCGCCGGGAACACCTCCCCTCCCAGGATCACCTACAGGCTACGTCACTAAAGAAAGTCCTACCTCCTGGTGGAGGGGTCTTAGAGGGTGGCTCTCACCGCGTGGCTGCTGCCGCTGCCGCCATTTTCGCTCAGAAAAATGGGGTGGAGAGGGAAAAAAATCCCTCCCCGGGCTGCACGAGGTTGTAGTTCAGTTCGCAGTCAAAGTGCATGGCTGCAAGAATCTGCTCTGGTGCCAAAATGGGTTAGGAGACCTCAGGATCACAGTCAGTAGGCGGGAGGCTCTGCTTCTCGTGCCGCGGCTCTTGGTTCATCGTTGAGTTCTATTTTTTAATGGCAGATATATTATTTCTAGGTCTTTTTACTTCGGACTTCGGATACAGCAAACTAGAAACATTTTTTAAATTAACATCAGGGTATTTAATGCTAGATACATGTATTAAATGGTTGATTTATTTGGAACGCATAATCTGAAACAACACAGTATGTAAAAAAGTGGACATCAAGAGTTTCAAAATATCTATGTATTCCTCTTTATCAGTTTATATGAATCATTTAGTTTTAATTTTAATTTGTTAATATTATTTCCATGATTATTTTCCCCTCAGATAATCAGGATAGAACAGGAGGCTCTCAGGAATTAGTAGGAATAAATTGTGTTTCAACCAGGAAAATCCTAAATACAAATAATGATTCTCCCAGCCATCACAAATATCCACTCGTATTTAAGTGGGTCTTAACAACAGCTTTTCTTACTCACAGTCAGATCTACTTTTAATATCTCATGCTTAACTTTGGAGACCTTTTTCAGGCTCTTTAATTCACTGAAATTGCTCATTTATTTCCATGAGCGACCTCCAATAGAAAATGGCTTCTCTTTCACTTTGTGTTGGCTTTTTTGGTCACACTCTGCATCACTGTTTAGCTGGCAGATGGAAAACTGGTGCCTACAGCTGTCCACCTGCACACTACCCAGGAACCTGGACTCCATGGTTGGTAGGCCAATGGGAGTTAAGGTTACAGATGTCAACACGGCTAAAAAGCTTGAGTTTGGGAGATTCTCCTGGATTATCGAGATGGGCTAAACATAATCCTATAAATCCACCCAGCACCCTGGGGAATCTTGGGGTTCGGAGGCTCTGGCAGGAAGGCACAGGGATGCAAACTTCCTGGCATGGGAGAGGCTGGCTTTGCCCTGGTTTCTCAAGTTCCTCTTTCTCCTCCAGTTCACTTGCTTCCTAAAGCCCTGGAAGCAGTCCCCAGGGGCTCCTCTCCCTCCCAAACCTCTCTCCCTGTGCAATGAAATCTATGCTCACTGTTCTCATCCTCCGCCAAGCAGGTATCTTTTCCGATCTTCCTGCTTGGGCTTGGGTACCCTGCATGTCCGTCCAACTCTCTACTCCCCATACAAACTCCAACGACTTGGCCAAGATTTCCTCTAGAAACAAACAGCACCCCAAAGTCACCATCCACGGAGGTGTAGAGTAAGTCTGACCTCTGGCATCACCTTGTTATCTATGTCTTCCTCAAGTGTCAAAATGAATTGGCACGTTACTGAATATCACCAAGGCTTTCTTTGGACGTAACTGAACCACATGTCCACCTCCACATGAACCATATTCTAGCTCCCAAATTGGCCACCATGTGCCTATAGGATATATGCCGCTTTGGATATATTGGTCATAAAGCAGAGGGAAAGACTTCCCAGAACCCTCTCAAACTGAAAGTGTGAGGGCGAAACTGATGCCATGACAACTAACATTAAGCTGAAGCCAACATTAAGTCTCAATTAGGCCTCAGTTTCTGTTTCCCCAAAGCAGGACTTGCAGTTTCTGGTAAACTCCCAGTCTAGTAATTTGCCGAGATAAGGAATTGGGCAGTTGGGTCTGGCTGGTCATGAAGGGGTCACTGTGCCCTTCTTAGAAACTGTAACTAACCATTGTCTAATTGCTGACCCCTGTTATAATAGGCTGGAGCAATAGCACAGCAGGTAGGGCGTTTACCTTGCACAAGGCCGCCCAGGTTTGATTCCCAGCATCCCATATGGTCCCCTGAGCACCACCAGGAGTGATTCTTGAGTGCAGAACCAGGGGTAACCCCTGTGCATCACCGGGTATGACCCAAAAAGCAAAAAAAAGAAAAAGACTCCACTGTGTTGGATGAGACTTGGACCCTAGCTCGAGCTAGCGATGGCTCAGGCTAGTAATAAAGTTCCTTTGCTTTTGCAATTATCATGTGTGGAACAGGGTCTCTCCGTGACTGGGGATCTGAAACTCGGGCTCAACAAAAGTCTTTTTTTGCAGATCTTTAGAAAGAGTTGCAGGATTCTGGAAGACCAGGTCCCTGTATTCTCTATCCAGGCCTGTCTGGCCGCCTCCCAGCGCATGGCAGACAGCATCAACTTCAGGATTCTATCTCCCACTTCTCAAAGTTCCCTTGCTTTTCATCCCTGGGATTTGAGACAAAGTTGAGACATGGACAATTCCTATTTGGGTGATCATCTCTCTGCTCATTGAAAGCTTTCCCAGCTCAACTGTTCCCCAGCCTCATCTGGAGTCACCTGTTTTCCCTGACATCGTGATGTTTATACATGAACTTGACCAGACAGTGGTGACCAATTGCTTGGGTAGACATCAGTCTTGAGGCTAAGACTCGAAGACAACTGAAATCAATTGACTGATTAAAGTGGGTGGCTAGGGGTAGGGTGCTTGCCTTGCATGCGACTGATCTGGGTTTAATTCCCAGCATCCCTATGGTCCCCCGAGCACTGCCAGGAATAGTTCCTGAGTGCAAAGCCAGGAGTAACCCCTGTGCATCACCAAGTGTGACCCCAAAAGAAAAAAATTTAAAAGTAAATAAGTAAATAAAGTGGGTGGCTGTCTGTAATGTGGTGAGCTTTATCCTTTACAGCAAGACCCCTTACAGATATGACAGATTCTTCAAAGAAAAAGACTTGTGACCACCCCCCCCCACACACACACACACACATGGGCTGGGGACAGGCTGCAGCTCCTTGTCTTGTTAGAATATCCAGTTGGCTGGGCTGTTCTTAAGGTTCTGAACTTCGAGTTCCTACAATCACCTGAGTCCTTACAATAAAACTTTCTTTTTATAAATACACATTATTGGTCCTATTTCTTTAAAGAACCCTGACTTGCTGTATAAAGCAATTCTCTGAATAACCGAATGTCTTTTTCACCATTACTTAAATCAATGGTAAGTAGATTAGTCTGTTTATAAAGTAAATACAGAAGAAACTTCAATAATTGGATCCTGTTGTTTTTATAGAATTGTGCTGTGTGATATCTGAAAATTGGCATAGATGTTTAATTTTTTGAAAATCTGGCTTTGGTAGTTTGCCTGGTTTAAAATGAGCACTGGAATCCCTCTGAGAAGTTAATTGTTTTTCAAAAGGCTTTAATTATCGCCTGGCATATTTTTTTCTTAATTCTTAACAAACTAACTTATTTACAAATAGCATTGTGTAGGAGCTTGTAAGATAAGGAAATGTATTCTTAACTTGTTGCTAAAATTACTTGTTATAACAACCCCAAACAAAACCTCAGTACTTTGGAGTTTAACAGTTTTTATGAATCAAAGCTGATGGCTCAGAGCACTGACATGTGAATCAAAAATTGAGGTCCATCACCTCATTTCAGTGACAAACTGGCCAGTTCTCTTGGGAAGGTCACTTTATCCAGGTGATCTCCAGACTCTTCATTATGAGGTGAGAAACTTCTTGACTATCTAACAAAAGTGTTCTCAGAAGAATCACACCACACTTTCGGACACAAGACAAAGAAGAGAATTATGTGCCCTACTGGGTTCTGATCTTAACCAACACCAAAAGCAGTAACTCCTGACAGCGGAGTCAGCTTCTTCCTTGCATTAACCACAACTTCATCCTTGTCTACTGAAACCAACTAAGCTATTCCTGCTAACCTTTAGCAATTACTGAAAGTCAGGAACTTAATAATGTACTTACTACTTAATACCTTCTTTTCAGAAACTGCTTTCCCCATTCTTAATGGAGCCATTTGATTTCTCGTGCCTACCTATTTGTTCAAAATAACATCTTTTTGGGATAGGCATCATCTTGAGTATATATACAACACTAACAAGGGAGGAGATACTTCCAGTTCAGGAATTTTCCTCCCACTGTGAGAAAGGAACTAGAGAAGTTACATCTTCTATCATATGGCACAAAGGGGTTGCTGCAGAGGATTGCACGGAAGGAGGGCACTTGGAAAGCTTTCTATTGGGGTGATGAATGCCTCAAGTCATCTCTAGGAATAACCAACATAACTAACTTGGAGCCAGAGAGATAGTGTTTGTTTTCTGTGTATATTAATTTAGTTGCCAAATGTTCACAAAATATTAGAAAGGCATGCCCTCCTTTAGTCCCACAGATCAAGATACACACACACACACACACACTCATGTTGGTGCCAGGGAGAAGAATAAACCTAGCACTGGATGCCTGAGCTGTGGCTCAGAGGGTGGACAGGAAAGCAAGGTCCATTCTCTTCTGAAAGCTGAGCCTTGCGCGTGCGCATACACGTGTGTGTGTGTGTGTGTGTGTGTGTGTGTGTGTGTGTGTGTGGTACCCAGACACCCGCTCGAGTGTTTGTACCTTTGAATCCTGAGACTCATTTGGCTTTGATTCTCTCATTCAGGATTAACACTGTGAATTGGTCAGTGCTAACAATGGTTGCTCATCCCACCCTGGAATTTGCAGAGATGAAACTACTGATTTTTGAACACTTTTCATTGCGCTGGGTGAACTTGAAGGAATGCAGAAGACAGGCAAAAAATTTAAAAAGTAAATTTCACACATTTCTCAATATATAGGAAGTACTTGTCCACTCCTGAACAGTGAGATAAGCAATGCCATCAAAAAGTGAACACACCAGGCACGAAATGGCAAAATTCCCCTCTCTCTCTCTCTTTTTTTTTTGCCAAGGAAGTAGCCTGAATAAAAGTAGTCCTTCAAGTTACCTTATTTCACTATGCTCTGGGCTTGTTCCTGGCACTACCCTCAAGAATTACTCCTAGAAATGCTTGGGGGACCATATGGGATGCTGGAGAGTGAACCTGGTTCACACGTGCAGGGCAAGCATCCTGCCCACTGAACTCTCTCCAGGCCCTAAGGTTGTCTTTTAAGAATCCACACAGCAAAACCCGTCTCCTGATCTCTAACACAGCACTGAAGTTTTCACATGAAATGAAGGGTTTAAGCCACTGATTCCTTACCTGGAGAATGGAAATGCATATATTAGCCCTGCCTAGGTACATGAATCACAGATTCTACAGACTCCCCCAGATGGTGGCCTCCGACAGGGTTCCCCTCCCAGAAACAATCTCCCCCCATGTTTTCTATCAAGACAAATCAGGGGGTGGGCTGAGGCTGAGGTAGCAAACAACATTACACAGTATTTGAGATTTCAACGTGACACCACGTGTGGTTTTAACAGAGGCAATGACAGTGCACGGGTCTGTGGGATGCTGAGTAGGAAGCATTTCCCACCACAGAACTTGTTCACAAGTTCAAGGGCATTACTTCAGGCCCTAAGCTGGAGTGATGTCTTGGCCACACACTCTTTGCTATGCACTCATCTGCCCCCTTTGGAACTTGCTTCCTAAGCTTGTATCTGCCTTCAATACACGGTCTCTGAAGACAAAGCAAACATTCTACTCAACTCTTCTAGACACATGTGTGCTGAAGGTCATTTCAGACACTGATCAATGCAATAAATCATCAAAAAACATAGGTAGCAGAGTTAGGGAGAAATGAGTTTAAACCCTGCATCTACCACGTAGAAGCTGCTTCATCCTTAAAAATAAAATCCTATTTCCAGATTTTGTTCTAGTCATTGCATAGTGGTATTCTATAAAATACCAACAAATATTAGAAGCCGTCTAAGCTAAGGCACGAGGAGAAGGGCAGATCAAATTCTGTTTTTTTTTTAAGATGAAAACATGCTCAGAAAATAACACGCAAGTGGCAGGACTGTTCTGGGCATCTCTGAGGTGTGGTCCCATATCTGGGTCTTAAAGCAAAGGGCTTGACCACCAGGAGCATCTACCCGAGAGCCCAACTGAATCTTGCTTCTGGGTAGTACATGTTTATATATACAACGTTTCCCCTTACAGTTTTTCTCATTATCTCACTCTCAGGATTGTTTCATTATTGAGACTAACCTATGAATAAATTTTTCTCCATTTTGGGGAATGATTATAAGGTGTCAGGGAAGTCTTCATCTCTTCTATTCCGTGTGCCAGTTCAGGCTTGCATGCTCCTCTTTCAGCTCAGGGGAGAGTTCTGCCCTCCTGTTTGGCACTGATTTCTGTCGCAGGCCACTGGCCAGCTCAACTTTCTTTTGAGTAGGACCTGTTGTGGGTCAGTCACATCTCATGTCTTGTCCCCTGGCTGCCCTTGGTTGCCACTCACTGACAGAGAAGAATCCAGGAAGGCTACTAGTAAGGAAAAGATTCCTTTCTTTGTAATTTAGAGAAAAACGAGCCCCATATATAAGAAGAACCACACATACTGAGCTGTTTCCTTATTCATGGATTAGACATATTCAATCCCAGGGATGAGCTGAGAGGAAATACAGATGTCTGAATAGAGAGATCTCTATCTGAGTCTTTCCCATATCTTGAGAATGCATATAAATAAATCAATGAAGCCAAAATGCGAATAACTGGGGACGGAGTGATAGTACGGTAGGTAAGGCATTTATTTGCCTTGCATGTGGCCAGCCCAGGTTTGATCCCCAGCATCCCATATGGTCTCCCAAGCACAGTCAGGAGTGATTCCTGAGTTCAGAGTCGGGGTAACCCCTGAGTATTGCCAGGTGTGACCCAAAAGCCAAAAAAATATGGGAATAATCGTTCAAGGACAATGATGAAGAGAATTGAGTAACGGCAAGTGGCAACTCCCATTGCCAGGCAAGGAACAATTGTGCTGTCCTTTTAATATCTGACTCAGAAGCCTTCATGGGAAATGCCAGGTCCAGACAGACTAAAGGGAGTGAAATAGGTGGATTGCTTTTTAATTGGATTGTTTATGTGTTTTATCTAGAGCTTGGCGACATGGAGTTCTGAAAAGAAATTAATGCCTGAGTTGGAACTAATTGCAAAATGGTATCATCAGATTTTTCTGCTTGTGAACGGAACGTTAAAACTCATTAAAACCTGGACTGAGAAGCAAAAGAAAATGGCCTAGAGGATCGGTCCCCTGAAAGAATCACCAAACTCATTATGGACTTAGGAGCCACATGCGTGCCGAGTGAGCGGCTAGTTCGGGCACATTCTTCTCACGAAGTGAATTAAGAGTCAAGGAAAACGGAGGCGAAATCTAGGAGTGCGGAGATAATGACAGATTTAGAGCAGCAGGGAAGAAGAGCTGCCTTGCCCGCCAACGGAGCCCTGGGCCCACATTGCTAGGACCCTCCCGGTCAGCTCCCCGGGGAGCCGGGAGCCGGGGCCCATAGTCAGAACAGAAAAGGCCTTTCCATACTTGTGTCAAAGACATCGCTTCTCAGCCCTGAGGGTCTTCTGGAGCCCTTGAGGATACAAGTCAAGAGCCTTGAGCTTAGACGGTCCCACACACTGACCCCTGCCCGCTCCCACTTATGTGGAAGTAGAGTGTGCCAGCCAGCTGCCCGGTCAACCTGTGTTCACAAGTCTCAGGCTTCTCATGTTGAGACTCAGCTGTTTTTGGGGGGTGGCAGTTGGGGTCACACTGGAAGCCCTGGGATTGTTCCTGGCTCTACACTCAGGTGTGGTCCTGGTGAGGCCCAGGAGATCACATGTGGTGCCAGGGCACGAACCCTAGTCTGCCGCATGAAAGAAGCCCCTGGCCCACTGTCCCTTCTCTCTGGCCTATGACTCTGTAATAAAGAGTCTAGCCCCTGGCTGCTAGGATATACTCCCTTACTTACGTAAAAACTTCCCCTGTTTCATCTCTCTCTCTATTGGCTCTTGCACACACAATTTCTTTCTGCATCTTCATATCCATTATGGAACCATCTAGAGGTATTCTACAGCCTACAAACATAGACTTGGGAGGAAAAGTACAAACTATCTCCAGTTTTCTTCTACACATTAGTTTCTCTCCCACACAGTCTGTTCTTTTAGTTTCCCGCAACTTGTCTACCCTGTATATAAAAATTCCCCTTTTTCTGCTATTGAAATCACTGTTTAAAATTTCCTTGACTGCTTCTCTCTTGTCACACTTCGCAACTTCTCCTCATCCTCTTCATTTCTTCTTCTTGATCCATTTCCCAACTGTCTCTGTCTAAACAGACTTCAGGAAACAGTTACTATGGACTAGCTCAGTGCTAGGAGGCTGGGGACAGGAAATGAAAAGGGAATTGTCTCCACATTTCCCAGTTACTATCCTCACCACGAATAGGAAAACAGGAGCGGGCAGAGGTGGGGATACGGGCAGGGGTGTTGCTGGGAGTCCCAGAGGCCTTGATGTTCCTGGCATCTTGATATGGTTCCTGGCATCTCTCCACCTTCTACTACAAATTACTGCAGATTTTGGATGAAAGAAACCACGGAGGGGTCGAAGTGACAGTCCAGCAGGTACAGTGCTGACCTTGCCGGCAGCTGACCTGGGTGTGATCCCAGATCAGCCCTATATGGTTCTCCCATACCTGCCAGGTGTAATCCCTGAGCACATTGGTTATTGCCCCCAAATAAAAACAAACAAAAAGAAATCAAAATCCATATCTGGGGTCATGAGAAAAAAATACATAGGTATAAACTACAAAATGTCAAAACCTAAGAAAGACCCCAAAAGCTAGAAAGAGGAAGGTTCAGGAATTGAAGAAAAGGGTGGTATGAATGGGGGCAGGGTGGAGGGAAGGGGCAGAGAGAAGCTGAGCCCCCCTAGAGGCACAAAGCTTGAATTCTAACATCTTCAGGGAGTCCAGAAATGGAAAAGAAAGTGCTCTGGTGGTCTTCTGTTAGCTCACTTCCCTTTTGAAAATGCTGAGGGAGATTTGTAATTACACACTGAGCACCTGCTTAATGAACATTCCCTCATGGCTGGTTGGAAGTTTTACTTTATGCATAGTCAGGTTTAAGAAGCAGGAAAATATATAGACCATATATATCTCAATGTACACATTTGCATTTCAACTTATACATATGTATTCCAGCTTATACATATGTATTTATATATATTTATACATACACATATATAAATACATAATGTGTATATACATAGCACTGTAGCACTGTCGTCCCATTGTTCATCAATTTGCTCGAGCGGGCACCAGTAACTTCTCCATTGTGAGACTTGTTACTGTTTTTGGCATATCGAATACGCCAAAGGTAGCTTGCCAGGCTCTGCTGTGAGGGGGCAATACTCTTGGCAGCTTGCTGGGCTCTCCAAGAGGGATGGAGGACTCGAACCCAGGTCAGCTGCATGCAAGGCAAACGCCCTACCCGCTGTGAAATGGTTCCAGCCCCAAGGTATTATCAGATTCTTAATATTACATTCAGGAGGTTTTTTTTTGCTTTGGTATTTATAA
This sequence comes from Sorex araneus, assembly GCF_027595985.1. Lineage (NCBI taxonomy): Eukaryota > Metazoa > Chordata > Mammalia > Eulipotyphla > Soricidae > Sorex > Sorex araneus. The sequence goes on from NC_073302.1 coordinate 292,693,006, forward strand.
TGTATTTTGTTGTATAATAGCCTCCCTTTGTAATGTCTGCTTGGCTTATATGCTATGAAAATCATGACCTAAAAAAATAACCTGGGAAATGTTAACACTGCTTTTATTCATTGGGCTTACTTCGAGTTGGTTCTGTTAGGCCCTTACACATCTCCACAGTCCAGTGGAGCAGCTGAACCTGAAGTACTTCCTTCCTGTCAAGAGGGCTGCAAGAGTGAACCCACTGTCTGTACTGTGTGTCCCGGGCCGACTTGTGCAGGCAGAGGGAACTTGCTAGGACTGCAGGAACACAAACCGACTTCCTCTTCTGGCATGTGGTTTCACAGCTTCCTCATCACAGTTATGGAAGAGGCTCTAGGAATAAGAGCAGTATGATGCTGACATGAAAGTTAGTGAGCAGAGTCCACTGGGCTCTACCCGGACCCAGAAGTAAGTGTGTGGATATACAGCACCTGATGTTTGACCAGGGAGTCAAGACTATTTAGTGGGATTTTGTGTCCTGCCACTTTACTATACTATGTATTGTTTCTAGGACCTTTTTTGTAGAAACTTAAGGATTTTCTAAGCATAGTGTCATGTTATCTGCAAAGAGTGGTAGTTTGACTTCTTCCTTTCCTATCTGGATGCTCTTGATATTTTTTTTCTTGACTAACTGCTATGGCAAGTACTTCTGGTACTATATTGAATAGAAGTGGTGAGAGTGGGCATTCTTGTTTTGTGCCTGATCTTACAGGTCCACAGTTGGAAGCCTGCCTCAAGTGCCAGGGGAGAAGACAGTTGGTATAGAGAAGGGACCACTATGACAATGATAGCTGTAAATGACACTCTGGATAAGAACTGTGCACTGAAAGTAAAGGAACAAACATGATAACCTCTCAGTACCTGTATTACAAACCATAATGCCCAAAAGGGGAAAGAGAGAAGGGAGAAAAGTGCCCACCACAGAGGCAGGCTGGGAGCAAGGGAGGAGGGGGTGGCAGGAGGGCAACAAGGGACACTGGTGGTAGGAAATGTACACTGGTGGAGGAACGGGTGTTGGAACATTGTATGGCTGAAAGTCAACCATAAATAGCTTTGTATATATGCATATATATTTCAATTTCTATGCAGAATTTTCCTCCTGAGAATTACAGAAACATCCTTGTTAATCAATCACCCTAAATGGAGGGGCTGATAAACTTACCCACGTTTTGTGTCATTTAAGACACAGTGAAAGGTAAACGTTCCAAACATCTGAACTCCTAAAATTCCATAGAGAAGTAGAAAGAAAAGCAGAAAAATGGAAACACTCCATATTTGTTCTCCTGATCGCCTAGGGGGAAACAAAAGTTGGTGAATCCGGTGAAAGGAACCAAAAATGGTCACAAACGTTTTCCCCTAAATGTATTTATTTATTTTTTTTTAAGGAGTGGCTTACTTTAAAATGTTTGTAATCCGTGTTCTTGGAAGTTCAAACCGGAAGTAAATCCGAAATGCTCGGATCATGATCAGTGGCCGGGGGATCCGCAGCATTCCCCAAGGGGACATCTGGTCAACTATATCAGCAATCTCAAAGACCTGGGGGGAGAGGGGGGCACAGGTTTAAGGCTGCACTCCAATAACAGCTCATTTTTCTCAGCCTATTTTGAAGCTATCATAAGGAAAACAAATACATGAATAAGCACGCCATGCTCTTGTTTGACTCCAGCCTCAGCCACCAGGGCGCAGTTGTCATCTGATCACAAAAACAAACCCTGGCTGAGATGATGGAGTAGGAGCATTAAGTCACTTACAGTGTTCTTTGGTGGAATGTCTAAATTTCTAAGAAATAATATAATGGAGTGAGGGCAACACTTATTTGGAGAAATGTGGGGAGGAACTGTACCAAGCAAATAATACTGAGCTGTCAAGTTACTAAGGCGAGAGTGCGCAGAGGGACTGGGTTACGAGAGAGAAGCACCCAGGAATCAATAGCACAGTGCTGACATCTCAAGTTCGACCCCGAATTTATTCATCTTGAAATGTTTATTCCTTTTCTGTTTTGTTTTGGGGTCACCAGCTGTGCTCCAGGCTGACTCCTGGCTCTGTGCTCAAGGATCATTCCTTTGAGTTGCACAGGGGTGCTTGTAACTCTACATGTGGTGCTGGGATCGAACCCAGGTCTCAGCTATATGGAAGGCACGCATCTTACCAGCGGCACTTTCTCTCCAGATCCTGAAACTTTAAAATGGAGACTACAGTATCTTTGTTGAATTAAATTTAAAAAAAAAAATCCTGAACAATGCATGAAAATGAATTCTATTATTTCCCAGTCAAATTTCCTTCATTTATGTATTTTTGATATATGATATATGGCATTTTACATCTAAAACATGTAATCTAACTGGAAAATACATATCTCAACATAATTATACTTAACTGTCTCTAGTAAGGATTTAACCACATAAAAGAATCGAATTTGAATCTTTAATTTTTATTCTATAAATAGAAATGCCAGTTTATCTAAAGTTCTATTCTTCACTTTAATAAATTATTTGTATATCTGTTTAGCAAATAATTTTCTATTTTAGTAAATAATTTCCTCATAGTACCAATTTTCACTTCTGAGAAAAATTCCCAAATATGACTAACAACAGTAAAAATATTACAATTGAATTTTTTAATCTATAAACTTTGAAAAAAGCATAAGGGAAAATTACACTAACACATTTGATATGGATTTTTTTTAATTATTCTATTCAGTTCTCAATACAAAGTAACACCCATTTTGAAAGTTCCCCCTTATAATTAAAAAGTTTGTAATTACCTGCAACACCAATGAAACCCAAAGGCAAAAGACCATAAATCCATCAAAAACACACCAGCGGTCCTTCACATAGGAACTATCCCCCTAAAAATAGAATTTACAAGGCATTATCAGGCAAAATGAATGCTTTTTACAAATACCTAGGAAAGGAAGAGTTTTGTGTTTGGCAAAAATTGTCTACGACTTTGATATTCTGATTGCAGTCTTTCTAAAAGAGTACTTTTATTTTTTAAATTAATTTATTTATTTTAGGGACTCCCAAGCAATTCTCAAGGATTCTGGGGTCACTCCTGGTGATTTTTAGTTGACTGACAATTCACTGTAGGGGCTGAGAGTGGTATGCAGTCCTGGACATCACCTGGATCGTTCCGGAAGTAAAGCACTGGCCTTACATGTGGTGGGCTGAGCTTCAAAGCCTGGCACCCCAGAGTCCCTTATCCCCACCCAGAGTGAGCCCTTAGCACTGCCAGGTGTGGCCCAAAAGCATAAACAGAAAACAAGCAAACTCAAAACTCACTGATAAGGACTACAATACAATAACATATTTGATCATCAGATGACAGCTTAATCCTGATGAAGAGAAAAAAATACATCCTTAAGTAAAGTATATACAAACACAAACCATAGAACAATCTATTTAAGAATATTACATGAGGGGCTGGAGCAATAGCACAGTGGGTAGGCCGTTTGTCTTACGTGAGGCGAACCCAGGTTTGATTCCCAGAATCCCATATGGTCCCCTGAGCACCGCCAGGAGTAATTCCTGAGTGCAAAACCAGGAGTAACCCCTGTGCATCCCCAGTGTGACCCAAAAAGTAAAAAATAAATTTAAAAAAAGAATATTATATGAAAATCTCATGAAGCAACTTTTAATAAAAGCATTCTAGTTGTATTGCATATTGCATAATTATCCAAGATCCTACATCACAATCTAAATATAGATCACTGAACCAATTCAATGTTATTCAAAATAACATTGAATCTTGTTAAAATTCTACAAGATAATTAATGACAATTTTTTTCTTTTGCTTTTTGGGTCACACCCAGTGATGCTCAGGGGTTATTCCTGGCTCTGAACTCAGAAATTACTCCTAGTGGTGCTTGGGGGACCGTGTGGGATGCTGGGAATCGAACCCGGGTTGGCTGCATGCAAGGCAAATGCCCTACCCACTGTGCTATCACTCCAGCCCCAAATGACAATTTTCTTTGAGTTGTGCTTTGAAGAGTCCTTTGAGTTTCATAATATATTAACATCCTTTATCTTTCATTTACTCATTCACACACTCAACCAAAGAATGGGGCACCATTACTCTGAACAGAGATCAGTGAATGCAACAAAATCTTCTGCCCTCTAGATCTTATGTTCTCAGTCACTAAAACAAAAGATAAATGCATTTTCATTATACTAATAAATTATTAAGGAAAACTAAAGATATATTTTTGAATTAACTTTCATTAAAAGGTATTCTTGATCATTTGGTAAAATAAAAAACAGGGGGAAATCTCACTTGATCTTTAAAAAGCAGAATTATGACAAGCTCCCTGTGGTGTATTCAATATGCCAAAAAGAGTAACACAATGGAGATGTTACTGGTGCCCACTCAAGCAAATTGATGAACAACGGGATGACAGTGGAAAGAGAAAAACTCGCAAAAGTGAGAGCTGAAAATTTTATGGAACTCAGCAGAGAGCTATTTTAAAATAGGAACAAAGCTAAATGTTAGAGGTCTAGGGGCCACAGTTCAGACAGAATGTTTCTCCTGAGAGACCCCAAGGTTCATCCCTGCACTGGTATTTCAGCTTCCTCAGCATCTCCTGGGCCTGGCCCTAAGCAACACTAGGTGTATCCTCCCTGCACCCCCCACGAACCCCATCAATAAACTTCATTAAATGTTAGGCAGGAAAAGGAGAATTAAAGACCACTGGTCTTTGGGCATACAGAAATGCAAACAGGATGAGTTTACATGATTTTTTTTCTTTTGCCACAAAAACGTAATGCCATGCAATTAACCTTATAATTTGCTTTAGCAGAAATTATATTCAATAATATAATGGACAAAAGCTTCTCATTATGTGGAGAACTATAAAAATCTAAGAACAAGGATAAACAGAAGAATTTCCCTAAAAGAGGGGCCTCAGCAGCCAGGAACCATGGATAAAGGTTTTGGCTAATGATGGCATGCTATAATTTACACAGCAGATTTTCAAAATTAAATTTTTTTTACATAAGGAATATTTTAGTCTTCACAAAACTGTTACTAGGCACAAATATAGTTGGATGTAAAATTCTGGGGCCACACAAGTTCATAAAGTAATCAATAAGACAGTTTAATATTTGTTTCTTCTTTATTATTAGGATATTTTTGTTAATAAAATTGATCTCCACATGAGGCTGACACCCAAGGACAGTAGATACAAGGGCCGGGGGATTGCCCCATAGCTGGAAGACTACTTCATGGGCAGAGGGGAGAAGGAAGATGGAATAGAGAAGGGATCACTAAGAAAATGATGACTGGAGGAACCAGTCGGGATGGGAGATGTGTGCTGAAAGTAGATAATGGACCAAACATGATGACCTCTCAGTGTCTGTGTTGCAAGCTATAATGCCCAAAAGTAGAGAGAGAGTATGGGGGATATTGTCTGTCATGGAGACAGGGGGAGGGTGGGAAAGGGGGGGTATACCTGGGATATTGGTGGTGGGGAATGTGCACTGGTGGAGGGATGGGGATTTGATCATTGTGACATTGTAACCCAAACATGAAAGCGTGTAACTATCTCACGGTGATTCAATAAAATTTTAAAAATTAAAAAAAAAAGAAAATTGATTTCGCAAAGCTGACCTAAAGTATATTTTCAACTTGATTTTTTAAAATAAAGCATGCAAACATATTCTAATTTAAAATGATTACAAGTTATGTGGACTGACTTAGCAAAACCATAGTTTATAACAAAGAAAACTATTTTGAAAGAGGAAGCGATTTTAGTGGTATCATGTAATATAAGGTGTGGGTTCCAGCAGTGCTAATTTCCATCTTGTAGTGGGAGTTTAAACTCTATGACTCACGTCAATTGTACTACAGTCACAAGATACTATAGTCACAAGATAATTTTACCTAGGGAGGCTGCATTACAATACAAGCTCACAAGTCAAGCAGAGTGAAGGCAGGGAAGGAGAGTGATGGGTCAAGACAGAGACAGGCAGCTGACAAAGGCCCAGAGAATCCCTTCCACCTGTCCCTCTGCAGAGAGTCCTCTCCTTGGGGTGTGGGTCGGTGGTGTTCACCAGAAAACGTCTCAAGAACCTGACGGAGGATTTGAGGCATCTCCAATCTGGCCCAGTATGATGCCCTAGTGTGACCCCTATTTCACAGATGGGTTATCACGCCCGTCTGTTGATTTAGCTGAGGCCTCTCCAGCTCACCTGGCTTTATTCTAGTCCTGCCTTCCACGTGCCTGCTTCTTTGGCACTGAGTCACCCTCTTGCCCTGCACGAGAGAGGTGTCCCTACATCACCATGGCCCCCGCGTCTCGTCACCTGGGCTCATGAATCTAACCACAGAACGTTTTCTTCTGTCAGGCTCCAAGCGGTACCAGTACACTTAGCACATAGGTTGTAATGCTCGATGTTTCAGACTACAGAAGTGCACAGTGGCGCTTATCTGCCACCAAAACTGCCACACACCAGATGACAAGGCCATTAGGACAGCTGCTTCCTACGTTACTGGCTAAAGAAAAGTGAAAGAATCCACTGGGGAGCCTGTGGTCTCCTGGTGTCACTTCTAACCCACCTCTTCCTAACTCCCCACCTCCAGCTGTCCCCTAATTATCTCCCCTCTGTAACCCAAAATCTAAGGTTTCTCCTCATCGATATGATCTATTCCCCATTTGAGATTTTGTTTGTTTGTTTGGGGGTCATACCCAGTGGTACTCAGAGCTTACTCCTGGCTCAGTGCTCAGGGCTCACTCCTGGCAGGCCCGGGGGACCGTCTGGGATACCAGGGGTTGAACGTGGGATGGCTACATGCAAAGCAAAAGCCTGCCTGCTGTCCTAGTGCTCTGCCCCACCCCTGCACCTGAGATTTTAAATCATACACTTTCAGGTGGTCTTCTAGCTCCTGGCACAATGCGTGACAGACAATAGGTTCTAGAGGAATGATGAGATAAGTACACTGATTAAGAAGTGACTTTTGGATAGCCCTTGGGTTAATATAGTTGGAATAAGCAGAGCAAACTACCACATGCCAAGAGGAAGAGGGTCAGATTTATATAATCCACACTACATTGCAATTATAAACACAACTGCATTGAAACTAAAATATGGTTTATGTGTGTGTTATTCATTTTTAATCTACCGCAGCAGTGCTCAGGGTTTACTCCTGGCTCTGGGCTCAGTGATCACTCTTGGCAGTGATTCGGGGCATATGTGGTGCCCAGGATAGAACTCGAGTTGGCTGCACTCAAGGCAACCGCCCTTCCCACTTTACTCTTTCTCCACCTCCTAATTTGTGCTTTCAAAAACTCCTGACTATAATTGGTTCAATGATGCAGTTTCAAATCCTACTTTATTAATGCCCTTACAATCCTTGCAAAGATAAGCTGTCCGTTTCCTCATCTTCTGGAAGATCTAACCAGAGACTAACATACAAGAAGCCTAACAATACTTAAGAAATTTTAATACTATTTTATCTATTTTGTTTATTTAGGGCAGGCTGGGTTTGGGGACCCAAACTCAGTGGTGTTCAGGGGCTTTTTTGTGGCTCTATGCTCAGGACTGCCCCCTGGTGGTAACTGGATGACCATATTCGCAGAGGGGGATCAAAAGGGTCAGCTGCATGCAAGGCAGGTGCCTTAACTCCTGTACTGTCTCTCTCTGGCTCCAAGAAATTTTAACATTTCCAATTGAAAGGAAAGCTTTGATTTATTTGTTGCATCAACAAGAAACAAAGAACAGAGGATACCCAAGTTACAGGTGGAATCAGTGTGCTGGGAGCTGAAAAGAGTTAGTCAAGGGCTGTCGGTTAATTTTTGTAAAGGCAAAAAAATAATCCTCAGGGGCTGTCAATCCATTACGTCATCTAGATGAGATGCTTACATTGCCACGCCAGTGTTTAACAAGCAGAGAAACCAACCATGCTTACCTGAGACATTTATAGGGATATATTTTTGAGCCACAAATTGATATGCACTGGTAAAGTTGCACCAGCACATGATTTATGGCTCAGCGTTCCTGGGGCCCATCTGTCACTGTGGCTCAGCATTATTATTTATTACCTCAAGGGCTCTGAGGATGCTCATTACTGTTACCCCGGCTACTGCCAGATGAAGAACATACAACTGAGAAATTTCGGAGATTCTTCAGTCTGCAATTTATAGGGCCCTTGACAACACCACAAACAAAAGATTTCTCTTCACTTCGTGGGGTGAGGGGTGATGGTTCATCCCTCACCTAGGGAAAAAAATAAGGATGGATAGGTCCCTAGTTAAGATAGTTGAGGTAGTAGAATGCAAAGGGTTTGCAAAAATGCACCCAGGACAGAATAATGTAACAGGAAAGAACAGACAACAAACACCTGCCACTGCAAAAGTGCTCAGGGCAAGCATAGCATAAGCCCAGTGAGGGTCTTTTAGATGTAGGGCAGAAGCAGTTCCTTTGCTATGTGAAAGCTGATCCTGCCCAGGTAAGCACTGATAGGCACATGTCTGTAAATGGTGGCCTTTTGTTCTGAGCTTAAGACAATAAAACTGGTCTGGGCTGGAGAACAGAGCTGCTCAATCCAGAGACCAGGAACCCTCAGACCCCAGCTCAGCTTCACTCTTAGGTCTGTCTTGTTTTCTTAATTCTCAGGGCGCCTGGCTTCAGACCCACTCAATGGGGCTAGTAACTGGCAGGCATTACTGGCGTGGGGGTGAGGGGAGGTAATTAGAAACAACAATTAAAAAGATGGCATGAAAGTGCCAATACTTTCAGGCTTAAAGAACAGGATCATAGAAGGGAAATCTTTATTATTTTTATTTATTTATTTATTTATTTGTTTATTTATTTATTTATTTTTGCTTTTTGGGTCACACCCAGTGATGCTCAGGGGTTACTCCTGGCTCTGCACTCAGGAATTACTCCTGGCAGTGCTTGGGGGATCATATGGGATGCTGGTGATCGAACCCGGGTCGGCTGAGTTCAAGGCAAACGCCCTACCCGTTGTGCTATCACTCCGGCCCCTAGAAGGGAAATCTTTAAAACAGACCCAAACCCCCAAAGAAACATGCCCAAGACATCTCTTGCTGGAGGAATTTTATTTCCCTTGTTTTCTCTCAAAGGCTCATTGAGCATTTTACCTGAATTTTACCTCCACAGAAAAATTCAAATACAATAAGTGAGAGGGTGCAAACCTTGCAGAGGAATCCCCCACCACACCCCTCCCCCAGCTTCTTCTGGGGCCATCCATATAGCAGCCTGCCTTGCAGGCCTGCCTTTCTGGCTGCCATCTCTGATACTTCACACTTTACAAATACTGTCACAGGCTTTGTGTCTCTAGATGCCAGTCGTGGGGCTAGAGAGATGGCATGGGGGCTAAGGCACTTGCTTTGCATGCAATGCAACTCAGTAGCACAAAGGTTATCCTGAGCACTGAGCCAAGAGTAGTCCCAGCACCACCAGGTGTGACCTGTCCTCTCCCCACCACAAACACACACACACACACACACACACACACACACACCATTAACCTTGACTTCACACACCATCATACTAGCCACACATGAGACATACTCACTCTCTAAGACATCGCTGCATCTCCCTTCCTTTACTTCCAGATGTGTCTGATACTTTTCACTTACTCTATGTCCCCTCCCTCAGCCCTGGGTATTTCTGCCACGTTGCCTCTGGACACGGAAGGGCTCCTTCCACCTCTCTGAATTCTCACTGTGCAGTACGTGCTGCCTATATTTTCCAGACTGTATTTGCTCCCCAGTCATGACATCAGAACCAGGAAGAACCATGATCAGTGAATCTGCAGATGCACCACCAGAGCTATGTGAGTTGTCCCCAACCCTGCCAGTGGCTGTCCTACGCAATGCAGGTGGCCACAGCTCTTCTGTTCCTTTGGATGAAAATGGAGCTGACATTATTTCTCTACTTAACGGCAGGGCATCACCACCTTCCCCTGGCCTGTCTCCCATGAAACATAGCCTTTGCCAGGACCCAGTTCTTGAGCATCCATCTAATAGAGCCTCAAGATATTTTTCTAACACAGTGGGGCATTTCTGAATTGAGGAGCCATCTTATAGCCAATGCATCAATTCCAATCTTACAGCTTTAACTTCCAGTTTAAAGTTTTTGACTAAGGCGCAGTCTCTTACAAAGTTAGTCACAGTTGAGTGTCAGGCATACAGAGCTCCAGCACTAATCAGCATCCCTAAGCGTCATTAGCAGTGTTCTTTTATCTTCCTTAAGAATCTGTCAAGTGAACCCCTGTAGTGGAGATTCAGTAAAATATGGTAGATATTATTTCAACACACTATTTATCTCCATATGTCCTCATCTTTGTTGGGTGTATATAAAACATTACTGAACTTCACAGCTCCAGATAATTGAGCTCTAGTTATTTTAAAATGCTATCTATTGTACAGAGAGTACAATAGAGGGTAAATGGGTAAGGGAAAGTGATTGGGTCATTCTGAGGAAAATGAGTTGGCTTAAATAATGGTACATAATTTTTAGCTTTCCAGTTTAAATTAGTGGATGCAGGCTCCTGTTTTTTTTTTTTTTAAGAAAAAAATCAATCCGACATGCCTTAGGGAACTGATTGAATGCAGAAAATCAGAAGTGCCTGTGTATGATCCACAAAGTTGCCAGGGACTCTAGGTAGGGGACACGGCACTGGGTTTTGCCCTTCCCCCCCCCCAGGACAACTGAAAATGATAAGTGTTAAAAAATACTTGCTGAATGATAAAGGGAAAATGTGAAAAACTCCACATGGGTTTAAGAATATTAGTTTCTTGTATTTGTTGCCTAAGTACCTTATTGTAGCATCTTAAATTTACAGTTGATTGAATGAATTAGGCAAATCAGAAGTACCAATCATAAAATCAGTGGGCAATACTAGAATGCCCTCAGGACACTTTAGTACAGTTGCTTTGAAAACAAAGTTTCTAGGTTTGGTTGGGTGCAGATTATTTTATAAAGTAGGTCTTACTATACCACATTACCATGTACAAGGAGTAATGTGTTGCGATCAAACTAGGTTAGGTACCATTTTAAGATATGTGTATGAGAATGAGCAATATACTAGTTTGTTTCTATGAATATTTTATTATGAGCAGAGTTGAATTATGGCTAACACTTTTCCAAAAATAAGAAACTAGCAGTCCCCAAATCTTGATATATTGTACACCAGCTCATTATGTTTGTACACAGAAGACAGAGAAAATAAAGTGGAGTTACTCACTTCATAAATAAATCTGACTGTTCCCTAGAAAGATTGTAGTTGGAAATCAGTACACATTAAACATTTAATTTCTGAACAGCTAAAAGAGTTCTGCCCTAAATAATGCAAAACCTGATGCCTAGAACACCATGCGCACAATGTATCATAATATCATTATATATGTGTGAAGAACAGAAGTTTAAGTCCTTTTTGTGAGCAAACACAACACATAATTGCCAGTCAGTCTAGGTGAAGAAGTTAAAAAGCTAAAGGTGAAAAATTCAGTGCTGTCAGCAAATTAATTAAGGTAGAAAAAACATGGAAATATTTCATAAAAACAAGTTTTAGCTACTTATTGACTTAACTAAAGAGGTGCACAACTTATTCAGATAAAACTAAAAAAATACTTAAAGAAATAAAAGAAGACACAAAGAAATGCAAACACATTTCTTGCTCATCGACTTGAAGGATTTACATTCCCAAAATGGCAATACTTCGCAAAGCGTTATACAGATTCAATGCAGTTCCTATAAAGATACTCTTTCACGACATTTTTCAAAGAGATAGATCAAATCCTCCTGAAATTTACATAAAATAGCAGACCACCTGAATGGCTAAAGAGATCAACAAGAACTTCCTCAAAGGATGAATACAGATGGTCAAAAAGCTCAATATCACTAATCATCTGGGAAATACAAATCAAAACAACCAGATATCACCTCACACCACAGAGAAAGAACAACCACCAGCGCTGGCAAGTACATGGGCAGAAGGAACCCTCCTTCACTGCTGGTGGAAGCGCTGACTACTCCACCCTTTGTGCAAAGCAATATGGCCAGCCTTGACAAACTAGACATCAAGCTTCCTCTATGACCCGGCAATTCTTCCAGTACACCTGAAGGGCCCAAAAGCACAATGCAGAATAGACATCTGCAATCCTGTGTTCCTTACAGCGCTATATGCAATAGCCCAAAATATGGAAACAACCCAAAGGCCCACGAACAGATAATTGAATTCATAAGAAAAAATGAAGTCATGCAATTTGCTGCACTGTGCATGGTCTAGAGTCTACCATGCTGCGTGAAGTCAGTCAGAGGGAAAGGAGAAAACTCAAAATGATCTCTCAGGAGGGATATGAAGAAACCTCACAGGGGAATAGCAAATGCTCAATGGCAACAGAAAGAAGGAGCAGGAGAACTAGGCTCAGTAGGGAGCTGGACACAGGGGCAGAAGTGAGAGAGGAGAAGGGAAGGTTAGGGAAGGAGACGCCAGACAATGGGCAGGGGAAAGTGCCTGCCCCAGTGGGGGTGGGCGGGAAACTGAGGACACTGACAGAGAGCAGTGGGCACTGGTGAAGGGACCAGTGTTGAAACAAGACACACCTGAAATTCAATCATGAACATCTTTGTAACTGTGATTCATGCTGATTCATTTTTTAAAAAAAGCAAAATAAGATTTTCGCAGAGGAAAAGCATGAAAATACTTCATGAAAAATTAAGTTTTAGCAGTTGTAAAAATGAATAGTAGGGCTACTCGTAAAAGCATTACAACACAAATTTGAGTAACATAAGAACATCTGGAGAGGACTCATAGAGCCCCTTTGCGTGCTACTGTATTTTATTAGAACATAAATTAAATGCCAACATATGAACCTATTTCTCCTACAACTGTAAAACCAAAACAAATTCACAAATACAGAGGCCATTATAATTTAAATTAGCAGCATGCATTTATTCTGACTTTCTTTTTTGCTAAAACTAAGTTGGATGCAACGTTCTTTTATTTTCCTCAATTTTATTGCATAATTGACCATTAAAAACGACCTATGTTTAAAGTGCACAACTTGACGATTTGATATTTAAAGGGCTAAAAAGGATCCAAATAG